>NC_057861.1:502456986-502766486 GCF_019393635.1 Dromiciops gliroides | reverse complement strand
TGTACAAACAAGATATCTGCAAGATAAACTGCAGATAATCTTAGTGGGAAGACACCAGCAGTCAGAGAGAACCTGAAGATTGTGGGATTTTTGCTGTGACTGTAGGAAAGCCAGGAGGTTCCCATTGGGAGGAAGGGAGTTCTAGGCATGGAGGATGGCCGTTGAAAATGAACACAGGAGGGGCAGCTAGGTGGCGCAGTGGATAAAGCACCGGCCCTGGATTCAGGAGTGCCTGAGTTCAAATCCGGCTTCAGACACTTGACACTTACTAGCTGTGTGACCCTGGGCAAGTCACTTAACCCCCGTTGCCCCACCAAAGAAAAAAAAAAAGAAAATGAACACAGGAGATGAAATGTTGGGTGGGGAGAACAATGAGGCCAAGTGTCACTGAATGGTAGAATCTACGGAGGGAATAAAGTGTAACAACACTGGAAAGGTAGGTTGGAGTCTGGTTACAAAGTGCTCTATGCACCAAACAGAGTATTTTATATTTGATTGTGGAGATAAGAAGGAGCCAGTGGAGTTTAGTGAATGGAAAGTAGTGGGGGAGGATGACATGGAAGGAACATAACTTTGATAACTGAGTGGAGGATAGACTACAGTAGGAAGAGACGTGAGGCAGGGGCATAGAATCTAGTGAGGGAAGTGAGGTATAAGTGAAGTATAAGAAAGGTATGAAAGGTAGGGGGTAGAAGAAAGGTAGAAGAGTGCCAGGTACCTGGAAAGGTAGGAAAGTGCCAGACTGTAAAGAGCTTTAAAAGCCAAACAGAGAAAGTAGCTATCCCTCAAATCTAGTCACATGTCTGTCAACCCACAAGGAAGAGTCAACCCAGCCAAGAAACTGTGGAGACTCATAGGCCAAAGTCCAAATTCTTCAGCCTGACTATTCAGGCTCTTCCGAATCTAACCCCACTCCATCTAAATATTTTCCACACCTCCCAACGATAATGGGTTGGCCTCTTTACTGCTCTCTACACATGCCAAGCTCTGGTGTTCAACTTATATTTACTGGACTAAATCCAATTCTGGCCTCTGAGACTTCACTCATGCCTTTTCCTTCTCTTGAAATGCTCTCTTCTTGACATCTCTATATCTTACCTCTCCCCTTAAAGACCCAGCTCAAATCCCACCGTCTCACCTTCCCTCATCGGGCCAGCCCACAAGGATCTCCCTATTGAGCGGTCCAGCGCTTTACTGTATTTTAAGTGCTTTGTGGACATTAGTCTTATTTGCCCACTTGGACTAAGAACTTCTGGTGGGCAGAAATTAGGAGGCTATTTCTAATCTCCAGAGCAGTGCCTAGTAGAGGGTGGGCACACACAGGAGGCATTCACAAAACCATTGCTAATTGATCAAGAAAACTCTGAGCTCTGCTGAAAAAAAATGACAAAACCAAAAACCTATCTATAATCTGGGGAACAGATAAAGTAAGACAGTAGTATATCATGTCAGACATCAAAAACACAAAACCATCTGAGATAGTGTCCTCTCTAAGAGCAAAGCAAGCTAAGAGCTAATAGTCCTGGAGGACTGCAGACCCCTAAGAGCCAGGCTTAGAAGCCATCCAAAACCAGCCACTTATCTTTCCAGCCTTATTAAATAAATTACTTCCCAAACTCAGTCATCATCCAGACAAACTGGTACTTCTCTCTATTCTTTGAATTATACATTCAATATAACATTGGGGCATTCAATATAACATATGTGGCACAGCGGATAGAGCACTGGTCCCGAAGTTGGGAGGATCTGAGTTCAAATATCACCTCAGACACTAGCTGTGTGACCCTGGACAAGTCACTTAACCCCAATCTGGGGCCATCTCCAGTTGTCCTGATATATATCATTTTTGGTTTTGTTTGTTTGTTTGTTTGTCTTTTGCAGGGCAATGAGGGTTAAGTGACCTGCCCAGCGTCACACAGCTAGTAAGTGTCAAGTGTCCGAGACCAGACTTGAACTCAGGTCCTCCTGAATCCAGGGCCGGTGCTCTATCCACTGCACCACCTAGCTGCGCCTGTCCTGATATATATCTTGCCACTGGACCCAGATGGCTCTGGAGGAGAGAATGAGATTGGTGACCTTGCACAGCTCTCCCTCACTTAAATCCAATTCACTGCAAGTGACCCTCTTGGTCCTCTTCTAGAATGAAGGACAAACACCCACAATGGAGCACTGAACTATATCTCTCTTTCTTTCCACAGACTAGGAGTCCCTCATGCCTGGAATGAACTTCTTCCTCATCTCTGCCTCACTGAAGGTGTCTCTACTTTCCAGAGGCAGTTCAAGCACCAGCTTCTGTATGTGCCTTTGCTGATCCTCCCCTCGTCTGCTAGTTTCCTTCCTAACTACCTTTATTTCTTTTGCATTTATTGTATATGTGTGTGTATGTGTGTATGTGTGTCTCCCTCATAGAGTGGGATAATTTTTTTTGTCTTTGTATCCCCAGCACCTAGCCCAGTTCCTGACATATTGGAAACACTTTAAAAATGCTGCTTGATGGGGCAGCTAGCTGGCTCAGTGGATAGAGCACTGGCCCTGGATTCAGAAGGATGTGAGTTCAAATCTGGCCTCAGACACTTAACACTTACTAGCTGTGTGACCCTGAGCAAGTCACTTAACCCCAATTGCCTCGCTAAAAAAAAAAATGCTGCTTGATTAAGGTAGGGTGGGGGTGATGGAAGAGACAAAGAACTATCTCTCAGAAAGTCACTCAGAGAAAGAAGCAAAACCAAGTTCTTAAAGTTAACCTCAGAAAACACTGACGACAGAATGGAGCCAACTTGAAGGGCAGATGGGGCCAATTATCCTGGGGCTTGGATTTCTTCTGGAGAAGACAGCAAGGTTTAAAATCAAACCAAACCAAGAAAACTTGCACCATTCCTACAAGCCACTATTCCACACCAGACCAAAGGAATGTAGTTGTTGGAGAAGGGAAGAAAGGGCATGTACAGATACAAAATCCAATCCAAATAACAGTCCATCACAATGGACTCCAGGGCTATCACTGAGACCCTCAAAATATTAGCTTCTCTCAAATAGGAAGCAACAATGTTTCCATGGCAACCTGGAACCCTGAAATCTAACAGTCATCTCTGACACTTCTAATTCTTTCATCTCATCTCCAACCTATCACTCAGGGGTGTATTCATCCAGAGTATTGGATATGAAGTCAAGAAAAATCTGGGTTTCAATCCTGCCTCTGTTTATAGAACCAGAGCTGGAAGGATGCTCAGAGGTCCACTAAGAACTGATAGGTATGTGACCACAGGCAAGTCACTGAACCTCTCCGAGGTTGTTTCCTCATCTGTAAAATGGGGAAAGCAAAACTTGTAGTATCTGCTTCACAGGGTTATGATGAGGCCCAAAATAAGATGATGTGTATAAAGGGCTTTGGCAAATCAAAAACCCTACAGAAACACATCAGAAAAAAATCAAAAGTAAAAATAACAGGGGGCAGCTAGGTGGCACAGTGGATAGAGCACCAGGCCTGGAGTCAGGAATACCTGAGTTCAAATTCTGCCTCAGACACTTAGCAGTTGTGTAACCCCCAGCAAGTCATATAACCTGGAATTGCCTCCCAAAAAAAATGTAACAAAAATATATAGCTCAGGGGCAGCTAGATGGCGAAGTGGATAGAGCACTGGCCCTGGAGTCAGGAGTACCTGAGTTCAAATCCGGCCTCAGACACTTAACATTTACTAGCTATGTGAACACTTACTAGCTGTGTGACCCTGGGCAAGTCACTTAACCCCAATTGCCTCACTAAAAATATATATATAACATATATTTATATATTATATTTATATTTTATACATAAATATATTTTATACATATATAAATATTTTATATTTATATATATATATATATATATATATATATATATAGCTCAAACAGGACACAAATGAAGAAATATGAGGAGACATCCCCAAAATATTCCTCTATGAAGGTGGGAGGTGCATAGGTGCTACACACTAAATATGTTTTTGGACTTTTTCAATGTATTGATCAGCTTTTTCCTCTCTAAAAAAATATTACTTGTCATAAGGAATTCACTCTGGAAGGGGAAAGGAGAGGAATATGTAAGATAACTATGATAACATAAGAAACAAAAAATATCAATAAAAATTTTATTTTTTTTAAATCCCTATAGAAATCCTATTTCCCCCACTAAATGTTTCTCAAATCCATTCCTTCCCTCACATTCCCCAATGCTAATCAAATAACAGCAGGCATTTATTAAACACTATGTAGGCCCTGAGACACAAAAGCAAGGAGGAAACAGTCTTCCTATCCTCAAGCAACATAAATGCCACCCAAAGAGACAACTTACAACATATATGCAAAATAAATGAGGTAACTTTGGGAGCAGGAGGACACTAGTAACTAGAGAATCAGGAAAAGTCTTCATGGAGGTGGTGCCTACATTGAGTTGTTTGTTTTTTTTTAATGAGGCAATTGGGCCTAAGTGACTTGCTCAGGGTCACACAGCTAATAAGTGTTAAGTGTCTGAGGCTGGATTTGAACTCAGGTCCTTCTGAATCCAGGGCCGGTGCTCTATCCATTGCGCCACTTAGCTGCCCCTACATTGAGTTTTAACAAGGGATCTCATAAGGGCAGCTAGGTGGCGCAGTGGATAAAGCACCGGTCCTGAATTCAGGAGGACCTGAGTTCAAATGCGGCCTCAGACACTTGACACTTACTAGCTGTGTGACCCTGGGCAAGTCACTTAACCCCCATTGCCTGCAATGAATGAATGAATGAATGAATGAATGAATGAATGAATGAATAAATAAATGAATGAATGAATGAATAAATAAATTAATAAATAAATAGATAGATAGATAGATAATAAATAAATAGATAAATAGATTAATTAATTAATTTAAAAAAAACAACAAGGGATCTCATGATAAGGGGAGTGCACTTCCAGCAGGAGGACAGGAACTGAGACAAGAGATGGAGTGTTGAACAAGGAAGTCAGTTTGGCTGAACAATGGAGAGCAGGAAGGAGAACAATGCATAAGGCTGGAAAGGCAAGTTGGGACCAGGCTATGACAAGTTTTAAATGTCAAACTGAGTTTATATTTGATCTTAGAAGCAACAAGAAACCACTGGAGTTTGTGCTGGGCTTTAGGAAAACACCTTGGTAGCTGTATGGATGACGAATTAGTGTAGGGAGAGACGTAAGGCAGAAAAAACAGCTGGGAGACTAGGCAAGTAGTAGTGATGACAAGGGCCTGAACCAAGTCAGTGTCCCCTGGAGGAGAGGAGGAGTTAAATGTGAAAGATGCAGAAAACAGAAATGGAAAAAAAAAGATAAACAATAGGATGTGTAGGATGAGTGAGTTGAGGATAACAACCAGGTAGTGAACCTGGGAAACTGGAAAGATGGTGCAGCGCTTAACAGTAATGGGGGGGGGGGTGCAGCTAGGTGGCGCAGTGGATAGAGCCACAGCCCTGGAGTCAGGAGTACCTGAGTTCAAATCTGGCCTCAGACATTTAACACTTACTAGCTGTGTGACCCTGGGCAAGTCACTTAACCTTCATTTCTCCCCCCAAAACAAACAAAAAACAAAACAAAACAAAAAAAACAGTAATAGGGCAATTTGGGAAAGGAGTGGGTTTGGGAGGGGGGAACCAAGTTGTGTTTGGGGCATTGAGTTTTGAGATACAAGACTTGTTCACTTCTTCGGTCGTTTTTCAGTCATGTCTGATTCTCCATGACCTCATTTGGGATTTTCTTGGCAAAAGTACTGGAGTGGTTTGCCATTTCCTTCTCCAACTCATTTGACAGATGAGGCAAACAGGGTTAAGTGACTTGCCCAGAGTCATATAGCCAGTAAATGTCTGAGGCCAGATCTGAACTCAGGAAAATGAGTCTTCTTGACCAGGCCCAGTTAGTTGTCCATCCACTTCGCCCACCTAAATATCCAAGGTGAAATGTCCAGTCGACATATGGACATGAATAATACCATCCAGGACTTTATTACTTCACACTTCTTATCTGGTTAGCTTAATTTCAGTCTGTCCTCCCTCTAATCCATCTGGCCAGGTGAGAAATCTTCCCTGAAAGAACATTTTCATCACATTACTAAAAAGCCTCTCTCTCTCTCTCTCTCTCTCTCTCTCTCTCTCTCTCTCTCTCTCTCTCTCTCTCTCTCTCTCTCTCTCCCCTCTCCACCTTCCCCCTTTCCTTTCTCCCCTCTCCCTCTCATGGGTTCTCCATTCCTTGAACTTCAAATTCTTCCATCTGGCATTCAGCGCTCTCTGTAATCTACAGATGTTCTACTATCCAGTCTCATGGTGCTGACTCCTTGGTTCCAGTGGTATTTTTAAATTTTTACTTAACTACATTATTGATGCTCTTCCCCCATGTAACTTCCCAAATAACTTCTCACCTGTCCTCCTCCCATCCCCAGAATGAGCCCTTTCAGCAAAGTTCTAAGCCATCAAAATCATCATGACTTCTATAGAAACTAGATTCAGTCTAAAAATAAGAGTTCTAAAGCTAAATCATCTTCCTTTCTGCCTTAGTACCTGTACTAAGTACTAAGTGAGTCCAGGTAGACTCTTTTAGCCCATCTTGAAATCCCTCCCCAACAAGAACAACAAATTCTGACCCAACCCTTTTCCCCCACCCCCAGCCACTTAAACCCAGTAGTGATCAACAGGTTTACATACAACACAAATGTTCTCTATTCTGTGATTTTAAAGAAATTTCCAAGAAAGCCGGTGGCCGAGAGCTTCCCTCTAAGTTTATATATGTCTCAGGGGAGGCATGTGATAAACAGGAAAGAGTTCAATTTGTCCCCCACTCTCCCTGAAATTCCCTTATAATTTACTTTATATTCACTATCTTTCCAGTCTTATAATACATTACTGCCCTTCACACACACACTCCACAGTCAGCCAAACCTGTCTTCTTGCTGCTCTTAGCAGGTAACATGGGCAGCTAGGTGGTGCAGAGGATAGAGTGCTGGACCTGGAGTCAGGAGTTCAAATATGGCATCAGACACTTACCAGCTGTGTGACCCTGGGCAAGTCACTTAACCCTGTTTGCCTTGGTTTCCTCATCTGCCAAATGAGCTGGAGAAGGAAATGGCAAACCGCTCCAGTATCTTCACCAAGGAAACCCCAAATACTGTCATGAAGAGTCAGATACCACTGAACAATAAAGCACATAAGGTAACCTTATCCATGCCTGGGACATTAACTCGTTCCTTACCCCTGCCTCTTAGAATCCTTACATGTTAAGATAATGGATTTAGCAGATACTCAGGGACCCACCTGGAGATTTAAACTGATTGAATTAGATAAGGGGACTGACTGTTGACTGCTTACTAGAGTGTAAGCACGTCTGGCTGGTACTTAAGGGTACTTAAGAAAGTAATTGTTCTCAGAAGCTAACAACTTTGAACTTTGACCACCTTCGGGCCCAGTCAACCAATCAGCTTGAAGAACCTCCCATTTCTGGGAGGGGAACAGGAAGGAGGAAGTGGAGGCTGAGCAGAGAGCTTGCTCTCTTTTGCCAGCGAGAGATCATGGTGGTGGCAGAGGACTTCAGAAGTGGAAGCTAGGGAAGTTTAGGATTATAGAAGTTTAGGTTATAGGAACTCTGTTTTCAATCTTTCTCTTTCTTTTACTATCTTAAAATAAACCCTTAAAAAAAACCTAAATTCGTTTATCAGTGATTTTAGTCAGTTTCCTCCCAAACTGGGGGGGACAAATTATAACCCACATTTAGAATTTTAAATTACACACTTAGCTTCCATCAAGACTCAGCCCAAGGGGCAGCTAGGTGGCACAGTGGATAGAGCACCGGCCCTGGATTCAGAAGGACCTGAGTTCAAATCTGGCCTCAGACACTTAACACTTACTAGCTGTGTGACCCTGTGTCACTTAACCCCAACTGCCTCACCGGAAAAAAAACAAAACAACTATTCAGCCCAAAAAATATTCAGGAAGCCTTTACGGATTCCCCTAATTACTTTGTATTTATTTTGTCTAGTCAAAGAGGTAGGCGTCTTCCCCAATAGAATGTAAATTCTCTGAAGGCATAGGCTACTTCATTTAGCCACTGTGTCCTCAGGGCTGAGGAAGAGAATTTACAATGAATGCCAATTGAATGAAACCAGGACTCAAAGAGCCTTGGTGAGGCTCGATTTCCTCATCTGTAAAATTGGGATAATAATACCTATAACACCTACTTTACAGGATTGTTGTTAGGATTAAATAGGCCATAAATGGAAAGGTTTTAAAGCACTATATAAATGTTAGCCACGATTATTATTCTAACTCAGAGCCAGGGGGCAAACAGAGTACAAGGGCAGGGCTCCAGGGTGCTGATGGGTTCCCATAGGCCAATCTGTGATTAATAGGATAATCATTATCACACAGCCTGTAAATGTTCACCGGACTTTACAGTTTCCAAAGGACTTCTTCCAAACAGTGTCTCACTTAATCCTGACAACTAGCCTGTAAAGTAGCCAGAGGAGATTTTATCATCCCCATTCTACAGATGAGGAAACAGACTTTCAGAGGTTCATGACTCATCTGGCATTACAGCAGGTAACCAGCAGAGCAAAGCCTCCAAACCAAACTTCCTGACTCCAGGACCACTGCTCCATATGGAAAAGCGAAACTAATCTTCATTGAGTTACAACCAGGGGAGCTCGAACTTCAATCCCACTCAGTGAAAAGGGAAAAACAAGACCCTATAGCCAGTGAGCTACAAACATTTGGGGGGCACTTTTCTTCCTACCATAAGTTATTTTCATAATCTATATCATGAAAGGCTGGCCCAGGCACCTATTATATAATTCTGGCCTTCTCTCTCTTAACTATATCCTCCCGTGCCTTTCTAGAGCCCTCCTGACTGGTCCTTATGAAGGCCTTTCCCAGTCATTTTTTTTTTTAGTGAGGCAATTGGGGTTAAGTGACTTGCCCAGGGTCACACAGCTAGCAAGTGTTAAGTGTCTGAGGCCAGATCCAAACTCAGGTCCTCCTGAAACCAGAGCTCTATCCACTGCACCACCTAGCTGCCCCACCTCCCAGTCATTTTCAAATGAAGCCACCTACATCATCACCACCACCACCACCTACTCCCACTCCTCCCTATTAGAATGATGGACTCTACCCAAGGGAGAGGCAGGAATCAGAAAGTGGAGCCTTCACCTTATCTTTTCCAGAAGGCTTCTGTATCACTTCCCAGACATTTCCAAACTATGCTGCCCCACCTATACCACCCCTCTCCAGACTACCTCCTTTGCTTGTATCTCTATCTCTATCACTTAACACAGCACCTGGCACAAAAAAAGCACTCAATGAGTTAGCCTAGGTAAAGTGCTTTGCAAACCCTAGAGCACCGTATCAATGCTCGCTATTATTACTGTAGTTATCATCATTATGATAAGTCCAGCAAGGCAATCAATCAAGCAGCAAAAATCTATTAAGGGCTTATTATGTGGGGGCAGCTAGGTGGTGAAGTGGATAAAGCACCAGCCCTGGATTCAGGAGGACCTGAGTTCAAATCCAGATTCAGACACTTGACACTTACTAACTGTGTGACCCTGGGCAAGTCACTTAACCCTCATTACCCCACAAAAAAGGGGGGTGGGCTTATTATGTGCCAGGCTCCATATTAGGCATAGTACAATGTACTAGGGGCACAAAACCAAAATTAAAAAAAAAAATCCTTGCCTTCAAAAAGATTACATTCTACTAAATGAAAAACTGAAATTCAGAAAGAGAAAATTATTTGCTCTGACTCCAAATTCAATATACTAACTAAGCATAGGGGATACAAAAATATGACAGATTCTGTTCTAAAGAAATTTATCATTTTGGTTTGGTCTCCCCCACTTCTTCTAATCCATCCTCAAATACCAAAGTAGCTTTTCCATAAGGGCAGACCTACAGACCCCCTCCCCCATTTAATAATCTCCAGTGCCTCCCTATTATCTTTAGGATCAAAGATAAAGTGTTATTTGGCTTTAAAACACTTCCTAATCTGGCCCTAATCTACTTTTCCAGTCTTTGTATACTTTACTCCATCTACATATTCTGGGATCCAATGACACCAGCCCTCCTTCCCATTCTTCCCCATAAGACACTCCATTCCCTGACTCCATGTGTTTTCATGAGCTGTCCTCCATGTCTTCCATCTTGTTGTCCAGTTGTTTCAGTCATGTCCAACTTTCCATGACCCATTTTGCGGTTTTCTTGGCAAAGACCCTGGAGTGGTTTGCCATTTCTTTCTCCAGCTCATTTGACAGATGAGGAAACTGAGGCAACAGGGTTCAGTGACTTACCCAAGGTCACACAGTTAAGTAAGTGTCTGAGGCGGGATTTGAACTTCCTGACTCCAGGCCCAGAACTCTATCCACTGTGCCACCTAACAGCTCCTTCAATTCTCAGCTAAAGTCCCACCTCCTACAAGAAGCCTTTTTCCAGTCCTCCTTAAAGCCGGCTTTCCTCTGAGATTAACTCCAATTTATTTTGTTCATACATACTTGTTTGTATGTTGATTCCTTCATTCAATAGTGAGCAAATTGAGGTATGGGGCACTTTTTTTTCTTTCTTTGTATCCCAAGGACTTAACCCTGTGCCCGGTACATTTAATAGATGCTTGCTTTTTTGACTTAATGGGGAAAGTAAGATGGATAAGCAAATAATTAATTATGATATAAGAGGGAACATAAGTGCAACAAGAAGGTTCAGGAGAAGAAAGGAGAATGCAAAGGAAAAGTCCAAGAAATGTGCAGAGGGAGAAGTCACTCTTAGCAATGTGTGTGCTTAAGTCAGCGATAAGGAAAGCTTCATGCAGAAAATCAGCCACTAAGCAGAGACTAGAGGAGAAGGGCTCCAATACTTCAACAGACAGATGCATTTTTGTTTTCTTTTGTTTATTTTGGGTGTTTTTTTGGAGGGGAGGGGGGAAGGGGGAAGACAAGAGTGAAACCAATCCAAGCCCTGGGAACAGCAAGAACAAAGACACAGAGATAAGAGAACAGAATGAGACCAAGGAATGGAGACTGGGATGGACTCAATGGAATGTGGAGAACATGCTAGTGAGCATGATGAGGCTAGAAAAAAAAGCTGGAGCCAGACCGTGGAAGACTTTGAACGCCAGGATCAAAAATTCATACTTTATTTGGTAGGCAATGGGAGGAAGAAGACAAGGGAGAGGAAAGGAGGAGGGGGATGGGGAGTGGGAGGGACTCTCAGTCTGGCAACAAGTCTGCATTGCTGACATTTGTTTGATGTGTTGGCTCAAAAAGGAAAAATTAAAATCAAACAGCACTCAGAAAGAAAGCAGCTGATGCCCAGTCCTTAAATTCTTCCCTCCCTCTCTAATTTACCCTTGTTCTTTGCTTCACTGTGGCCTCCCCCCCACCCAGTCCAAAACAATGCCCAGCTCTCAGGTCTCCTACCCACACTGCAGTGTGGCAGCCACTGGAGGGGGTGGGAGCAAAGAGAAAGTGACATTTTTCAAAAAACTCCTCCCCATTGGGTCCTGACAATGAGAACCTCATGGCTCTGACTTCGGGAGCAAGAGGCAGTTGGTGACAAAGGAAGACTCCTGCCTTCCAGAAGTCCCAAGGGCAGTTTTGTAGGGCAAGAGCTTTTCAGCAAAGATTCTCCACTCACCTCCCTTCCCCCCCCCAAAAAAAGCCAGAGTGAAAGGTGAGGAAAGGAAAGAGTCAGGAAATCAAAGCCAGTTCCAACTCAAGTTAGCTCCCCAGACCCCACCCTCAACAGCAGAATGTCCACTGACTTCCTGTAGTAGCTACAGCCCAGAATCCCAACACTCCAAAGGCCTGCCTGACCTCCAGGCGTCCTTATACTGATGTAAAATAAACACACCCAAAGTCAACAATTTGTTTTCATTATCTATTTGTACAATAACACAAGAGCATCGACCCAAGAATGCTGCCATTTTGTCAGACTGCTCACCCCTGCCTGTGGATGAGAAGACTTGGGAGGGAGCTCCAAAAAATAGGATGCAACCGCTTCATATTACAGAAGAGGATGCTGAAGAAGGTAAATTCCTTTGAGTCCCCCAACAAGCTTGTGGCAGAACAGGGACATGGGTCGACAGACCTCCCCCCCCCACCACATACACACACACACTGTCCACTGCTCACTCTACCACACCAGACAGACTAGGCCTTGGATGTGTCTTCACAGACCCAAGTAGGGAGTAATTGGAGGCAGAAAGACTAGGGAGCAAAAGGGGGAAGGGAGAAGCTGTTTGTGACAACATAAAATGCTGATGAGACCTGGAAAAGGAAACTAGACTTCTTTGAACCGTGTGTCAGCAGGAGTTTAGTCTTCCCCACAACGAAATGCATGACATCCAAGTGCTCTTCAACCTTTGTGACACTTCCATCTCACAAGTGAACCTAAGAGTTTCCATACTCTGGTGAACCCTAACCCTGTAGGCAGTCAGTCTGTCTGTATCAATAAAAATCTGGCTGGACTGCAAGCTCAAGGGCAGAGGCTATGTGCCTTGCACATAACACACACTTCATGAACATCTTTGGAACTGCATTGATTCATCACCTCCCCACACATGCCTGTTATCAAAATTTTTTTTAGGGTCAGCTAGGTGGCACAGTGGATAAAGCACCGGCCCTGGATTCAGGACGACCTGAGTTCAAATCCGGCCTCAGACACTTGACACTAGCTGTGTGACCCTGGGCAAGTCACTTAACCCCAATTGCCTCACCAAAAAAAAAAAATTTTAAAGTAGCACAGGTGAGCTTGAGGTAGAGAGGGAGGAAGCCATGAAGGATAGGGATGGAAGTAAGGAGACCACTGCTATGACCTACTGCCCTAAACTATCTGCCCTTCTGTTTCCAAGGACAGGGCTACTCAAAGCCAGGAAATAAAAACAAAGAAGAGAGCAGGGGTTTTTTCACTGCTCAGTTTTATATTGGAACACTACTGCTATTGCAAGGCTGGCTGTTCTAGATCATCAGTTTAAAGCTAGGAGAGACCGTAAGGAATGATCTACAGACCCACTTTGGTTTCTTCTGCTATATATCTATTCTCCCCATAACTAGCCTATCCCCTGCAAAACCCACACGCACAACCTAACTAGAGGGGCTAGGGGAAAAAGTTCCCAGGTATCCTAATTCTACTAACCTCATGAGGGTTTCAGGATGAAAGTTCTTTGTAAACCTTAGGGAAAGCTAGGTGGAGAAGTGGATAGAGTACTGGGCATGGAGTCAGAAAGATCTGAGTTCAAACCAGACACTTCCTAAATGTGTGACCCTGGGCAGGTCACTTCACCTCTGTTTGCCTCAATCTCCTCATCTGTAATACAGGGGTAATAATAGCACCTAATAGCAAGGAGCAAGTGAGATAACACTTGTAAAGTATAGCACAGTGCCAGGCACCTAGTAAAAACTAAATGTTAGCTATTATTGTTATTACCTTAAAGCACTATAGAAGGAGCAGATTAAGGAGCAGTCTAGTGTAACAGAAAGTCAGTTAGACTTGGTATCAGTAGAGATCTGGGTTCCAATTCTCCCTCTACACCAGCTGTCGAACAAGAAACAAATAACAACCTCTCTGAATCCCAGGTTTCTCCGCTGCAAAGTGGGGATAAAGATGCCCATAGTACTCACCTCATGAAGTTGTTCTGAGCATCAAATGATATAATGTATCTGAGATAAACTTTAAAGTACTAAATGTCAGCTATCATAAAAATATAAGTTAATCGTATCATCATCATTCTCATCATCTCACTCTTTGAACTAAGAAAAAAGTGAGAACAGTGGGGGAATGTAACAGGCCAGCAGAGACTTTCACAATCTGCCTAAGGCGCCCAGAAGTTCCACTTGTCCAGAGACAGGCACTCATCTGCCAGATCAATAAATTAGATGGAATTGAAAAGGTTAAAAACTCCAGGCAAACCAGGCAGTGCTTTCGAGTGAACTAGAATGACCTGACTTAGAGAACCAACAAGCTTGTTTAGAAGAGCCTGGCTCCAATATCCAGAGAGAAAATGCCAACATTTCGACCCACTTCTCTCTCCGATGAAGGAGGAGATAAGCCCAGAGCAAAAAGCAATGAGACTTAGGGGCTTTTCCAGACCAATTATAATACCAAGAGCCAAGAATTCTGGGGTCCTACCCCAAGCCAACTACTGACGGGCCAGTTATACGAGACATAGTATTTTAGAGCGAAAAGACCATCTCGGCACAGCCTTTTGTTTTATTGATGAGAAAATTGAAACCCAGAAGTCAAGTGGCTTGGCCAAGGTCACAAGTTACCGGAAGAGCCAGGGCTGGGTTCCAGTTCTCCAATGCTCCTTCCACTATACCACATTCAATGCTCCCAGAGTACCAGAGAAATCACTCATCTTCGCCTCTAAAAGATGCTTCCTCTCTCCCATGACTAATTAGCAGGTGTAGGATTTGAAAGCAACACCCAAGCATCTTCATTTCAGGAGAGCAGCACCAGGGTTCCTAGTAATTATGAGACCTTCTAAACTGAAACATGATTTCCCATTCAGAGGTAAACAGGGAACACACTTAATATAGCACTTATTCCCATAAGGAAGCTCTAGTATCTTCACCGGGCTTCATGTTATCTCTGGATTTCTTTTTGGTCTACTTCGTTTTCTCACGTCATTCTCTTAGAGTTGAAACTGAGGCTGTGACCTCAAGGTCTTGTGATACTCTGGACTCTGCAATTGCAGTCTCCCTCCCTCTAATCCATCCTGCACATAATTGCCAAAATAATCTTCCTAAATCACAAGTATGACTACATCACTCCCATGATGAAAAACTTTCTGTGGTTTCCTTATTGACTCTAAAATAAAACATAAAGTGCGTAAGGTTGCCATTTTGGAAAATCTTTAATAAGACTTTTTCCTGGCATGCTTCCCATTACTCCTCTTTATGCATTCTGTATTCCCACCAAATTGCCTTGCTTGTTGTTTCCAGAACTTGGTGTGTCAAATCCCACCTCCATACCTTGGTACAGGCTGTCTCCCATGAATGGCATGAACTCCTTCTTCCTTGCCACTACTTCTTTTTTTTTTTCCTTGGTTTTTTTGTGAGGTAATTGGGGTTAAGTGACTTGCCCAGTGTCACACAGCTAGTAAGTGTCAAGGGTCTGAGGACAGATTTGAAATCAGGTCCTCCTGAATGCAGGGCCGGTGCTCTATCCACTGCGCCACCTAGCTGCCCCCTTGCCTCTACTTCTTACAATCCTTGGCTTCCTTCAAGATATGGCTCAGAGGGAAAGAAAAGAAAAAAGATACAGCTCAGATACCAACTCCTACAGAAAGCATTTACACACACACACACACACACACACACACACACACACCATTAATGCAGGAAAAGCACTTCAAATAATTATGTATAATTTATCTATACGTTTCTTTGTTAACGTGTTGTATCCCACCAATAAGCCCTAAACTCTTCTAGGTCAGGGGTTGTTTGTCCTTTTACCCATCACAGTGCCTTGCACATAATCTGCACGTAATAAACGCTTCTTGGCTAAATATGTAAAATGAAGGGTTGGTCTACCTAATCACTAAAGGCTATTTCCAGTTCTTATAGCGTATGGCTTACCGGTCCCATTTCCTGAGGTCACATAGCATACCTGTGCTGGCTGAAACCCTATCTCATCCTTCAAGACCTAGCTCAAATGCCACCTCTTTCATGATACTGTATCTGATCCCTACCGGTGGAAATTGTTTTTCCTTCCTCAAGCCTCAAAGAACATTTGGTTTGTACTTCGTTCATTTATTACAGTTAGTTGCCCAATACTGAACAAATGAAGCTTCATGAGAATAAAGACCACATGTGATTTCATCTGTTCCTACCCCACTCCCCACCACCACTGCCTAACAACAATATCTGCACAGAGGTGGTGCTAAAAGTATTCATGAATTGAAGACCAAATTCCAGATCTCCTAGTTACAACCATTTATGTCCATTAAGCACTTTACTCATAACGACCCCACAAGCTAAGCCGTGCAAATGTTATTATCTCCATCTAACAGAGGGGAAAACAAGACACAGAGTAGTTAGGTAAGTTTCTAGTAAGGTTTAAAGACGCAGTTTGAACCCAGATCTTCTGACACCCATACAGCCATTCTTTCTACTATAAAACAGAGAGCCCTTCTTTCTTGCTCAGGCAACTTCCAAGGTGTGGAGATCAGTAAGAAATGTCATTTGAAGGGAAAGGTTTAGGAATAAACTAAAACCCAGGGGAAATTGGTCAAAATGCAAGTGGAAGGCATTTCACAAACATAAAAGCATGACCACTGCTCAGATTCCTTCCTGCCCTCCAAGGATTCTCCAGGCAAGCCCTACAACACAAGCCAACTTTTAAAATCTCTCATCATCTGCCAGCCCCCATCATCTCTGCAGGAGTTGGGACAGCCAAGAGTGAGCCCTAACCAGAGCTTTCAAACATAGCAAAAGAACAGTAGCCACCAGGAAATAGACTAACCCAGAGGAAACTCGAAAAAAAGAAAGCCAAGAAAAGTCGGGGATGGGGAGGGAGGCCTGAGTGGGAAGGAGGGAAGCAGAGCTGGCCAAACAGGAAGATTCTGGGTAAGAACCAGCATTCCAGGAATGTTTCCAACAAAGGCCACCTGTGCAGAGAATACCAAGGAAGTAAAAGCACCAAGACCATAGCCAGATAGCAGGCCCACAAGCTACATCCTTTATTGAAAACAGCACTCACCAAGTCACCTAAGAATCTCAAGTCCATAGTAATTGGAAGTCCAATTCTCTCTATTCTTTTCTTTTCTTTTTTTTTTTTTTAGTGAGGCAATTAGGGTTAAGTGACTTGCCCAGGGTCACGCAGCTAATAAGTGTTAAGTGTCTGAGGCCAGATTTGAACTCAGGTACTCCTGACTCCAGGGCCGTTGCTCTATCCACTGCGCCACCTAGCTGCCCCATCAATTCTCTCTATTTCATATACTGGGCTGAGGTCCAGCAACAGTAAACTTAAAGAGTCATTCATAGGCACTGAAGTACCTACTGTATGGAAGGCACTTTGCTAGAGATGATGAGTAACTCAAGGTTCTTGTACTCAACGAACTTTCAACCTATAAAGCAGATACATATAAGTAAATATTCTAAGACAAAATCAAAAATAGAGTATTCCCTACTTACTGTATAAGAGGTCAAAGCTATGAACAGTTTTCAAAAAAGGAAAAAAATCAAGCTATCAATGACCACACAGAAATGTTCTCCAAATCCCTAAAAGTCATTGGGTTTGGTTTTTGGTTTTATTTTGGTTTTTAAGGCAAAAGAAAATAGCTCTTCTTAAAAGGACTTATATGAATTGATGCAGAGCAAAGTGAGCAGAAGTAAGAGAACTATTTATACAATGACTATCACACTATAAAGGAAAACAACTGCAAAAAGTCTGAGAATAAGGAACTGAATGCAATGACCAATCACAACTCCAGAAGACTGATGATAAAGCATGCATCCTATCCCTTGTCAGAGATGATGGACTGAAAGTACAGAATAAACATATATTTTCATAAAGCTCTTTTTCTTTACTATGCTCATTTGTTAAAATAGGAGGACTTTTTAGGAGGAGAGGGAGGACATTTTTTTAAATGCAAAAAAGAGATCAAAAGGAAGTTCAGAAAGACATACTGACAAGTAGGGACATGTTGGAACCACCAGGTCAAATTTAATATATATTTAAGGGATAAGCCAACTATATGTAATAGAGATTCACAGTATCATATACAACCCTCTTTGGCTGTTCTTTGTAGAAAGAAATGTCTGTGTATGTTGATGCTTGTCAATTTCAAAATAATAATGATTTTCTTAAAATATCTTTTTAAACTCTGAAATTTCACCTCATACCCTAAGACGACAAAAGATGAGAACAGTCAATGTTGGAACAGCTGTAAGAAGGCAACAAAATGAATACCCCAGGCTTGGAGCTTTGCAGTGGTCCCACTGTTCTGGGTTTCAACTTGGACATTACGCAATTAAAGTGACTAAGTGTTCCATACCCTTTGACCTAGCAATCCCACTCCTGGGCATATTCCCCACAGAAGTCAAAGACAAAAACAAAGATCCAACACATACCAACAATTCATGGACAAAAAAAGGGAAAAAAGGCTGGAGACAGAACCATAGCAGAATTCAAAAAGCTTGCAGGGGTGGGGGCAGCTAGGTGGTACAGTGGATAAACCACCAGCCCTGGATTCAGGAGGACCTGAGTTCAAATCCGGCCTCAGACACTTGACACTTACTAGCTGTGTGACCTGGGGAAAGTTATTTAACCCTCATTGCCCCACAAAAATTAAAAAAAAAAAAAGCTTGCAGGGGGAAAAAAACAACCTATAGCAATGAATTTAATGAGATATTATTGTGGAGTAAGGAATGATGAATATCAAGAATTCACAGAAACAGGGGAAGATCTATAGAAACTGATACAGAGCACAACAAGCAGAACCAGGAGGACACAGCTCTAGAGCATTGTAAAAGGTTACTGAAAAGAAATTAAATTAACTAAATGAAAAACAGTCTAAAGCAGATAATGAAACATACTTTGTCCCTCATGGCAAGGAAGTGAAACAGCTATTAGAATAGAATATTTTATACATTCTCAGGTGTATCTTCTATTTCCCTGGCCTTCTATTCACATTCCTCTTCCACTTGACAACCTTTCAAATATTTGAATATAGTGCAGATGTATCATACCTCCTCCAAGTCCTCTCCAGGATAAGCATCCCTTGTTCTTTTCTAGGACCTCAGAAGTTGTGGGATCCTAGAGTTTAGAGGTGGGAAGGACCCTAAAGATCAAATAACTAGTTTAGGGAAGGGGTGATCAGGAGAGGCTCTGTGAAGGGAGCTAGCAATAAAAACAGGGCTTTAAGGATGGGTAGTATTTCAACATGTGGGGTTTGAGGGAAGTGCCAGGAATTAGGACTGGCAGTACTAACTAAAAGATGGAAGAGCATGGCGGATTAAGTGAACATGATGAGTTGTTTGGGGATCGAGGGTGGGGGTAGGGATGGAAGTAATGGGAGACTGGGTTACAGACAGGTTATAAAAGGCCTTGAATGACTAAGAAGTCTAGATTTGGGAGCTAGAGCTCTAACTAATCATTCTGCAATTTATGGTTGTTCAGTCATTCAGTTGTGTCCTACTTCATGACCCCATGGAACCACAGCATGTCAATACTGTCCATGAGGTTTTCTTGGTGAGGATACTGGAGTGGTTTGCCATTTTCTTCTCCAGTGGATTAAGGCAAACAGAGGCTAAGTGACTTGGCTAGGGTCACACACCGAGTAAATTATCTGAGGCCAGATTTGAACTTGGGTCTTCCTGACTCCAGGCCTATCACTCTATCCACTGAGCCATCTAGCTGCAATTCATACACGAACTTAAAAGGGGGGGGTGGGGAATAGAAAGCAGCAAAGTACTGTTTGTATAAAACAGCTTTTGTTGGTTAAGTCTTGCTGACTCACACACATACACACACACACTTCTTATTCTGTTATAGGGGATGACTCTCTGGAAGGGGTAGGAAATGATATATAGTAAAATATATGTGTGTGTGTATGTATGTCTACACACACACAGAGATCACATTAAAACAATATGGTTTAGGTCATTTAATGAGGCAGATGAATGAGAACAACCCAGAAGATAAAAATGCTTTCTGCCAATGACAAAACATATTTTCAGGCTTATATTTTTAGCTCAATTTTATTCTAAATGTAACAATACTATAGGCAGCTTTTTCTTAGCAAGAATAACGTGCCTGCTACAAACATTTAACAACTGGGAATCACACTGAATTGTGACAGCTCACCTTGTAAAATGCTTCAAAATATTTTTCATTTTCTACTTTACTTACAATATTGTTGGGGATCCTTGGAGTATACTGCATTTTCACTTAAAAGACAAGAGTTTGCATTTTAAATTTGCTGTTCTCTTTGTAAATGGCTTGGTAATTTTGCCAGAAAGCATGAAACTCTGGCTCTACCATTTAGGCCCTACTGGTGTTTTCTGTGTCACTCATTCTGGGCCTCAATTTCCTAACTGTTATTATCCCCTTTTACTGATGAGGAAACCGAGACTAAATCAGCCTGTCCAGAGATGCACAGCTAGTTAGTTTTCTCATTTGTAAAATCAGGGAGCTTTCACCATCCCTTCCAGTTCTAAATCACTCCATAACATTTATTATGTACCTAACTATGAGTTGGGCACTTTGCTAGGAAGAGGATATACAAAAAGAGGTTAAAAAAAACAAAAACCACACAACAAAACAACAAAAAACAAAAAAACAATCCCTGACTTCAGGGAGCTTACAAGAGATGTTGCAAAAGTGAAATCTAACAGGCCCTGGCAATAGCTTGGATATAGGGGGGCGGGGGAGAGGGGGATGAGAGATAGTGAGGAATCCAAGATGACTCCTGGGTTGTGAAGGACTGAGGGACTGGGAGGATAGTGTTGCCCTGTACAGTAATGCTGGGGAAAGGAATTGGGTGAAAAGATAATGAGTTGAGCATTGGAGGTATTGGGTTTAAGATGAAACCTAGGTTGGCTAGTTAGTCAATAAATGTTTGTCAAGTCCCTACAATGTGCCAGACATTGTATTAAGTGCTTCCTGATTCCAACTCTGCTTTAGCTACCGCCACATTTATGTGTTCTCCCTGCTAGGATTGCGGTCCCTCTCTTTCATGGATATTCATAATTCTTTCTTGGCAGAATAATGTGACTCTCCAATAGGAAGCAAGGAGTATGGTAGAAAGTACACATCTTCAACTAGGAGTTAGATGAACAGAGGTCCAGTCCCACCTAATAAAAGCCAGTATTTCTATAGTGCTATGTGCCAGGCACTGTGCTAAGCACTTTACAAACACCACCTTACCTGATCCTCCTAACCACTACTGGTGTTAGGTGCTATTATTATCTTTATTTTACAGTTGGGGAAACAGAGGCAAACAGACATTTAAGTGACTTGACTAAGTTCACACAGCTTAAGTGTCTGAGGCTGAATTTGAATTGAGGTCTTCCTGACTCCAGGCCCAGCACTCTACCCACTGTACCAACTAGCTTCCCAACCTCTCTACCATCCTACATTTCCACCTCTACCACTAACTCAGCATGTAACTTTGACCCAAGTCACTTACTCTCTGGGCTCCAATTTCTCTCTTTACAAATTTTAGGGTTAAACCAGTTGACCTCAAAAGTCCCTCCCAACTCTAAGATTCCATGATTATGTTATGATTATAGTATTACAAAATATCTTATATTTGCAAAGCACCTTTTTTTTCCAAGAAATTCAAGACTTTTCCTAGTAATTTTAATTCTTACTTTCCCCATAATCCCTTGGGTGTAGGAATAGATCACGTCTTATTATTAGCTCTGTTTTATACAAAAGGAAAACAGATCCAGAAGAGTCAAGTAAATTTCCTAAAGTCACAAAGTAAGAAGATTCCATTCCTTGATAACAAGAACGGTTTCATTTTTGCCTTTGTGTCTGGTACACTATAAGTTCTTAATAAGTATTTGCTGAAATGAAAAGGAAGGAAAGAAAAGCAGGTTATCGACAATAAACTGCACAACTACATCCTCTTGGCCAAAAGACTGAGCTATTTCAACTGTTACTTATACATAGCAGAGCTGGGAGGAGTCACATCTTCTATCAGACTCATCAATTCCCCTCTGATCCATTCTACATGTCACTGCCAAAATGATCTTGTTGGTACACCATGCCAGGCTAAATCATGTGCTTTAAAGGGCACTGGATTTGAAGTCAAGAGTCACTTAAACAAATATGCATTAAGCAATTGTGCTCCAGTTAGGTGTAAGGCACTCTGCTAGCCATAAGGAATACAAAAAACAAAACATTCTTTAACCTCAAAGATCTTATGTGTTCTCTCTCTCTCTTTCTGTGTCTCTCTGTGTCTGTCTTTTTGTGTCTCTAACTCTGTCTCTGTGTGTGCTTCTCTCTTTCTCTCTCTTGTTCTGGGTCTTGACTACCTGGGTGATCTGGGGTATGTTCCTTTACATCTCTTTACGGAAGAGAGAGGAAAAGAGTTCTATTGGCCAGTTCAAGGCACTTGAGGTCACTATATATTTTGTCTCCTGAGAAATACAAATAATTAAGGGAAAACATACAAGTTCTGGAAGAAACAACATTTAAATCAGGGAGGAAAGGGGGGAAAATCCCAGAAGAAATAACTTCTGTGTCTCCTAAGACGATGGCCTAATAATGTCAAAGTCCACTAAATTTTGTTTAAATGTCCACTGCATTTTTATAAGGCACACACAAAGTAAATTGGGGAATGGGGTAGAGAGAAGAAGGAGAGAGCAAGAACTGTAAGGGAGGCAGAAGAGGAACTGGTTGGTTTAGGTCATTTAGTGAACAAAGCTTGAGTAAAGAGCAGATGCAAAGGAAGTTGGGACTGCTAGCAAAATCACTGTCTCCCTCCTTCAAGAGAAAAACCTTCTGGGGAAAAAAAAATCCCAAGAAGTAGAAGTCCAGCCTAATCTGTCCCAACACAAAAGAGCTGTCATTTCAGAAAAGAACAACTCCAGATGTGCCCTGAAGACTTCACTGTTCCTCTGAGATCCACAGTTCAACTTCTTAAAGAAAAAAAAAAAGTATTTTAAATAATCAAGTGCCTCCCCATACCATTAATAACAGCTCAATAATTTAAATAAAATTGAAAATAGAAAAGCATTTATTCTCTGCTGTGTTGGGAATACAAATAGAAAGTTAATCCCTACTTTCCAAAGAGCTCACATCCTAACTGGGGGAGACAACACATAGAGGAAAGTCTGGCTGCAGGGCAGTTGCAAAGGTCCTAAGGTACCAGTGGTATGTCAGATATTAAGCCCTGGCAACCCTTCATTTTGCCACAAGGATTGTAGTTGGTAACTTTCTGATTATCAGTGTCTTCCAGTGCAATGTATGTCATCAAGTCAACAAATATTTAATAAGCACCTACTGTGTGCTACTGTGAACTAAAGATTGAGAATACATAGAAACACAAAATCTAGTCCTTACTCTTAGGGAGCATCCATTCCAGAGGATGAAACAACATGCAAACAACTATAACAAGATACATACAGATAAATTTGAGATAATATTAGATGAAAGGCACTAAAATTAAGGACCAGAAAAGGCTTCTTATAGAAGATAGAATTTTAGCTGAGACTTGAAAGAAGCCCAGGAGGGCAAGAGATGAAGAAGAGGGAAAGAATTCCAGATAGGGGGAACAGCTTTGCTCAGTGTAAAAGCCATATGATTTTACTTAATCTAATAGGGTTAACACTATTTGTTCCCATATATACTCTTATTATCAAATTGATAAGCATTTACTAAGTACTTACTTTGGAAAAACTGTCAATAGTCTCTCTCATCAGATTTATAAAATTCTCTTGATAAAGTTTTTTCATAAAATAAGGAAGTTTGCCCAAGAAAAGTTTTTCCTCATTTTCTTTGTATTCTCCACAAACTCCTTATAAATCTTCAGAGACTGAAGTTAAACTTACCCATAATTTCCCTGATTCAACCAAGGGAAGCATTCCTAGAGTGTCAATTATAACTTTAACACTTAGTGTCTCTGTTTTTAAAAGACAGTAACAATCCTCTCTGACCTCTGGAGGAGAGGTTTTTGAAATAGGTGTTTTATATTTCTCTCTGTGGTAAAAAAAAAAAGTTTCAGTCCCCTAAAAATCATTTCAGAGTATTCAGGGGGCGGCTAGGTGGCACATAGGATAAAACACTGACCTTGGATGCAGGAAGACCCAAGTTCAAATCCAGCCTCAGACACTTGACATTTACTAGCTGTGTGACCCTGGGCAAGTCACTTAACCCTCATTGCCCCGCAAAAAAAAAAAATTAAATACAACATACAGAAACCATGATAGAAAGCACCACTTGACAAACTTTTAAGAAAAAAAACACAGCACTAACATCAGTAACAATAAAAATAATAACATGCATAATGCATTAAAAATGCAAAAACATTATATATAATTTGAAAATGAATCATAAATAGTTGATGGAGTATATCCTTCTATTTGTAGGTTGTATTACTCTAATTCTATTTTGACCTACTGATTTTTCTATATCTATGTCCAAATTGGTTGCTGTTATAGGCCCATTACCAATATATATATTTTTTTAGTGAGGCAATGGGGGTTAAGTGACTTGCCCAGGGTCACACAGCTAGTAAGTGTCAAGTGTCTGAGGCCGGATTTGAACTCAGGTACTCCTGAATCCAGGGCTGGGGCTTTATCCACTGCGCCACCTAGCCGCCCCCCATTACCAATATTTTTAACTTCTATTTCTTGTTTTCTTAGCTTAAGGGAGTCTACATTGTTCTAAATTGACCCTCCATCATTGTTTTAACTAGGACCTCCCTCAACTGTAGGCAAAGTGGTCTGATTTTCTCCAAGAAACTATTTTCTCCTCATTTCTCTGTGCTGACTAGGGAAATAAGCTTGGGCTTCAACATTCTGAGTTGCTACTTTAGTGCAACAGTTTCTTCTCTAGCACCTCTTGATAGTTCTTTTGTATCAAGCAGATGGCTTCTTTCATTTCTTGCATACACAGGGTTGCTGCTCTACTTGATTTTTTTTTGATTCCTTCTTCAACTAAGGCAGCTTATAATAAAATTTTTCTAATTACGAGATATTTGCTTAATTTCTATTCCAAAGATGTCATATATATATATATATATATATATATATATATATATATATATATATATATATATATATATATATTCTGACGACCAAAGTCTTTTAGCAAAATTTTCTCATCTTTCTTCAATTCTTGATAGCTGGGACCTAATACCATAGCTCATTTCTCAACATTGGTTCTTTGAACGTCAGCTTCATCTGATCCAAATTAAAATTCTCTTCTCAAGTACATTTGACATATTTATGATCATCTAGCCCACATTTGTAACAGAAACTATTTCTACTTTTCTGACCGCATGTGGTTGGTGTCCTTGTATCAAATTGCTGTGATCTGATGACGAGGTCATTCTTACTACTGGGTGACATCCATCCTTGACCACCTTCATTTTCCAATGCTAATGCTTTGGAATTCAACTTGTCATATACCAACTCCAAATTTCTCTTTCAAGTACATTGATTATTTACATGGCCATCCAGGCCCATATTTGTTTAGGGTTTTTTTGGTTTTGGTTTTTGGTGAGGCAATTGGGATTAAGTGACTTGCCCAGGGTCACACAGCTAATAAGTGTTAAGTGTCTGAGGCCAGATTTTGAACTCAGGTCCTCCTGACTCCAGGGCCGGTGCTCTATCCACTGCACCACCCAGCTGCCCCCAAGGCCCATATTTGTAACAAGATAATTCTACTTCTTCTGTGCTGGTGATCTTACTTCAAACTGTTTTGGTCTTTGTTCTCTTCTTCTTCAATCTTCATAAACAATAATTTGTCCGTTTTCCCACAGATTCTTTGTAAACATTTGTCTTCAAATCTGTATTAAAATTATCTTATTGTACTTCTCTAATCCATACATGAGAAGATTTTCTCATATTAGTCAGCATTGTTTCCCCCTGCTGGGAATCCTTTGCAAGGATATATACCATAGTGTGCCCCACTTAGATGCTACTTTTCTGTTCCACTATGAGGAAGTAAATCTAGCTTCACACATTGACGAGTAAGGACCTATGTCCATTCTTACAGGTGAGCTCTCCTTTTCTGACTCAAAAACTTTCATGGATCCCCTTTTCCAAGACAACCTCAACATTCTTAACCAACTCCTCCTCTTTGTAACGGGGTCTATAAACAGGTACTGTTTCCTTGTTAAGGTGTTTGGTATTTTTGAATGATCAGATTGGGAAATACTTACGGGACTCCACAAGCCTAACTTTACTATGAATTACTTTGTGATCCCCCAATCCTTTATCCTTTCTGCTCCTAAAATTAGGCAACCACTCTAAGCTGCTGTTCAAAAACATTACAATATACATTAAATGTATCAATCTCATCTTTAAAGTAGTGATAAATTTATATTTAGAAAACCAATAAGGCTAAAGTAATCAATAAATACATGTTACCCATGGAAAAGAGGGGAAAAGCTTTAAAAACCACATATAAGTACCCAAGCATAACAGGATTTACTAGGACAAGCTGAACATGTAGCAAGATTATAAAGGTTGGTTATACCAACCAACTTCATTTGTAAGTTACCCCTAAGCCTGCTACTAGACCCATTCCCATATTTCATATTATCCTGAGTTCTAGGGTGATCCAAGAATGTTTGGATACTTTTATATTAATAAAACTATAACTTCTTTCTCATTTATGATTAAATATTATTTAATGAACTGGAGAAACCTTCTTCCTTAAAAGTGTTTTCTATATACTAAATCCTTTAATCTCTTAAAATTAAATATTAAAATTAATGAATAAGCAATTAACAATGTCATCAATAATTACATAGGCATAAATAATTACAGAGACATAAATAAAGAGTTTTACTTAGAAAGTTCAAAGCCAAAGTCACTTTACACCTTCACTGTAACCGTGGGTACACTTCTTACTTCTGAAAACAGAGTCCCACCATTTAGTTCACTCAATATACCAAGCTCTTCTCAAGAACCTTCTTCATCCTCTCTGAAAAGGTTAAAATGGTTTTATCAAGAAAAGCCTCTTCACCTTCTTTCTGTCTTTCCAACTTCTCTCCAATCATGATGAGAAAACAATCTTTTAGCTTCTCTCAAGCAGTCACTCTAGTCTCTCCATGAAATGTTCAATATCATGTTTTTTCATAAAATAAGTTAAAACACTTCTCTCAACAAGTTTTTCCTCACCTTCTTTCTCTTTGACTTCTCCACAAACTCCCCAAAGGTCCTTCCAAATAAAAGTTAAACTCACACACCTTCTCCCTCACTCCACAGTGAGAAGCCCTCATAGAATGGCTGCTAGAACTGTAATTCTTTTTTTTTTTTCGGGGCAATGGGGGTTAAGTGACTTGCCCAGGGTCACACAGCTAGTAAGTGTCAAGTGTCTGAGGCCGGATTTGAACGCAGGTACTCCTGAATCCAGGGCCGGTGTTCTATTCACTGCACCACCTAGCTGCCCCTAGAACTGTAACTCTTAAAAGAGACAATAACAGTCTCTATAGGTCCCTAAGGAGGGACTCTTGAAATAGATGTTACACTAACTTTGACAGTCTTGGGATAGAAACCCAAAGCTCTCAAAAACTTCATCATCATTGATGAAACTAGGATAACCTATAAAGTTCACTGATAAAGATGATATGCTGCGGGGGCAGCTAGGTGGCGCACTGGATAGAGCACCGCCCGGGAGTCAGGAGTACCTGAGTTCAAATCTGGCCTCAGACACTTGACACTTACTAGCTGTGTGACCCTGGGCAAGTCACTTAACCCCAATTGCCTCGATAAAAAAACAAAACCAAACAAACAAACAAAAAGATGATATACTGCTTTCTTCCTTCTTAAAACTACAAATTGCCCTTCTCAATAAACTCCAGTGGTTCCTTATTCCTTCTAGGATCAAATACAAATTCCACTGTTTAAGATCCACAGCCCTTCACAACCTACCCCCAACTTATCTCTCCATGATAATTATATGGTGATCTACTTCCTGGACTTTACAATCCAGCCAAACTAGCTTTCTTGCTGTTCCTTATAACACAGGGCATTTTCTCCAGGACACACAGCTCCATCTCTGTGTCTTTCCATCAGCTATTCCTCATGGCTGGAATGCACTCCCTCCTCACCTCTGCCTCTTAGGAGCCCCTTGTTGCCTTTAAAACTCAGCTCATGTTCTACTGTCTACATAAATCCTTTCCTCATCTCTCAGTTCCTAGTGTCCTTTACCTCCCCTAACCACCCCCCGCCCCCAGCCAAAATTACCTTGCATCTATCTTTTAGACTTTTGTATATGTTTTTTATATGTATATTCTCTCATGACATAATGTAAGCTACTTGAAGATAGGAACAGTTTCATGTTTTTTCTTATATCCCTTGCACTAGAGTAGGTACTTAACAAATGTTTGTTGACTGATTACAAGAACTATGACTCTACTAACTCACCTTTCTTTGCCAAGAATAAGTCAAATGCTATTAGAAGAGGAGCTACAGTGGAATGACCTAGAGTCAGGAAGACCTGAGTTCAAATTCAGCCTCAGACACTTACTAGCTCTGTGGCCCTGGTCAAGTCACTTAACCTTTGTATTCCTTAGTTTCCTCATCTATAAAGTAGAGATATAATAGCACCTCCATCTCAGGGTTATCCTGAGGATAACATAAGATAATATTTCTAAAGTGCTCTGCAAAACTCAAAGTGATACATAAGCACTTGCTATTATTAGTACTCAAGAGGTATGGGGCAGCTAGGTGGAGCAGTGGATAAAGCACAGCCTTGGATTCAGGAGTACTTGAGTTCAAATCCGGCCTCAGACACTTGACACTTACTAGCTGTGTGACCCTGGGCAAGTCACTTAACCCTCATTGCCCTGCCAAAAAAAAAAAAGGTATCCCAATATGTCTTCCCTCTCAGGCATTTCTAAACTCTCCCTTTCAACCAGATTCTTTTTTTTTTCCTTTTTTTTTTTTTGCGGGGCAATGGGGGTTAAGTGACTTGCCCAGGGTCACACAGCTAGTAAGTGTCAAGTGTCTGAGGCTGGATTTGAACTCAGGTACTCCTGAATCCAGGGCCTGTGCTTTATCCACTGCACCACCTAGCCGCCCCCTCAACCAGCTTCTTTATCTCTGTCCAAGCATGTCTTTCCAGATGCAAAAATCACCTCCTTTGCTCTTCCAGCCTTAGCCAGTTACTATTCCATCTCTCCCTGTCACCTCAGTTGCTTTATTTATTGGAAAAAACTGTCACTACCAAGTGCTTCCACTTCCTCACTTTCCATTCTCTCAACTCCTCATCCTGGGGCTTCAGTTCATTGAAACTGTTTTGTCAGTGGTTAACTCCTAGCCACCAAACTCAATGACCTTGTTTCAGTTCTCATCATCCTTTACTTCTCAGAGGCTTTTGACATTGCTGATGATACCCACATTTCCCTGGGTTGAGGAACTCTCCCGGGTCTCCTCCTACCCTGCTAATCACTTCTGCTGGCTCCCAATCTCCTCAGAGAGAAAAGAGAATGGGAGAAAGAGAGGGAGGTGGGAGAGAGAGAGAAAAGAAAGAGAAGCCAGACTAGCACAGGTCCTCAGTATCCCTAACAGGCCTACTGCAAAAAAACTCTCAATGGGTCATCTGCCTTACAAGCTCTAATCTATCCTTCATACCACTGCCAGGAAAAAAAAATCCCTCTTACACCTAACTCTGGTCATCTGTGCTCAAAAATCTTCAGTGGCTCCTACTGCTTGTCTTTTGAGTTTGTTTTTAATATATTTTGTCCCATGAAGTCACTGGCTTTTATTTGGTCCATTCTAATTTTCAGGGTGTTTGTTGCTTGACAAGTCCTATTGCTTGTCAAGTAAAGTTGGGATTCCACTGTCTGCCCTCCACAAAGTGGTACCACCTTACTTTCTAGTTTTCTCATATTACTCCTCTCCCATGTTCTAGGTCCCAGTCAAACTGGACTCCCCTCTCTCTGATCTACCAACCTGCACTGTGTTCAGCCTTGGCTCTGAGCCTAAACTATCCTTTCCTTCTATGCCTGTTGATGGCTGATTAAAGCCAGTCCAAGAGCTACTTTCTCTACAAAGCCTTCCCTGATCACCCCTCCCCTCTTTACTCCTATCCTCATCTTACCTTCAAAGTATCTTGTATTGTAAATCACACATGGAAACTTTGTGAATTTTGCTTTATGTGCTGGACCTCATTCCCCAACTGGGCTCTCAGTTCCATTGAGGGCAAATACAATGACTTACATAAAATCTGTTTCCAACACCTAGCAGATGCACACAGAAGGTGTTTAATAAATGTTTACTGTATAAATGAACAAAATGTAAATAAACCAATCTTAGGTATATTGTAGCATCAAAAATAGGGCTCCCTACATGGTTCCTGGGCCTTCCCCATCTGCAACAGGAATGATTATAACTAGGTCACTATGACTGGAATGCATGGAAATGAAGAGCAACAAAGTTCACTACCAGATCCCCAGACTAAATGGATACATTTAATGGGAAGTGGGGTGGGATGAGGAAGAGAGGAGAGAAACCTAGGAGAGAAGGTCACAGACAGGATTCACTACAATTTATAGGCAGGAATTTATGGGGAACAAGGAGGAGATTCAAGTCTTCAATTAATACAAATACATAAAACCTTGTACCACACCTTATACAGCTATTAAAGCACATTTCCGGCCATCTGAGTAGAAAGGGGGGCAGCTAAGTGGTGCAGTGCATAAAGCACTGTCCCTGGATTCAAGAGTACCTGAGTTCAAATCCAGCCTCAGACACTTGACACTTACTAGCTGTGTGACCCTGGGCAAGTCACTTAACCCTCACTGGCCCCCCCCCCCACACACACACACACACAAAAGTTCCTCCCAGTCTGAGGAGAAAGAGCACTGAGTGGATTGGGGAATCAGGAAACCTGACTGTGTGAGGCTAAACAGTCACTTTTCCTCTCTGGACCTCAGTTTCCCTAACCGTAAAATGAAGCAGTGGTCTAGAACATTTCTGTGGTCCCTTCCAGCCATATATTTCTCTAAGCAGCACATCTGTGAACTGGGTCAAAAAGTATTTTCCCATACTAGAACACATCCCTGGCCCTCCCACTAGCAAAGATACCCAGGTTTTAAATTAAAGGCAAGCCTTTCCTCATGGAGATCTTAGGAAGACTCTTACTCAATCGGAGCTGACAAGAGTGTGTGTGTTGGGGGGGGGGGGGACGGGACAAGACCCAGGCAGTGAGAGAAGATGTGCTTGAAGGAAACAAAGCAAATTGGGTCAGACAGGATCAGAATCTCTAGCCTGGGCCTGATTCCTCTCCTCCTCTCCCCACCCTTTTCCACCCTGTGATCAGGGTTGATACCAAAAGTCCAACCTCCCCACCCCCAAACACTGATTCTAACGAACCCAAAATGGGCAAGTGGTTTGTTTTCTCAAAAGTAATAAAAATCAAGCATTTTTTTGAGTCTCACATACACAAAACCAATCCCCCCAAATCCATGATTCATATCACTAAGCTATGGGAACAAGAAAGGATGTTATTTTTCAGCATACTTCAGGATTCTCCCTTTGTCCAGACTCTGTCTATCAATTACACTTCCCGCTCCTCCTCTTTCCCCCACAAACGCATATTTTTTCTGTTACATTTTTTTCCATATTAGCCTTGAGATTTCATTACCTCCCCCAGCAATGTCTGACATCTTTTCCATAATAGGATTGTAACCAGGCCATTAGAACTTGGGATGGGTGGGGGTGTTACAGTATCACCATTTGCTCTGTATTTCCCCCTCCCCCAGCCTCCCCCCCAAAATCTGTGTTTACTAACAGCTGTGAATGCCACGGCCTGGCCGGTTTATTTACACACAGACAGCAGTAATACCCAGACAGAACAACCTACTCAGTTTTTTTAACTGATTTAAAAAAAAATTAAATAAGACAACCTAGAATGTAAACTTCCTACAATGGCAGAGATGCAGTTAATTGCATTTAAGAGAGATTTCCAGGGCTTTATTGGCTTTTCCCCCCAAAATATTTGTAAAGACTTTGATTCTTGTTTGCATTTTTCTTTCAATTCACTCTTTTGCTCTTCTTAGGGGAAATCCCAAAGCCATTTTGCAAAAACACAACCCACTCATCCACTGGCCTCCTTTCTCCCCAAGCTCTGCCACGGTGGGCTTTGCTTTCCCTCCCCTTCCACAAATTAAATTAAAGCAAATCAAATCCATGACCCTTTATGAGCCTCTCCACATATCAAGTCCAAGGGCTTCTCCATCGCATAGATTGAGCTTTAAAGATCCACGCCACAGGGACGGGGGGGGGGGGGGGGGGAACCACGATAAGCGTGTGGATAAAATAATGGAGAAGGCCCAAAGCTAGGCAGGATGGGAAAAATAAAAAATAAATAAATAAATAAAGGCCAAACGCTGACAGCCAGGGAGCCGAGTCCAAGAAAACCTCGTTTGCAAATTAGAGACTGAAGAAAAAAAAAAACACCATCAGAAGGGGATGAACATGTGCAAGGGCAGCGGCTGAGATCACAGACTTGGGGGTGGGGGGGGAGCCTTGACCTCCTCACCTCTGCTACAAAATTAAGGCAAACCTAAAGACTCACCTGGTTTAAATCTTCATCATTGAGCAAATGAGATTCCCGGGGCTTGAAGCAATTCTGACACTTGCTTTTGTTGAAGATGTTGGCCTGAAATTTCCGGCAGGGGTTCTCCTTCGCGGACATTTTTCGGGTGTCCAGCCAATCTCTAGAGCTGTCCTCTTTACTTCAAGGAAGGAGAGACGGAGAATGCCCCCGCGCCCTGACCCTCGCCCTGGCCGGTTCCCTTTCCCTGGAAGATCATCCAAGGAGCCCCGCGGGCAGGGGATGGGGACTCGAGAGGGAAGCAGAGGGAGAGAGATGGGGAGGGGCCCGAGAGAGCCCGGCACGGTTTCCTCTCGGTTGGGTTGTGCAATAATACCCTCGGATCGGCTGCGGGCTTTGGCAATCCAAGGGTTGGGCGTCTCAAGCCGGTCCCCGCTCAGTTTGGGGGCATCCCAATTTCAGAAGACGCGAGGAGAGGGGGATGGGAGCAAAGACATAAAATGTGGGGTCGACCTAGGCACTGGATCAGTCACTGAAGGAAACGTGCAAATCCATATCCCCAGTCCCAGGAAAAGCAACCAGCCCGACCTATACCACCACAAGCAGGGAGAGATTCCAGGGACGCGGTCGTAACGCCTCTCCCTCCACGACCCGGTGGAGGCAAGCCTTGGGGGTGGGGACAGTCCCCTGGATAAGGCACGAATGCAAGGAGGCTGCAGGCACTGGGCCCGTCCGTATTTCAGGGCCGGGGATTTTCCATGCAGAAGAATCCAGATGGGAAGCTGCCTGGAGGAGTGGGGTCCGAGAGCCCGCCAGCAGAGGCTGAACAGGACGGAGAAATACAACTCCCACCCTCCCCCCTCCCAAGCCCCCCCCCCTTCCCAGCAAGGGCAACGCTGCAGGTGAAAAAACGCCGGCCCCGGGGGTCCCCCCTCAATTAAGGAACAATCCCCAGTCGCGACTTCCCAGGGCTTCTGCTCTTGTACAGCTACAGCCTCCGCGGCTGCCTCCTGGTTTTAGCTCGCCCATGGACGCATCCTCTGAAGCTACGAGTCCTCGCTCCGACTCGTCGGCGAGTCCAGGTTATCCAGGGAGAATCAATGCATGGTTCCCGGGGAAAGAGTCCTCCCCGCCGGCACCCGCCGCCGCTCCCCTTTGCACTCCCGGGCAGTTGCAAATGGTAGCCTAAGCGTCTCGCGCGTTCCTGGGATCGAGCAAGAGAGGGTGGGGGTGGGGGAGGGGTCACTGTTAGAAGAGGAGGGAGGGAGTTAGAAGAAGAGGGGGGGAGTTGGTAGGGGCCGAGGGGTAAGTGGAGCCTCGCCCCTTCTCCGATGGACAGACCGACCTGACCAATGATGGTGGCCCTTGCTTGCTAACAAAGGAACCCTTTGACCAATGAGAACCAAGACGGGGGGGGGGGGTTGTAGGGAGGAAAGAAACCGAGTGAAAGCGCTCCAGAGGTAGGTAACTTTAAAAAAAAGAAGAGAAGGTGGGGTGCTGGGATGGGACATTCAGGCTCGGTAGACTGGTGAGTCCAGCCTTCTTTCTTGACAGCTGCTGGGATTGGGTCTGGGGCCAAGGACAGGAGCAGGGCAAGGCAAAGGAAAGAAGGGAAACTGTTCTTGAAATGAAAGATTGCAACTTCCCCACCCCGTTGCATACTCAATCAGGGTGGGTAGGTAAAAGGCATGGCATGTAATGAACATTGCATTAATCATTCAGCAAACATTCACCGAGCCCCTACAGTGTGTACAAGGCTTTGGGCTGGGGAAAGTCGGGTTGCAAAGGGGAACGTGACGTAGTTGCTGCCCCCCAAAAAGTTACTGGCTAGTATATGTGATAATGTAGAACCTGCTCAGAACTGTCCTCCCAAACCTCAGAAAAACAGCATTCCGTAGATCGAGTCTTTCTCCTCCCTACCTCAGGTTCTTAGTATTCCAAGGGTACTCTTAAAATCAAAGCTGAGGGGGCAGCTAGGTGGCAGTGGATAAAGCACTGACCCTGGATTCAGGAGGACCTGAGTTCAAATATGACCTCAGACACTTAACACTTACTCGCTGTGTGACCCTAGGCAAGTCACTTAACCCCAATTGCCTCACCAAAAAAAAAAAAAAAATTAAAGCTGAGGAGCCCCATTGGTACATTAGTACCAACACTCAGCCAGTTGATACAAATAACTTGAAGCAAAGGCATTTTTTGAAATACCACAACTTGAACAGTAGTTTAAAAACAACAACAATATTCCCTCCCGAAAAGCTGGAGTACATTATCCTGCAAATACACAAGAAGGGACACTATAGACTACACAAATAGGCACATAGTGGGGAACACTTGTGGACAAGGCAACTAGAGTCTGATGCTGCAAGTTCCACATATCCTTTTTCCTATTGTGGTATCCTCCTGCTATTCCTTACTAGGTTCCCTGGACCTGCTCCTCTGGGCATCTCAATTCCTGACTGCTGGTACTCATTTTTCCTCATATCTCAGAAATTATTCTGTTCAGTCAGGTTTGGCTCTTGCTTTTTAAAAGCTACCAGGAGAGAGGTTTATACTTCAGCCGATCTATAATTCCACCAAATTGTTGGAGGGATTTCTTGCACCTCTTGAAGAAGTAAGAAATTCCTTTTAAGAGTTGGGTTATTGGGGGCAGCTAGGTGGCGCAGTGGATAAAGCACCGGCCCTGGATTCAGGAGTACCTGAGTTCAAGTTCGACCTCAGACACTTAACACTTACTAGCTGTGTGACCCTGGGCAAGTCACTTAACCCCCATTGCCCCGCCAAAAAACAAAAACAAAAAAAAAAGAGTTGGGTTATTACAGCATCACAGTTGGAGCTATAGAATCATAGATACAAACATGGAAGGGACCTCAAAGGCCATTTAGTTAAATTCTATTGCTCTCCCATACTGGCCTTGGAACCAGGCAAGTTCTGTCTCTTAAACATAGCAGTAGTGTGACCCTGGGCAAGTCAATTGGCCTCTCATTTTGGTGTTAAACAAATAAAAATGGATCCCTGCAGGTGCACACTGACTTAGAAAGCCAAAGATCAACAATATCTATATTATATTATATATGTATATATATATATATATATATATATTTAACTTCCCAATTATATTCTGATTCTGGCTGGACTCAGGAGTTCTGTCAGCCACTCAGGGTAGAGGTATGTGTCTAGGCAACTCTCTAAGACTAAATTGCAGAAAAGATGTTGACATGCATTAGTGAAGGGAGTTTCTTCATCCAGGAGTTTTCTGGATCCGTGAAATCATAGGTCCAGTTCCTATCACTGTCCCTGAGACTCTTTTACAAACTATGAATAAAACATTCACTTTCACATCCTTTTCAGTCTTCAAATATGTTACTCCAGTTAGCTATTCATTGTCTGGAATGGACAAAATCTAAAAAGGGGGGTTGCCCCACAATCCTATATCTTCCTCCTCAGTAAAAAAAATATTCAGTCCCTGCAAATCATTTGGCTTACACCAAAATATCAGTTATGTAGGTTTGATGCAAGTACCTAATATATGCCATTCATAGCCTGAAAGACAACCTTGCATATATACCATTTATTAGTCTTATGTCATATATGTAATGCATGGTAGCCATAATGGAGTCACATAAATAAACATGTATAGATTATGTGCAGAAATATATGACGAGGGGCAGCTAAGTGGCACAGTGGATAGAGTACCGGCCCTGGAGTCAGGAGTACCTGAGTTCAAATCCGGCCTCAGACACTTAACACTTACTAGCTGTGTGACCCTGGGCAAGTCACTTAACCCCAATTGCCTCACCAAAAAAAAAAAAAAAACCACAAAAAAAAAAAAAAGAAATATATGACGTACATTCCACAATTTAGATATGTAGAACAATACATACTAGGATACACATCATGGAAGCAAATGTCATTAGTATATGCAGAACATTGCAACCAACCTGCACATCAACACTATGTTCACATTAAGGAAATACAGTTTGCATGTGGTTGTGAAACACAAAGTCCATCATTGTGTTTCATCTCTCTACAAAAATAATCATCCATTTTTTCCAAGTAATGACAACTAAGTCTTTTAATTGGCCAAATAGTCCTGGCATTCCTGCTGTGATTTCCTAAGCTTGTGGATGCCTATTAACACAGACCTGTGGTCCTAATCCTGAGCTTATTCATAGGTCAGACTGACTACCACATCCTCCCATCCACCCTAAGAGCCTCTACAAGTAACTCAGCTCCTGACTAGTAGGACTAATTTTACCCAAAATCCCAGAGATCATTCTGCTCACTCAGGTTTGACTTTTTTTTTTTTTGGTGAGGCATTTGGGGTTAAGTGACTTGCCCAGGGTCACACAGCTAGTAAGTGTTAAGTGTCTGAGGCTGGATTTGAATTCAGGTCCTCCTGAATCCAGGGCTGGTGCTCTATCCACTGTGCCATCTAGCTAACCCCTCTTTTTTTTAAATAATAAACTTTTTTCTTTATAGTTTTGAGTTCCAATTTTTATCCCTCTTTCCCTCTTTCCTATCCCCCCTCCCTGAGGTGGCAAACAATCATATATGTATGATTATATAAAACATTACCATATTTGTCATTTTGTACAAGAAAACTTGATTAAAAGAAAAAATGAAAGAAAGTGAAAAATAGCATGCTTCAGTCTATTCCATCAATATCAATCCTTTCTTTGGAGGTGGATAGTACGTTTCATCAATAGTCCTTTGGAATTATCTTGGATCATTGTATTGTTGAGAATAAGTCATTCACAGTTCCAACAATATTGATGTCACTGTGCACAACATTCTCTTGGTTCTGCTCACATCACTATACATCAGTTCATATATGTCTTTCCAGGCCTTTCTGAAATCATCCTGCTTGTCATTTCTTTTTTTTTTGTCATTTCTTATAGCACAATAATATTCCATCATCATTGTATAGCACAATTTGTTTAGCCAGGTTTGACTCTTTTTAAAAGCTACCAAGGGAGTGGTTCCCTACCTTTGACTTGAGAAAGACCTAATGAACTTCAAAGGATGCAGAGGATGTTAAATTTCCTTCTTTACCACCGATGTCCTTGCCCCATCTCCAAATTAGTTGTGTCTGCATTGAAAATCAGAGACAGACTAGATGTGGATTCACAGTACCACAAGGAGCCTAGTTAAGAATCTATTTGATATGTAAGGAGAATTTCTTGGGCACCCTATGAATAAAAGAAAATGTTTTCTAATAACCTGGAGCTGTGAGTTAACCCTTTGCCACACACGTGGTCCCTAAGCCCGAGCATTTCCCCCTGGAATCTATGTACTTGTGGAAGGGTGGTTCACAGACTTTTGGGAAGATGTTTATACTAGCCTTTCTTACAATACCATCCTTAGTAAATACAACTTTCTAAAATCTGGATGACTGGGGCAGCTAGGTGGTGCAGTGGATAGAGCACCAGCCCTGGATTCATGAGGACCTGAGTTCAAGTCCAACCTCAGACACTTGACACTTACTGGCTGTGTGACCCTGGGCAAGTCACTTGACCTCAATTGCCTCACCCCCCCCCCAAATCTGGATGACTAAAATGATTCTCAACTGATAATATTTGGAGGAGAAGCACAATGGAGGGGGCTGAATATCATTGAAGTACCTTAATTTCTCAGGGGACCTCTAGAACCCTCAGGAAGAGATACAGCCTTGCTCAAGGACCTGCAATTTGTCTGTGAGAGTGGAGAGGAAATTAGGATAAGAATTCCTAGAGCTTGTATGAGCTACATGATGCTGGTAGAATTGGTATTGGTCTGGCCTCAAACACTTAACATTTACTAGCTATGTGACCCTGGGCAAGTCACTTTACCCAAATTGTCTCACACCCCCCCCAAAAAAAAACTGAAACAAACAAACAAAAGAATTGGTATTGTATCCATCAAGGAGTCAACGAATTCAACCAAGTGTACTCCAGACACAAGGCTGGGAAAAGATGAACACGACATAATTGCAGAGAACAGAAAGTATACACAGAAGACTGTGGTATACAGCCTGAGTGATCTACAAGCTCAGGATTTATACTACAGGCTAACTAGGAGGCAGTTCTTGTCCAACCTAATACTTTAGCTAGTCTCTCCACAACTTGGCATGGGGTGGCCATCCATTGATCTGTTATCTTGTGGATTCCTTGCACATCAAGGTTTCTTAGAAGAACCTGGACAGAGATCTAGGCAACAAATTAGCATAATACTACCACTCCTTTCTATCAAAGATTTCCTTCCCTCTTTCTCCCTTCCTTCTTTCCTTCCTTCCTTCCTACCTTTGTTCCTCCCTCCTTTCTTCTCACTTCCTCCCTCCCTTCCTCTCTTCCTCCTTCCCTTTCTTCCCTCCTTTTTTCCTCCCTCCCTTTCTTCCCTCTCTTCTTCCTTCCTCCCTCCATTCCTCTCTCCCTTCCCTCCCTCCTTCCTCCCCCCCTTTTTTTCTTTCTCTCCTTATTTTCCCCAGACTAGAAGTTCAGAAGCCACTCACTAGCCTGATCCCCTTGCTGATCAGCATAGGAGTTTTGACTTGCTCTGTTTCCAACCTAAGTCAGTTTGCCTCTCCTTGGCCAGCCTGGCAGCTCCCTAATCTTGGGGGCTTTCTATTCTGGTGTCAGACTTAGAGCAGACATTGGCTTGGCCCACTGCAGCTCAGAACTCCTAAACTCAAGCAATCCAGTAGCCTCAGACTCTCCAGCAGCAGGGATTATAAGAGTGTGCCATCATACTCAGCTATGAGAGCTTTTCTGATTCAAGGTTGCAGCTAGTTAGAAAGTCTTTTAGCACGTACTAGTTATAAATCTCTATAATGGAAACCATTTCCTCCTCCAAATTCTGGGAAATGTATTTGGAAATAAAGGAAACTTACCCCTTCACCACCACCACCACTGCTCTTGCTCTTTTTCCTTTTTTCATTTAACGGTAACCTTGCAGGAAGTTGTACCTCGGGGTGGGGAAAAAAAAAATCTAATCTCAAGTAGAAAAGGAAATCCCAGAAAAAAAGGAGGTCTGGGAACATGTAAAACCAGGATAATGGTCCAACCTACAGCCCTTTTTTGAATTACACATGATACAGTAAAGTGAAAGGCACGGCCAGTCTTGTAACAAACATTTATTATAAACGATGTATTGTAACTGGAAAATAATAAAATAATTTTATTTTAAAAAAGAAAAAAGAAATAATGAACAGGCAGATTTCAGAAAAACCTGGAAAGACTTAAAGTGGACTGATGCTGAGTGAAGTGAGCAGAACCAGGAGACTGTATACAGTATACAGTAACAACAACATTGTGTGATGATCAACTGTGATAGACTTAGCTCTTCTCAGCAATATGATGATCCAAGACAATTCCAAGAACTCATGATGGAAAATGTTCTCCACATCTAGAAAAAAGAACTATGGATTCTGAATGCAGATTGAACCATACTGTTTCTACTTTTTTTTTCTTTTTTGAGGTTTTTCCCTTTTGTTCTGATTCTTCTTTCACAACGTGACTACTGCAGAAATATATTTGATGTGATTGTACATATATAACCTATATCAGATTGCTTTCTGTCTTGGGGAGAGGGGAGTAAAGGGAAGGAGAGAGAAAAATTCAGAACTAAAAGTCTTATGGAGACAAATGTTGAAAACTATCTTTACATGTAGCTGGAAAATAATAAAATGCATTTATTATTTTTAAAAATTAAAGTAAAATGAAATTAAAAAATAAATGATGTGTAATTAATGATTCTTATCCCTGTTTTTCAATAATGTAGATCCACAGAAGATATATATATATATATATATTTTTTTTTTAATGGCAATCAGCCTTTAGTTCTTTTTATATTTCATGGATACCGATGCATATATGAAGCCAGACATTTTTCATGTTCCTCTCTCTCAGTATGGGGCTGAAACATCTTAAATCTGGCCTCAGACACTTAATAGATGTGTGACCCTTGGCAAGACACCTAACTTCTGTCTGCTTCAGTTTCCTCGCCAATAAAATGGGAAAAAGTAACTCATAGAGTTGCTTTAAGTATCAACTGAGATAATATTTGAAAATTCCTTAACACAGTGACTAGCACATAGTGGGAGTTTAATAAATACTTGTTTTCTACTTCTAATTTTTTTGGTAACAAATGTCATATTGATGCATTTTGTTTTTCACACCAAAACCATTTCCCAATTATTCTTCATACTACTGTCCTCATTAAAATAAAATGTAAAGTTGGGGCAGCTAGATGGCGCAGTGGATAGAGCACCGGCCCTGGAGTCAGGAGTACCTGAGTTCAAATCCGGCCTCAGACACCTAACACTTACTAGCTGTGTGACCCTGGGCAAGTCACTTAACCCCAATCGCCTCACTAAAAAAAAAAAAAAAAGTAAAGTTAAGCAAAAGCATCTGATACTATACTATAACCATCAAAGAGTCTAGCATTTCATACCCATAATCCCTTCTACCAAAAGAGAAACTTAGCTACCCAAAGGGACTCTGAGAAGAAATTGGCATGTACAGGAACTAACACCTCAATCATGTTCCTAACCCCAGCTTATTACACTAGAGATTTTAGGAACTCTTCCCCCTACATTAACTATCCTGGGTGAGATCTGAGACTCTCCCAAGGTTGAACTGAGTTATCTCACTACCAATGGGAAACCTCATTCACTCTGTATCATCTGGTATATTTTTACATATATACTTCTCTGATTTCTGTTTGCTATCTATTTGTTTTTGTTTTCGAGGCAATGAGGGTTAAGTGACTTGCCCAGGGTCACACAGCCAGTAAGTATCAAGTGTCTGAGGCTGAATTTGAACTCAGGAACTCCTGAATCCGGGGCCAGGGCTTTATCCACTGCGCCACCTAGCCGCCCCTTGCTATCTATTTGTATAAATGGTTTTATTCAATATTTTCAATTCAATGTGTTCATTGTGGAACTGTCAAGCCACACCCACGTGTGTGTGTGTGTGTGTGTGTGTGTGTGTGTGTGTGTGTGTGTGTGTGTAGCTTGGGACATTCTTTCCCCACCAAGGGCTAGTGATCAGGGGCATTGCTTGAACTGAAAAATTACTTCCCCTAGACTAACAGTTTTTAAGGAGCAAATAGTTATTATTCTAGCCCAGTATCCCCTCTGTCTTAGGAGAGCAGAATAGGCTGTGGAATCAAAGGCTTCCTTGGAGAAGGATGGAAGGGAGAAGACTTTAGAGATATATATATTCTTGTCTCCCTGTGAGTCACATCTAGATAGACCTATGTGGACATACATAACACAATGGTGAACCCACACATACAACATTCCGATTATCCATTTAAAACTTAAAATAGTATATGGTATAAGATATTGCTCTAAATCTCTCTTCTGCCTAGTTACCTTTTAGTTTTCCTAGTAGTTTTTTTTTTTAATTATTTTTAGTGAGGCAATTGGGGTTAAGTGACTTGCCCAGGGTCACACAGCTAGTAAGTGTTAAGTGTCTGAGGTCGGATTTGAACTCAGGTACTCCTGACTCCAGGGCTGGTGCTCTATCCACTGCGCCACCTAGCTGCCCCTTTCCTAGTAGTTTTTGTCAAAGATAAGTCCTTCTTATGATAATTTGTGTTCTTGGGTTTATTTACTACTGAACTATCATATTAATTTGCTTCTAAGTTTGTTTTTGTTTTTTCATGCAGTGGATGACTTTGGCATTTTCAATGTCTGATCAAGTTCTAAATGCTCCAATAGTGCTTGCTTCAGTTGCCTTCATGGCTGTTGGAATAAATTGTTCTCATCCACTTATTCTTCCAGGAAAAGTCTTCTCATGTGTGGGGTAGACATTCTCCTAACTTATCAACAGGTTTGAGGTCTATTAATTACCCTCAACCCAGTTTAGCCTATCTGCCAAAATGGTTTCCTAGGGTGTAGCCACTGTGTATGCTCTAGCTTCTTAGAGCCACAGGTGAAAATTGGTTGAACATGGACATCAAAGGTAGATGATCAGTCTTGAAAAGGGCTCTACAAGCCTTCACATCAGAGTGGTGGTCCTCAATGATATCTTTTACACCATTTCTCATGCCAGTTATTTTTGGCATTATGCTATAGAAAAAAAAATTTTATTATTCTTTGGTATGTCTGAAATTTAAATTATTTTCAGATTATCTTGTTCCATGACCCATAGCCATTTAGCATCACCAGGAGAATATTAGTTGGGTTTTTTTGTGTGTGTGTGTGTATTTTTTTTTTTGGTGAGGCAATTGGGGTTAAGTGACTTGTCCAGGGTCACACAGCTAGTAAGTGTTAAGTGTCTAAGGCTGGATTTGAACTCAGGTCCTCCTGAATGCAGGGCTGGTGCTTTATCTATTGCACCGCCTAGCTGCCCCGAATATTAGTTTTTAAAAGGTGGTCTTTGATGGCAGGTGACCAGTTTAGGATTATTGAAAGCATTGTACATTTCCCCAAATTTAGTCCAAATCCCATTTAAGTCTAGTTATTGGTACATAATATTTATTGATGGACTAATTGAATAGGTTTTCCATGCATATTATAATTTGGACAATGTGTATATATATATATATATATATATATATATATATATATATATATATACACACACACACACACACACACACACATATTTTGGGGGGGTGAGGCAATTGGGATTAAGTGACTTGCCCAGGGTCACACAGCTAGTAAGTGTTAAGTGTCTGAGGCTGGATTTGAACTCAGGTCCTCCTGAATCCAGGGCTGGTGCTCTATCCACTGCGCCACCTAGCTGCCCCCAACAATGTATATTTTTGATCCATTTGGTTCTTCTTGTGTGGATTGCTAGGTTATTTCTTTTGAATGACTGTTAATCGATGGCAGAGGAAAGGCAGTGAGCTCCCGAACTCATGACATGATTGCTCCAAAAAACATCCAAATAATGCCATAGGAAAATGCCTGGAATAGCAAAACTCACAGAAGAATGTGCTGAAATCATCTTCCAACCAAGAACTGCTTGGAAGGTCAGAAGGAGGGAGCTGCTGTGCTGATACAGGAGTCGAGTCCAATCCCACAGTCACCCTGATACAAATCCAGTCCCAGGAAGGCCTCACCAGAGAAGCATACCCCCAGAGCCTCTGAATCAGCTGAAGTGCCAGTGTTGTCCGGAACTAAGCTCATAGTGTGGTGAGAGGGCTGAGCCCTGGGCAGGGGGGAGACTACAGGGGTCTATGCTGGTACTGAGGCAGAACTTGGGTTTTTCACCCCTGCTGGGAACCAGAAGGTAGGCTTGAGTAACAGTGGCCCAGGTCGGGGAAGGGCACAGGCTCGTGGGAGCCAACAACCACAACATACAAAGCTGGCTGATTAGCAAGTTGGTCTGGGGTCATCTAGGACCAGGGAACAGGCCAGGGGAGTGAAGAACCTGATCCTCCTTAATTCATACCACCTGGGACTTCTTAAACTTGGGATACTGCAGCCTAGAAACAGTTCCCCACTTTAAGGAACTAAAAGTCAAGTAAAAGACAGGCAAGATGAGCAGACAGAGAAAGGTGAGGACCAAAGAAAGTTTCTTCAGTAACAAGGAAGACCGAGGTGCACCCTCAGAGGAAGATGTCAACATCAGGGCCCCTATATCTAAAGCTTCCAAGAAAAATACGAATTGGTCTCAGGCCATAGAGGTGCTCAAAAAGGACTTTGAAGATAAAGTTAGAGAGGTAGAGAAAAAAATGGAAAGAGAAATGAGGGTGATGCAGGAAAGACATGAGAAAAAAGTCAACAGCTTAAAAAGCCAAATGGAAAAGCTCTCTGGTGAAACTAATTGCCTAAGAATTAGGATTGAACAAATGGAAGCCAGTGACTTTATGAGAAACCATGAATGACTGTTAATCAAATTAAGAGAGCCCTGCAGTATTCTGCAGGTAGTGTCATCCACAAATAGGACCATCTGGAGAACTTTATTATCTGTAGAAATAACTTTTCTATTTGAACTTTGCATAGGAGATCTTAAATGATACTAGTAAACACCTTTGGCAAGTATCTGTCTCCCTGTTTTGCTTTTTTTTTTTTTTTTTGGCCTAGTTTGATCCTGATACTCAAAAGATCATTAGACAAAGTTATCTCTGTGGTTACATTTATCAAAGAATCTTATATCATCTTAACAAAGAGAGGTAATGTGATGTAGTTGTTGTGAGGAAAAGGCTTTAGGAACCTCAAAGTTATCATATGTGTGTGTGTGTGTGTGTGTGTATAGATGTATACACATCTATACATCTATACACATATACACATATATGAGAACTATATATGAATTATATGTGTATACATACATATATATGTGTGTGACCTATTATTATCACATGCATGGAGACACCTAGCTGGAGAAGAGCTCTTAAAGCTGCATTTTACTCTCCTGAATCAACTGCCTTTTTTTTTTTAAGCAACAAACAATGAACATAGTGAAGTCCTCTGTTTTCTATATCTCTTAGCCAACTGCATGATAGTAAACTTGTGGTCTGCTATAGAAAATAATTCTCAAAAGCCTTGTTTTTGTATGAAGCATTCTCATAAAGATTTTCAAGAGATGTGATATTAGGCATGTGGGTTAGTAGTTAATAGTAGTTTGGTTTGTTTCCATAACAATGCAACCTGGGATCTTTTCCATTCTTTTGGCATCTTTCCCTTTTTTGATATATCTTGAAAATCAATCCCTGTTTACCTTTAAACTTCTGTCACTTCCAGCATGGATTTCTTTTGTATATTTTTGATCCTCTTCTGCAATCCTCCCACATAATGTTTTGCAAATAAATATAAGGGGGACAACAATCTAGGCACAGGCAGTGGCAGGAATGCAGGGCAAAAGTCACTAGCTCTGCCCCATCCTCTCTAGGGTTACTAAGTGCCTCCTTGAAGCTTATCTAAGCTCAGGATAATTTGCTGCCAGACACAACCCTAAGAGTGTAAGTTGTTCAGGGAATATCCCTGCTCTCACTGGTGGTGTGGCAAGCCATGGAAGATTTTACCCCTTTGTGTATGAAGAAATTTTCCTTTGATATTTGCTTTACTGTTCTGCCCTAAATAAAAACTTTACTATGTGATGTATGGATTTGCTGATCTATCATTATGTACCCTATCATGGTCATAAAAACAATAACAATAATAATTTAAACTTTTATTGCATGTACTCTGGGATCACTCTCCCAACCCACGCTTGAACTAGTGATTCCCATCCCCAGAGTATGGTGGCAACCTTTTCCCTCAGAGTTTTATAAGTAACACTGAAGGTTTGGAGCATTTTCTTGTACTATTTCTTATGAGCCCCCATCAGGTCTGTTCCCCTACTATCATTTAACCCATTGATATCTCCCTAATATGAACCAATTAACATCTTTTTTTTTAAACAAGAGAATATTTACTGAGAAGGTAAAGTGAATACTGAAGTGCTCCCACAAGAGAAGCATATTCTCTGCTCTAGTACTTTGATCCTTGTGGAAAGGAGGCTCAAAGTTAGTGTTTACTATACAACAGTCACCTCACCAACTTTGCTTCTGGGTGTGTGGCAAGGCTGATGGATTGATTAGTGGTTCCCTTGCTTGAAAGATATGGTATCTTGACTTCCAGATTTATTCACTCTTGGGCTGGCTCATCACTTGACTCAGCTCATGTGGCTACCAGTAGACTTTGTTACCAACTCTAGTTGTTAGATCTCTAATATTTCTTCTGACCTCTAAATTTTGAATGTTCACAACCAGCTCCATTCTATCTCTGATACTCATTCACTCAAGACCAAGGAAGAAGAAACCCAACAGAGACAGAAGAAATAGAGGTGCCATGGCTTTGTAGACATATGGCGGCCAAGTAGGGGAAGGGCTCCCCCACCCAGCAACTCACAGGAATTCTTGCCATGCTTACAGCCTAGCAAATAAGAGAGAGTTCATCCATTAAAGCCTTTTTTTTTTTTTTGCGGGGCAATGGGGGTTAAGTGACTTGCCCAGGGTCACACAGCTAGTAAATGTCAAGTGTCTGAGGTACTCCTGAATCCAGGGCCAGTGCTTTATCCACTGCACCACCTAGCCGCCCCCCATTAAAGCCTTTTGTATGTACAATCATTTGCAGTTCAGCAGCCAATTAGAAGTTTTTTGTCACTTTGTAAGTAAGTTAACAGAAAATAGTCACAAGACACTTATACATGCTCTGATATGGAGGGTAGCGGTAGGGAAGGGAAGGGAATGGCCCTTTCCCTCATGTTTCCAGAAAGAGGCTAATAAAGTCTCCATGTGGATATGACTCATACTCCAAGAACTGAAGTCTCATTGGCTAGTCCACCCATTATATTTAGAGTCCCCCCATTATGTTTATGGCTTTAAAGTTTTGTTTTTCAAAATGATTTTTAAAAATTTTATTAAAGATAATAAGGTTACTTTCAAAAAATTAATGACCATGAAGAATAACATACTACAAAGAGGTTAATGAATACTTTAAAGCCTTCCAGAGTCATGTATGAACCATACTAAAAGAATTGTAGTGGGCAGCTAGGTGGCGAAGTGGATAAAGCACCAGCCTTTCATTCAGGAGCACCTGAGTTCAACTCTGGACAAATCATTTCACTCTCCTTGCCCTCCAAAAAAAAAAAATTAAATTAAAAAAAAAAAAAGAATTTGTACTCTAAATCTGTGTTAGCTGACATGTTTCTTCACCTGGTAAAGAGAACAAATGTGTGCAAAACCTCCTTTTGTGGTGACTTTTATACACGTTAAACTTTTCTAGAACATGGTGACAATCAGCTGGCAATCAGCATCAATATTTTTTACTTTTGTCATTTTTCATAGTCAACAACTTGTTCAAATAGGCCAAGTCTGGAGTCATCATCATCACACACATTGTCTTTTTTTTCTGAATCCTTTTCATTTCTTCTAATTTAGTGTTTATTTCAGTCCTAAATCTAACCAGTCCAATGATCTAATGGCACAAAGACAGCTAATTTTGAAATGACTACACCATCCATTCTTATTAGTTAAGATAAAGACATTTTCATTTTTTTTTGTGGCACTATCAATTTAGAGCTAGAAAGTTCCTTAGAGATCATTTAATGTAACTGTATCATTTTACAGGAAACTGAAGATCAGAGAGATCAAATACCTTGTCCAAGGTTAAATAGATAGTAACAGAGTTAGGATTGTACTCTACCTCCCATGTTCTTTCCATTATAGCCCCCTGACTCTTATTCAGTGTGTTTATTATTTCTAACACTTGCTAGCCCTCTTCTTCTTCTTTTTTTTTGGACAGGGCAATGAGGGTTAAGTGACTTGCCCAAGGTCACACAGCTAGTTAAGTGTCAAGTGTCTGAGGCTAGATTTGAACTCAGGTCCTCCTGAATCCAAGGCTAGCACTTTATCCACTGCGCTACCTAGCTGCCCCCAGCTAGCCCTCTTCTTGAAGAAAGTATTCCTGATATTACAGACATGAATTCTCTGAATAATCCACAAGACCTTCACTTTTTTCCTTTCTTAATCCCAAACCATATTTTCCAACATATTTTTCATCTACCACCCTCCAGTCCACCTTTGCAATAAAAAAAAATCACAAGGCTAAAAATATATTTTGACTTGGTGCTTCTGACTTTCTGGATTTTGACACCATGCCTCAGCTCACTTTCACACTTTCTCCTACTGTACTATACACCCACAGCTAATAACTTTCTAAAAAGCTGGTGGGTGTGGGAGGAGGAAAGAATATAGAGAAAATAAGAGGATAGAACCTACACAGGAATAGTAAAAGGGGTTTAGACTCAAGTTTTAATAGAAGAGCTATAAGCTTGAACTTTTAACAGAACCTTCTGACTGTAAGGTTTATGTAATTGACTTGCATGATACCACTGAAGGCTTTGGAATTGTGAGATTGTGGGATCCGTGGCTCTGCTTGTTGAATCTTGGAAGATCTTAGGAAAAGAACCACATTTAGACAATCCCAAATGTCTCTGTGGAATAAGTGTAAATGTAGTCTGGTTCAAAGGCGAGGCAACGAACAAAATAAATGCTTCTCAAAATTCTCTTCCAAACTCAGTATGACAAAGAGCTATCTAGAATCTAAGTTCCTGATGCCTCCTTCCAGTCAGGAGAGAATTTGTTTAGCAGTGACTAGGTAGTACAACTCCCTTTCTTTCCACATGTTGAACCTTCATTCTGATAAGCCTCAGCCTATACAGTCACCTTGGAGAGCCTCCTTCCTCCCTACCTCAAACACACACATAAACACACCTCAGGCCCCTAGTGTGACTAATCCCAAACTTTAGCTTCCCTAAACATAGCTGGCCACTGGGACCTGGTGGTACATGTTTGCCTCTAAGCACCTGATACCTGTATCATGTGAGTGGCTTGGCAAACCCACCATAGGTATTCTATCCCGCCTAGTGGCTATCTCTGTGTAGGAGAGTCCAAAGGCTGCATCAGTGAAGAATAAGGTTCATTGTTCTGAAACAACTAGGTTCCCTCTAGAGAGGGATGGCAAATGCTGGGGTCCTTCTGAAGAGGGACATCTATAAGGACTGTACCTTTATTTAGCTGAGCCACTTTCAAGGTAGATAAGAATTTGCCAAGAGTGCAGATCCCTCTTTAAAATCTTCTCTCCTCCCACTTACTGCCAGATGAAAGAAATTCCTCCTTGGGGAATCTGCTTCCTTTTTAAAATGCAAATGATCCTGAGAAGGGGAGTACATTAGGTCATTAACACTTCAGTGCGAATTAGATAGTCTGAATGGGTCTCAGACTTTATCTAGTGTACCCGCCTCACTTCATAGATTAGGGGAGGCCCAGAAAAGACAAATGATTTACCCAAGAACACAGTGTTAGAGTTGAAAGTAGAATCCAGCTCTCCTGGATTCTAATTCAAAACACTTTCCCTTTATACCATGTTGTCTTTCCCCAAATCTTTCTCTTTTTTCACTATGAAATGAGTTTGGAGATGTGAACTATAGTCTGGGATGAGAGCAGATCTGTATGTTAATCCCACTTCTGTGGGGTTTTGGAGTTTTGGGGGTGGTGATTGTGGTTTAGAGGGATTTAGGGAGGATTCCAGACCTGTAATTTCATTAGTATGAGAGGTCCTGCTGTGGAAACTCCCTCCACCAATATACATCAGTAACTTTTCTGTAACTTATAGTATGACTCCAAGGTCATCCCTCCATTCAACAAGTTATCAGTCATTGGGATAAATTCTATTCCCAAGGGAAGTGATACAGTAAATAATCTCTGCTGCCTTGGAAGATCACTCCTGGCACTTTTGGTAAGCTAGAAAGTATACTGCTGAGGTCACAATGGGCAATTTTTCTAGCGGGCTCTGCTAAGAATATAGGGAGGTATCTAAAAGTTAGACACACTGTTCCTTCTCCTCCCTTGTACAACGGGACCATGAACATACAATTGAAATTACAAATTCTTATCCTGCATATCTTTTCGAAGTTGTCACAAAGGGATACTTCCAGCTGATTAGATTAATTAAATCAGTATTTTGAGATGAAGTTTTGGTTTCCAACCAACAGCGACATTATCTTTAGTTCTCTTTCCTCCCCTTCCAAAACTTAGCTCTTTCTCACCTCTCCCCCAAACTTCCCAGATAACCATAGATAACTTAGGGTTTGGGAGGGTTGCTTTTTTTCTTTCCTATTTTGTTAAATGCCAGTGTACATACTTGAGTCAGAGCTCAGCATCATACATACACACATATATAAATTATAGCATCTGACAGAGAACACATAATATGCAAGAGTCTGCCAGAGCCCATATGTAGCAACACAGGAGTTCAACCAATGACATGCTTAACTGTAAAACATTGATGGACCCCACAAAAGACTGAAAGGTTAATCAGAAAATACAGGAGTTGTATAAAATGACCCTTTCTTGTAATATAGCAAGACCCACAAGTCATAATTTTCTTTTTTTTAATTCCCCAAACACACCAGAAGAGCAGGTTGGTTCATTAAAGGGCATCCTTCGCCTTAGAGAAGAGGAGGCAAAATTTTAAGTTGATGGGTGTCGTTTCCAGGAGTTCATACCACTGCTACTCCCTGTTCCCTCCTACTCTAGCCATGCAAAATATGTAAGGACATCCACAGGCCTCTAAGTGAAGGGTAAATGGGCCCTCTGTAACAGTTTCATTCTGGTTTGATCTTCACAAAGGAACAACAATGAATTACAGATAAGTGAATGTATATGCCATGACTACCAACCAAACAAATTAAACAAGCTCATGAATTATGCTTCTATTTACATTTCTACTGTCAAATGTAATAATGTGTTTAAAGAAAGATATTCTCTCTCAATTAAGACCAATTTGGACTATGAGGAAATTTTTTTAAGTGCTTGAATTTTCACAGATTCTATGCATTTTATATTTCATAACAGAGAACTCTTCATTTTTTTTTTTTTAGTGAGGCAATTGGGGTTAAGTGACTTGCCCAGGGTCACACAGCTAGTAAGTGTTAAGTGTCAGAGGTCAGATTTGAACTCAGGTACTCCTGACTCCAGGGCCGGTGCTCTATCCACTGCGCCACCTAGCTGCCCCCGAGAACCCTTCATTTTTTTTTTTAAGGCAATGGAGGTTAAGTGACTTGCCCACGGTCACACAGCTAGCAAATGTCAAGTGTCTAAGGCCGGATTTGAACTCAGGTACTCCTGAATCCAGGGCCGGTGCTGTACCACTGCGCCATCTAGCTGCCCCCCCTTCATTTTTAAGATAAGAGGACAACACGGTTGGTTTAAAAAAAATTCAGTGGATAAAACACTGGCCCTGGATTCAGGAGGACCTGAGTTCAAATTTGACCTCAGCCACTTGACACTTGCTAGGTGTGTGACCCTGGACTAATCACTTAACCCTCATTGCCCTGCAAAAAAAAAGAAAAAAGAAAAATAACATAGCAAGCTCTACATGAACTGATGCAGGGTGAAGAAGACCCAAGAGATCATTGTGCACAGTAATAGCATTATTGTAATAATGCTTAACTATGAAAGACCTGGCTACTCTGATCAATACAATGATCCAAAACAATTCCAAAAGACCTATAATGAAAAAATGCTATACTCCTCCAGAGAGAGAACTGATGAACTCAGTGCAAATTGAATTATGATCTTTGTATTCTCTCTTTCTTTCTCTTCCTTCCTTCCTTCCCTCCTTCCTTCCATTTTAATATGGCTAATAAGGAAATATGTTTTGCACAATTTCACATGTATAATTGATATAATTTTGCTTGCCATCATAGTGTGTGCTTGGAGAAGGGGTGGGAGAAAATTTGGAATTCAGAATTTAAAAAGAAAAGATTATTAAAAATAAAAAACACTGTGTGACCCTGGGCAAGTCACTTAACCCCCACTGCCCTGATAATAATAATAATAATAATAATAATAATAATAATAATAAATTTGAGGGAACAAAAGCAAGGGGGACAGTGCTTTAATTGGAAGCAATAAGTAACTAAATTTTAGGCAATGTGTCCCTAATGATATTACAGACAGCTGCCTATAGTTGCCCTTCATCTCACACTCTTACCTTGGGGAACGAAGATAGTACCAGATAATAAAATATGAATCCCAAGCATTCCAACCAAATTAAAGACTACATCTGTATATACTTGGAACCTGAATCAAGATGTTGCTCACTTTGAGATCGGTTCTCTATCCACACTACCTTTCATATATATGTTGTTGCTGTTGTTCAGTCATTTCAATTGTGTCCTACTCTTTGGGACCCCATTTAGGGTTTTCTTGGCAGAGAGACTAGAGCAGTTTGCCATTTCCTTGTCCAGCTCATTTTACAGATGAGGAAACTGAGGCAAACAGGGTGAAATCACTTGCCTGGGGTCACAAAGCTAGTAAGTGTTATACATATGTAGCAGTCATCTAATCTCTGACACATGTAGGCCGGGAGTTATCCTCAATTACTCACCATCTCTCACCCCACCCCCACCCCCACCACAGCCAATGTGCTGCTAAGGCCTGTCAATTTTACCTCTGTGCTCATCTCCTAAAAACTCCCGCTTTTCTCCTCTAAAACTCTGCTCCCAGCTCTCCTCACCTTATGCCTAACCTATTGGCTATTATTGTTGTTTGTCCTTTGTTCTTGGTTTTGTTTTGTTTTTTTTTTTTTTGGTGGGGCAATGAGGGTTAAGTGACTGACCCAGGGTCACACAGCTAATAAGTGTCAAGTGTCTGAGGCTGGATTTGAATTCAGGTCCTCCTGAATCCAGGGCTGGTGCTTTATACACTGTGCCACCTAGCTGCCCCTTGTACTTTGTTCTTGAAGAGGACCATAACATTGGGGTGATGTCATGACCTGCACTGAATTGGATTTAAGTGAGGGAGGGCTGTGCAAGATCACCAACCTTACTGTCTCCTCCAGAGCCATCTGGGCCCAGTGGCAAGATACATATCAGGATGACTGGAGATGGCCCTGGATGTTTAAGGGAATTGGGGTTAAGTGACTTACCCAGGGTCATACAGCTAGTGTCTGAGGTAAGATTTGAACTCAGATCCTCCCAACTTCAGGACCGGTGCTCTATTCGTTGTACCTGCCTGCCTCAAATCTCTCTCCCTTCCAATCCATTCTCCATTTAGCTAAAGTGATTTTCCCAAGCCTGGGTCTATGTTACTCTCCTACACAATAAACTCCAGTGGCTTTCTATCACCTCCAGGATCAAATACAAAATCCTCTGCTTGGTGTTCAAAGCCCTTTATGACCTAAGTCCCCTCCTACCTTTCCAGTCCTTTTCCATCTTATTACCTAACATGGACTTTTCCAGTCCAGTGACAACACCCTCCTGGCTGTCCCACAAACAAGACGTCTCCATCTCTTGGCTCCGGACATTCTCTCTGGCTGTCCCCGTGCCTGTAACACTTTTCTTCCTCAGCTCATCCTATTGACCTCCCTGGCTTCCTTTAAGTCCCAGCTAAAATGGGACCTTCTACAAGAAGCCTTGCCCAGATCCTTTTAATTCAAGTGCCTTCCTTCCCTCTGTTAATTGTTTCCTGTATATAGCTTGCTTTCTATATATTTGTTTGCATGTTGTCTCCTCCATTAGATATCAAACTCCATCTGGGCAGGGATTATCTTTTGCTTCTTTTTGTATCCCCAGAGCTTAGTACAGTGCTTGGAACATAGTAGGTGAATAAAAATGTTTATTGATTGACTGTGTGATCCTCGGCAAGTCACATGACCTCTCAGTGCCCCTTCACAACTCTCTAATGTAACGATTGGAATGATGCTTTTTTCTCATGGCAGAGCTTTCCTACAGTAGCTCTCCAGCAGGTGACTGGCTAAAATTCTAGCTAGTCTGTCTAAAATATCTAATGAGTGGTCGCCAATAAATTAGAAGCTTTAGCAAGAGTTAGACTTTTAAGCATTTATTAAGGAGAATAAGAATTTGGTGAAGAGAGAGAGAAAGACCTAGATTCAGCTGTCTATCTCAGGGAGCCAGTGTCTCCAGCTCCTCTCCCCATTGAGGTCTTCCAGAAAGAGGGCAAGAGAGCAAGCCTCGCTTATTTTATAGACAGTACCCACAAGCAAACGTCACTTCCTGACGCCAAGGAAAGCCGCATGTCTTGCCCTCAGATGCCTTCTCCTCATGGCAGAGCTTTCCTACAGTAGCTCTCCAGCAGGTGGCGTCATTCCAATCGTTACAGTAAGATTGAACAAGAGTGTTTGATCTACATAGGTGGAGGATACAAAAAGAAGCAAAAGATAATCCCTGAAGAAGTTTATGATTTGATGGGGAAAGACAACTCACAAAAGGAAGCTGAAAAGAAGGTGTGGGTGGGGACCAACAGTGAGTACTTGGTGTAGGGACATAATGTCCTGTGGAGTCAAACCCCACAGGGCTACTGGTAGAAAAATGAAGAATTACCAAGGAGAATTGCTGATTGAAAATGGAGATACATGGAGGCAGCTAGATGGAGCAGTGGATAAAGCGCCAGCCCTGGGTTCAGAAGGACCTCAGTTCAAATCTGGCCTCAGACACTTGAACTAACTAGTTGTGTGTCCCAGGGCAAGTCACTTAACCCTCATTGCCCTACCAAAAACAAAACAAAATTTAAAAAAGGAAAAAGAAAATGGAGATACACACAATAGTGTATGTGTATATATACATATATGCATGTGTGTACATGTATACATATATAACTGCCTAACGTGTACCGATGTGGCTGTGCACATATATACATATGTATATGGGCTGATAGTAAAGTTTTCCCAAATGAAAGGAGAAACAGAGCTCAAAAGTCAGGTAGCTTCCCAATCCTGCAGGCCTCTCACTTCCCATGATCCTCCAGCCCCTCTTTCTAGCTGGAAAAATTAGGAGTGACATATTTATGTATACATATACACATGCTATTCATGTACCCACACTTGAAAAGATAACAGCACAAATCAGAAAATACTGTGTCAAATCAATGATACAAATCATGATATCAAAGGTGTTAAGAGGAAGAAGAGATAACTGTTAGCCTGGGGTGGCCTTGGAAAAGTCCACCCTAGAGGAAGGTTTCAGAATATGGAGGAATAAATACTGGTTTGGCGTTATTAACATTTCTACCCACTCTTCCAGGTATTTTTTGTACTGCAGCCCACCTCCCAGTCACCATGGTTCTGATACTCCACCCCCATTACCTATCTATTTAGCTCTCTTACATCCTGAGAATTTTTATAGCCTGAAAGGAGCATACACATACATGTATGTGTACACACATATGTGTATGTGTACATGTGTGTGCGCATGCACACCCATGTGTGTAGACATAAAAATAATCCGTGTGTATACATGCTTATACACACACACACACACACACACACACACACACACACCTGAGAGGCAGTGTGACAGTGGAGAGAGGACTGGACCTGGAGTCAGAAAGACCTGGGTTCATATATCTCCCCTCTGACTAGCCTAGGTAAGTGACTGATTTCTTTTAAATTTCAGGCAAGTCTCTAAGACTATAGGTGAGTTCTGATCTCTGCAGGTGGAGATGCCAGTGAAATCACATGCCCTTGACATGTTGAAATATATACTTACATATGTTATCTATTCTCTGTAGTGCAGTAAATGACTTGAGAATGGCAACGGTATTATACTTCTCTCAACTCTCCCTTAAAATCTAGCAGAGGAAGCAGCTAGGTGGCGCAGTGGATAAAGCACCGGCCCTGGATTCAGGAGGACCTGAGTTCAAATTCGACCTTAGATACTTGACACTTTCTAGCTGTGTGACCCTGGGCAAGTCACTTAACCCTCATTGCTTTGCAAAAAAAAAAAAAAAATCTGGCAGAGGGGTGACTTATATATCCTGGGACAAACAGAAGACTTAAGGGCCAAAGAGTCAGGCCTTACAAGTATCACCTGAAGGAAGTGGAAATATTTAAATCCAGGAAGAGAAGACTCAGGGGATATACCATAGTTGTCTTCAAGTATAGGAAGGGCTGTTGTGTGGAAAAGTGTAGACTTATTCTACTTGGTCTCAGAGATAGAACTAGGAATAGTGTATAGACATTCTAAAAAGGAAGATTTCCCCCCCCCCTTTTTTTTTTTTTGCGGGGCCATGGGGGTTAAGTGACTTGCCCAGGGTCGCACAGCTAGTAAGTGTTAAGTGTCTGAGGCTGGATTTGAACTCAGGTACTTCTGAATCCAGGGCCAGTGCTTTATCCGCTGCGCCACCTAGCTGCCCCCTATTTTTGGCCCATTATAAGAAAAAACTGCCCAGCAATTGGAGTATATAAAATTGGAATGGACTCTTAAGTGATAATGGGTCTCCTATCAATGGAGGGCTTTAAGCAACATCTGGAAGATTGCTTATCAGGACTATTTCTAAGCAGATTCTTGTGTAGTTCTTGGTTGTGCTAGAAGGCATCTGAGGTTCCTTTCAAATCTGAGATTCCATGATTTCATAATAAGGCCATTGGTCTCCTGATTCCCAGTACTTCTTTTTTTTAAATCACCCTTTTTTTTTTTATTAATTTAATCAGCAACATGAACTTGTTGGTACATGAAGAACAACAAAACAGAACAATAAATCAGATTGCATATAAAACCTTGAAGTTATGTACAGTTGGGTTTTTAAAATGTATAATAAATTTAACAAAATAGACACAAAAATGACATTTGCTTATCTCTCTTTCTGAACATCTTTTTGTTTGCTTCTGTGTACTTTTAAATTTTTTTATTGTTGTCTTTTAAAAAATATATTTGTTACTACCCACTAACTCACCCTCCCCAGTAGACGCCTTCCCTCATTCTGGTCCACATTCTATTATATGATATTGCCTTTATTAAAAAAGTGAAAACTTTTCATAGTGGGTCTTCAATAAATATCTTGAATTAACTGAAGAATTCTCTTCAAATTGACCATGATGAATTTTAAATTTAATTAATTTGTGCCATTTCTGCTTTAAGTTTTTAGTTCATAGTAAATTATTTTTTCCTTTAAAACTTATTGTGGTTTTCTGTATTTCTATTCTTATTCTCCCCTTCTCACTCTACTGCCTTTCCATACTATACAACTACAATCAAAAATTCCCCAAAATCTGTTGATGAACCTGTAGATCACTATTGCCCCCAATAAAAAGTTATGCAAATTCAACCAATGACCATTCACAATATTTATTATCTACACTGTATTGTTCTTAAACACTTGGAGCACATTCATATCCGACTCCAGTTGCTGAATGCCTACAGACAGCTTACTTTCTAATGCTATTGGGTCAGTCAGTCAATAAATATTTATTAAGGGCACCTAAGGGCAGTGGATAGAGTGCCCAGTCTGGAGTCAAGGGAGACTCATCTTCCTGAGTTCAAATCTAACCTCAGACACTTATAAGCTATGTGACCCTGGGCAAGTCACTTAACCCTGTTTGCCTCAGTTTCCTTATCTGCAAAATGAGCTGGAGAAGAAAATGCCAAACCACTCCAAGAAAACCAAGAAAACCCCAAATGGGGTCATGAAGAGCAAGACACAACTGAAAAAAAAATTGATTGAACAACAACAAAAGATCTACTATGTGCCAAGCATTGTACTAAATGCTAGGCATACAAAAAATGGTAAAAGACATTCTCAAGGAGCACACAGTCTAATGGGGGAGATGATATTTTAAAAATTATATATAAGCAAGCTATATACAGGATAAATTAGAAATAATGAACAGAGGAAAGGCACTGGAATGAGAAGGGAGTGGGAAAGCTTCCTGTAGAAGTTGGGACTTTAGCTAGAATGTAAAGGAAACCAAGAGGCTGAAATGAAGAGGGGGAGATTTCCAGGAATGGGAAAAGCCAGTGAAAATGCCTGGAGTTGGGAGATGGAGTGTTCTGTTTTAGGCAGTGAGAGCCAAATCTTGTTATTCAGGAGAATCATCACCAGAGCAGTCTCAGGGTGCAAGATTTCGTCATAGTTATCTCTGATAACTCCCATTCTTCCTCTGAATGAACTTCTCCAACTTCATCCAGATGGTCATTCTAATCCAATCCTGCCCAATTAACTTCAGATAATGGAGACCAGATCTGACTCAAACCAGTGTGGTGGTCCAGGTTTAGGATTGAGATGAATTTAAAAAAACAACAACAACAGCAACAAAAATAGGGGACGGCTAGGTGGCAAAGTGGATAAAGCACCAGCCCTGGATTCAGGAGGACCTGAGTTCAAATCTGGCCTCAGGTATCTGACACTTACTAGTTGTGTGACCCTGGGCAAGTCACTTACCCAATTGCCTCACCAAAAAAATCAAAAACAAAAACAAAAAAAACCCTCCACACCATTAATTAAATTCTGTTCTTGTATTGGTCTTACTGCCTCTTTGATCAAAAACCTATGTCAAAATTCCAAAGAACTCATGATGGAAAATGTTCTCCACATTCAGAATAAGGAACTGTGGATTCTGGGTTTTTTTGTTTGTTTGGTTGGGTTTTTTTGTTTGTTTTTGCAGGGCAACGAGGGTTAAGTGACTTGCCCAGGATCACACAGCTAGTTAAGTGTCAAGTATATGAACTCAGGTCCTCCTGAATCCAGGGCCAGTGCTTTATCCACTGCGCCACCTAGCTGCCCCCCTGGAACTGTGGATTCTGAATGCAGATTGAACTATACTGTTTCTACTCTTTTGTTGTTTTTTTTCTTTTTTGAGGTTTTTCCCTTATGTTCTGATTCTTCTTTCACAACATGACGAATGCAGAAATATGTTTAATGTGATTGTATTATATCAGATTGCTTTCTGTCTTGGGGAAGGAGGAGGGAAGGGAGGGAGGGAGAAAAAATTGGAACTCAAAATCTTATGAAAACAAATGTTGAAAATGATCTTTACATGTAACTGGAAAATAATAAAATGCTTTTATGATTAAAAAAGAAAAAAGAAACCTACGTCAAGACTGAAGGATGAGGGCAGCTAGATAGCGCAGTGGATAGAGCACTGGCCCTGGAGTCAGGAGTACCTGAGTTCAAAACCGGCCTCAGACACTTAACACTTACTAGCTGTGTGACCCTGGGCAAGTCACTTAACCCCAATTGCCTCACTTAAAAAAAAAAAAAAGACTGAAGGATGAGTCAATGAGCTTTTGTACTTAGGTGATCAGGAAGCTATGTCAGTGGCCTCAACCTTCATCCCCTGGACCAATTACATCTTGATGACAGTTTCACTTCCTTTTGAGGGGAAAACCAGCCTCGCCTATGTGGCAGGGACTTTAATAGATACTATTTCTGCTGCCATATCCCAGAACTCCAAAAGCATAAATGAGGTACACAGACTCAGAATATTACCGTTTGAAGGGACCGGAGAGATTTCATTCATTTCCTTAGTTTTGTAGATAAAGAAACCCTGGCCAAGTGAGGTGGAATAACTTGTCCAAAGTCACAAAGCAAGTTAGTGGCGGAGCTAAGGCTAAAACCTCAGTGTTCTGATTCTTAACCCAGAGTGATTACCACTACTATACTCCCTCACAAAATCAGGACTAGAGGTGGGGGTTGGGAGGGTGGAGAAGTGAATCTTATGGGAAAAGTTTTTTGTTTTATTCAGTTGAATTCCTTTCAAGGCAGTGAAATCGTGAGTCTCAGTCTTATCACAACAAACAAACATCCTTTGAAATTTGAAAGCCTTGAGCCCAGGGGAGAGAACAACTGGTTCTAGGGTAATAAAACCTTTTTATCTAGGATCAGGTCAAGTCAACAAGCACCTACTATGTGCCAAGCACTATGCTAAGTGCTGGGGGTACAAAGAAAGATAAAAGACATTCCCTGTTCTCAAGCAGCTCACAATCTGACAGGGGAGACAACATGCAAACAAATACATACAAACAAGTTATATGCAGGAACAATTGGAGCTCATTGATAGAAGGAAGGTGGTCTCATTAAAGGAAATTGACAAAGGCTTCTTGCAGAGGATGGGACTTCAGCTGAGATGTCAGTCAGGAAAGGCAGTAGGTGTTGTTTGTCCTTTGTTCTCAAAGAGCACCATGACATTGGGGTGGTGTAATGACTTGCACTGAATTGGATTTTTTAAGTGAGGGAGGGCCATGAAAGATCACCAACCTCATTCTCTTCTCCAGAGCCATCTGGTTCCAGTGGCAAGGTATACATCAGGACAACTGGAGATGGCCCTAGATGTTTGAGGCAATTGAGGTTAACCAACTTGCCTATGGTCACAGAGCAAGTATGTGTCAAGCATCTGAGGTTGGATTTGAACTCGCAGCCTCCTGACTCTAGGACCATTACACCACCTAGCTTCCAGGAAGTAGGTGAAGAAGATAAGGAAGAGAGTTCTAGGCATGGAGGACAGCCCATGAAAATGCCTGGAGTAAGGAGATGTGGTATCTATTTCAAATAACATCAAGGAAGCAGCCTATCCCTAGGTATTCTTAGGCTTTTCAAAAGCACAGGTTGGGGGCAGCTAGGTGGTACAGTGGATAAAGCACCAACCCTGGATTCAGGAGGACCTGAGTTCAAATCTGGCCTCAGACACTTGACACTTACTAGCTGTGTGACCCTGGGCAAGTTATTTAACCCTTCATTGCCCTGAAAAAAAAAAGAGCACAGGTTGATTTCATGGGGGCTTGAACATTGGAGATGTAAAGTCAAACCAAGTTATGGTGTAGAAGAAACTATTTGGTCCAGACCTGTGATATATTCTTGGAAGTCCCATTGAGGAAGCTCCTTTTACCAGTGTAGTTTAGCAAGAGATTTACAAACTAAATTTTAGAATATGGCCCATTTCATTGGAAGGTTTAGTGTCTTGCACAGGGTTACAAAGCCTGTATGTGTCAGAAGTAGGACTTGAGCCCAGGTCTTTTTGAATAGAAGGAAAACTCTCAAATGATAGAAAAAGCAGCTGCCTAGACATCCAGAGACTTAAGTTATAGTCATAGATCTACCACTAGGACACTGTGTGATCTAGAGCAAATGACCTATCCGAAACTGAGACTCAGTTTCTGCATCAGTAAAATGAAGAGGTTTGAACTCAACAGGTGCTAAATTACCTTCCAGCTCTTGATATTTGATGATTCTATGTCCCTTTCAGCTCTAAAATTGTACAGGTCTATGACAGAATTAATTAGGGTAGCCTATTCCAGCCCTCAAAACAGCTAGATGTGTGGAAAGAGTGTGTCGGGCTTGGAGTCAGGAAGAGCCCAGTTCAAATCCAGCCTCAGATACTTACTAGCTGTATAATCCTGGGCAAATCACTTAACCTCTGTTTGCCTTAATCCATTGGAAGAGGAAATGCCAAGCCACTCCAGTACCTTTGCCAAGAAAACCCCATGGACAGTTTTGATATGCTATGATCTGATTCATGATCATGAAGACATAGCAACTGAACAACAGTAAATTTGAACCCAATTCACACCCACACAGAGCAATTTAAAAAAAAAGTTTTTATAGATCAATAGATTTCGTCAAGTTCCAAATTAGAAGCAAGAACACATAAAGAAGGTCAGACTAGGGAGCAGCTAGGTGGTGCAGTAGATAAAGCACCCGCCCTGGATTCAGGAGGACCTGATTTCAAATCTGGTCTCAGACACCTGACACCTACTAGCTGTGTGACCCTGGGCAAGTCACTTAACCCTCATTGCCCTGGGGGGGGGGGGAAGGTCAGACTAAGATCATCCATGATTCCAGCAGTGATTTTCTACCTCTAATGTGTCAGAGGGGTGCATCAGCAGCCTATCAGAGGAGTGTGCCATAGACTCCTTTATTAAACTTCTCACGCTAACCAACACTCACAGTTGCAGAAATCAGTCTGAGAAGGGTGTGCCACAGCACAGTGGGTGGAGTAAGTAGTTCTAATTCTATCAGAGCCTGGAAGCTGAAGACAAAAAGCAAGCATTAGGTGCTTGCAAGATTTAGAGTTAGAAAGCACCTCAGAGATTTAGTCTCATTTTATAAGTGACAAAAAAAAAAAAAAAGACCCATGGTCCCAGGATCCTAAATAAATAAAGAGCTGGGAGGTCTCAGAGTCCATGTAAAACACCTCTCCCACTTTTCATTTTACAGAGGAAGAAACTGGAAGATTACACAAGTAATAGATATCAGATCCAACCATTCTGGAGAACAATTTGGAACTGGGTCCAAAGGGCTATAAAACTGTGCATGCCCTTTGACCCAGCAATACCACTACTACATCTGTATCCCAAAGATATTTAAAGAAGAAAAGAAAGTGGAAAGTACCTATTTATACAAAAATATTTACAGCAGCTCTTTTTGTGGTGGCAAAGAATTGGAAATTGAGGGGATGCTCATCAGTTGGGGAGTGGCTGAACAAGTTATAGTATATGATTATAATGGAATAATACTATTACTATTACTACTGCAGATTTCAGAAAACCCTGGAAAGACTTATATGAACTGATGCAGAGTGAAGTGAGCAGAACCAGGAGAACATTATAGACAATGATTATATGATGATCAACTATGAATGACTTAGCTCTTCTTAGCAATACAATGATCCCAGACAATTCCAAAGGACTTGGGATGAAAAATACTATCCACCTCCAGAGAAAGAACTGAAGGAGTCTGAATGCAGATCAAAGCTTACTATTTTTTACTTGCTGTATTTTTTTTGAGTGTGTTTTTTTCTCTCTCCCCTTTTAGGTCTGTGTCTTCTTTCACAACATGATTAATATGGTAATATGTTTTGCCTGATTGAACATATATAACCTGTAAAATATTGCTTACTCTCTCAGGAAATGAGGTGAGGCAGGGAGAATGAAAATTTGGAACTCAAAATTATTTAAACATTAATGTTAAAAAATGTCTTTGCATGTAACTGGGGGGAAAATAAAATATAATTTAAGCATAAAAAAGAGGCATCAGAAGCAGGGTATACACCAAGGTCTTCTAACACCGCAGCACGTGTTCTTTTTCCATTGTAGGTTCCTTTGGCTAAAAGTCTTTTTCTTGGACCTCTCTGGTCAGGAATCTTTTTGCTTTCTTTGGGTACTATTTTTCATCAAAGCATGATGGTGAGCAAGTGAGGTGTCAGGTTCTACCCATCAACAATTTGCTTGGCGATTAAATAAATTGTTCTATCTCTTTAGGCCCTATTTTCCTCGCCTACACAATGATGGGGCTAGACTAGGTGATGGAAGAGAGACAGCATGATGTGGTCAGTAGTTCTCAACCTTTGTGAGTAAAAGAAAGGATCAGGTCTTTTTTTTAAACTTAAATTAAATTTTATTTTTTACAGTCAATGAAAATCCACCTTCTCTTTCTTCCAAGTCCCCCACATTGAGAACTAAGAACAAGATACCTCTGAGCCCCCTGGTCTCTTCCCTCACCCCTTTTCTACCTGCTTTTGTGTGTTGTTTCCCTGTCATTTGATTGTAATTTCTTTGAGGGGCAGGGACTGTCCTTTTTTTTTTTTGGTGGGGCAATGAGGGTTAAGTGACTTGCCCAAGGTCACACAGCTAGCAAGTGTCAAGTATCTGAGGCTGGATTTGAACTCAGGTCCTCCTGAATCCAGAGCCAGTGCTTTATCCACTGAGCCACCTAGCTGCCCCCTGGGACTGTCCTTTCTCTCCTCAAGGATACTCTAAATACTCAAGGTAACCAAATTTCATCTGTATCAAAAATTTTATAAGATGGGAGGGATCTGGGGGGCAGCTAGGTGGCAAAGTGGATAAAGCACCAGCCCTGAATTCAAGAGGACCTGAGTTCAAATCTAGCCTCACACACTTGACACTTACTAGCTGTGTGACCCTGGACAAGTCACTTAACCCTCATTGCCCCGCCCCCCCCTCCCAAAATATAGCTGGGAGGGATCTGGGATCTGAATAGTTTTTGTTTTTTGCAGGGCAATGAGGGTTAAGTGATTTGCCCAGGGTCACACAGCTAGTGAGTGTCAAGTGTCTGAGGTCAAATTTGAACTCAGGTCCTTCTGAATCCAGAGCTAGTGCTTTTTATCCACTGAGCCACCTAGCTGCCCAGGGATCTGAATAGTGAAATCAAATGATCCAATTTGATTTCCCTGGGAAGGGGCAGGCAAAGAATGATATGTGATTGTCTTCCCCTAGGTGGGAAGGGCTCTTGTCCTTAGCTTCTTCCTTATTCCATCATTTCAGCAGTGATAAGATTGACAAGAATCAATACCTCCCCTACGGGACAGCAGTCAATGTGCACTTGAATGTCTATACTCATTGCACTAGTGGAGCTTTTCAACCATGGCAACTCTTGGAGTCCTCTAAGCCTCAGTTTCCTCATCTATAAAATAAGAGTGAAGGGCAGCTAGGAGGTACAGTGGATATATCACCGGGTCTAGTCAGGGAAATTCAAATCCTGCCTCAGATACTAGCTGTGTGGTCTTGCGCAAGTCACTTAACCCTATTTGCCTCAGTTTCCACATCTGTAAAATGAGCTGGAGAAGAAAATGGCAAATCACTCTAGTATCTTTGCCAAGAAAACCCCAAATGGGATCGAAAAGAATTGGACATGACTTAAATGACTAAACAACAACAACAAAAAAAAATGAGAGTGACCATAACTATAATAGTTCCTCTTCTACTTACCTCACAGGGTTGTTGTGAAGGTCAAATGAAATAATAAATGTCACGAGCTTTGTAAGCCTCAAAGCAATAGGTAAATGTGAGCTATTATCATTGTTGTTACTGAGTTATGTCTTTGATAGAGAAGTTGTCATATGCCCCCATGGACAGAAGACTCATATTGGTTTCCCCTGGGTGTTCCCCATTCCTGGAACTCTCTTTTCATCTCTGCCTCCTTCCTTCCTTCCTTCTGATTCCAGCTAAAATTCTACCTTGAATAAGAATACTTTTTCAATGAGCCTTAATGCTAGTTAGGGCCTTTCTTCTGTGATTATCTCCAGTTTTGGGGGTGTGCTAGCTTGTATGTATGTGTGTATGTATGTGTGTGTGTTGTTTGCATGTTGCCTCCCCCATTAGATTGTAAGTTCTTTGACGGCAGGGACTGTCTTGTGTCTTTACACCCCCACCACTTAGTAGAGTGCCTAGCACATAGTACACATTCATTAAATACTTGTTGACTCATTGATCAATGAAACTGTTCTAGAGTGCCAAATAATGCTGAAGTTTGGATTCAGAGGGTGTGACTTCAACCCCAGATCTCCCCCTTCCTTACCTGTGTGATTTAAGCAGATTGCTTTTCCTTTGGACCTCTCTTTCTTCATCTGTAAAATGTAGAGGTTGGATTAAATGACTCCAAAAGTCCCTTCTAGCTCTAAGCCATGGCAGCCTTAGACTGGGCAGGAAGAAATGTATCATGAAGGGGTGGACCCAAGCCTAAAAACAGATAAATTAGGATGCAATTACTTACTTTACTTTATTCATTCATTCATTCATTCATTCATTCATTCATTCGTTTGTTTGTTTGTTTATTTTGTAGGGCTATGAGCATTAAGGGACCTGCCCAGGGTCACACAGCTAGTAAGTGTCAAGTGTGTGAGACTGAATTACTCACTTTAAACAAAGATTCTTCACACTATGGCCTTTTCCCTCCTTCTGAAAAGTTATTGTCATACCAAGAAAAGGAACATGTATTTCAGGAACCAAATCCCAGGTTGAGAATACAGGAAGGTATTCTTGGGAGTGGCTCACATTCAGGAAATAAGAGATGAGAAGGAAGGGAGAGGAATTGGATTCTTTTTTATTGTTGCTGCTGCTCAGTGGTGTCTGACTCTTCATGACCTCATTTTGGAGTTTTCTTGACAGATACCGGAGTGGTTTGCTATTTCCTTCTGAAGTTCATCTTACAGATGAAGAACTGAGATAAACAGGGATAAGTGACTTGCCTAGGGTCACACAGGTAGGAAGTGTTTGAGGCTGGATTTGAATTCAAGATTGGTCTTTTATATTCCAAGTCCAGTGCTCCATCCACTGTGCCACCTAGCTGCCTTGGGTGCTTTAGATGAATTAAAAGACTTAGTGCTTCTCAAAGGAAAACAATACAGGATGTCCCCCACCCTCCACCATAACTGATCTTGGAAATCAATAAATCAATAAATACCCTATTCATTCACATTGGTTTCTTTAGACAATTGCTCCTCCTATTCACCCTCATCAAAATAATTTCTTTTTGTGTCTTCTTTTCTTATCCCTACTAGATTAGATTCCCCTGTAGAATTTTGGGACATGACATCCTAAAGAAGAATTCTCCTCTTGAGCAACATATACAGTGTTTCTCAAGTCTCAGAGGGAGTTCATTATAATCGATCAACCGATAAGTATTTATTAAGGGGCAACTTGGTGGCACAGTGGATAGAGCACTGGCCCTGAAGTTAGGAAAACCTGAGTTCAAATCTGAACTCAGACATCTACTAGCTGTGTGACCCTGGGCAAGTCACTTAATCCCAATTGCCTCCTCTACCATGTATGTATGTATGGATGGATATGTATATGTATGTATGTTTGGATGATGGATAAAGTAGGACAAGGAATGAAATAATTCCAACTCACACAAAGCTTCCATTCTAACAGGGGAGATTAAAAAGCATCTATAGGGGCAGCTAGGTGGCGCAGTGGATAGAGCACCGGCCCTGGAGTCAGGAGGACCTGAGTTCAAATTTAGCCTCGGACACTTAACACTTACAAGCTGTGTGACCCTGGGCAAATCACTTAACCCCAACTGCCTCACTGAAAAAAAAAAGCATCTATAAAAATAGGTAAATCAATACAAATATATACAAAGGAGCTAAATACCAGGTAGTTTGGGAGAGAAGACAATTAGCAATTGGATGTGTATGGATGTGTATGTGGGTGGGTGGGCCTCAGGAAAAGCTTCATGCAGAAGAAGCTGATGCTTAATGTCTTTTTTTTGTGGGGGGGGGGCAATAAGGGTTAATAAGGATCTGGATTTGAACTCAGTTCCTCCCGAATCCAGGGCCTGTGCTTTATCCACTGCATCACCTAGCTGTCCCCTTAAACTATGCCTTAAAGGAAAAGAGAAACTCTCTCTCTCTTAAAGGTAAGGAGGGAGCACATTTCAGGCATCAGGGACAGCCTGGATGAGGAGAACCTGAACAAAGGTGATATCTGTGTGAGTGGAGAGAAGGGGTCAGATATAAGAGATACTTCAAAGTTAGAAACAGCATGGTTTGGAAGCTGATTGTGGGGTAAGAGAAAGTGAGGAGTCTAGGAAAAAGCCAAGGTTACAAAGCCCAGAAGGAGGCAGAGGAGCATATGTGGAAGGCTGGAGGAGAGAAGAAAAGGTCTTGAATAGTTTCTGTGAGGAATGAGTGAGGGAATCAGTTAGGGAGGAATGAAAGGACTACCTTGCTGAAGTGAGGGGCTCAGTTGAGCTTGGATATCATAAATTTGTAACCTATCCAGTTAGCACAGCTGTGGGACTTCCTACAGCTGCATTCAGCAGCTCATGAGTAGGAGTAGAGAATGAGTAGAAATAGAGAGGTGGTGGGAGTAATCCAGAGCTAAGGTTTGGCTAGAAAAGAATAGTGAAATAGTGAAAGGACAACAGGCAAGGGATTTAATAGCAGAAGACAACACAGACTTGAAATGGCTTAGTATTGGGTTGAGGTTTGACAGGGAAGAGAATGAAGTCAGAATATGGCTAAATGGCCTGAGAAAATCCTGAGGAGCAGAGGAATTAGAGGTCTTGGTAAAGGCAAAGGATGGGTGATGAAGGAGATAGAATGATGGGAGAATATGGTCAGGTAGAGGATTATCAGTTTCTAATTAGAGGACTGGAACGTTTATGGGTAATGTCGAGATCTAGTATATGGCCAAATCTGAGGTAGAGTGAAGGAGAAGATCATGGAGACATAAAGAGACTGAGGAATTGGGAGGCCAGGGAACTTGCAGGAGCATCTTTGTGGTTATTAAAGTCCTCTGCTATAAAGGTAGGCATTGGGAAGGAGAGAAAGATGGTGAGCCAGATACTGAAATCCTTAAGAAGAAGGATTTGGATTGGGAAAAAAAATTTTTTTTTTTGATTGGGTAGATTTCAAAGGGGAAAAGGTTACTGAATGAAGGAGACAAAGAGTTTGAAAGTGACTGACAGGGGCAGCTAGGTGGCACAGTGGATAGAGCTCCAGCCCTGGAGTCAGGAGTACCTGAGTTCAAATCCGACCTCAGAAACTTAACACTTACTAGCTGTGTGACTCTGAGCAAGTCACTTAACCCCAATTGCCTCACTAAAAAACAAAAAAACAAAAAACAAACAAAACAAAACAAAAAAACAAAAAAAGAAAGTGACTGACAGTGGGGAGCAAGGACACAACTGGAAGGGGTTGGTAGAAGATCTTGTCTCCCAGATTCCTGAATCCATGCCATCTGAGAAAAATGCAGGTGAAGCCAGTATCCTGACCTTGCCACCATTCTAGGAGCAAGTAAGACTGCCAGGAGGGAGGGACTGGAACTTGGCCACAGCTCTTTTTCTGGGCCAGTGCTCCCATATCATTCCCGTCCAGTGACTCATGTTGGTACCACCCACTCTCTCCTCACCACACCCACCTCCAGGTCTTTGTGGCTTCAGTTCAAGGGCACCTTCCAGACTAAGGAACCACAGGACAACGTGTTGCAAGATGAATGATCTTGATGAGAATGGCTTGAGTCACCCTTGAGGATTTAGAAGTGAAATAGGGGCTCTGTGATAGCTCCATCAAGACTGGTTGGTCAAGAGATTGGTCACCTGCTATTAGGCAGTGCATAGGATATTGTGGCGGGAATCCTACACCTGACTTCAAGAGGTTACCTCATTCATCCCTCAGCTTTCAGCCAAGACAGTCTTCTAACTCCATGCCAGACCAAGGAGAGTCTTCCTCCTTTGTTTGCTTGGTTTTGTGTTTGCTTAAAATACAAATAAAAACCTCTGGAGTGGAAAATCTTACAGCATCTGCATCTAACAACGAGAGAGGTGAGAAAAGGCAGAATAAGTTCCTGTGTTGGAGGAGGCTGCAACCGAAGTTCCTTCCTGTCATCTTTGGGGGTAGTGACATAAGGTCTCAACCCTACAGGGATTGGTGAGTGCAGAGGCAAAAAGGCTTATTACAAAAGAAATTCTCCTGGAAGCTATGATATAAAAAGAAGCCATAACATCATCCTTATCTTAATGAACTGTATCACATAATCAAGAAAACATTACTTGAGCAATTGTTGTATGTACAGCTTGGTACAAGATGCTATATAGAGTTGAGCTTCCCATTACAACAGCTATAATCTTTCTCAGATAGGGGCTCATTCTGTGGCCAACTCAAGGCAAGTGATACTGCCTCTGGGTTTTTAAATTTTCCCATCCCTGGCATCTTCTCCGAACTGACAATATAATTTCTTCCCTGAACTGCTAGAGCAACTCCTTTGACCTACTGACTCTGTGGGGTCTTTCCCCCCTCTGTTCTGTGTATGTATATCTGTATATCTATATATCTATATCCATATCTATATCTATTATATGTGTATTGTAAGTGTATGTGTATGTATATATGTACATATGTGATTCATGTGCATATTGTATGTATGTGTACATATGTGTATAATGTGTGTACATGTACATGTACATGTATATGTATATGTATGACACTGATGAGATCAGACCTACCCACTGTCTCCTAAATGAATTATCTATACAGTAAACCTGAAGGAGGGATGAGAAAAGAGTTGGATGGTTTCCATAATGTTAAGTGAAGAAAATTGTCAGAAAGCTCGTCTATTATGTGGAGGTTTTAAAGGTGTGAGGATCACTCCACTCTTCAGACCTTCCTTCCTTTGACAATTTCACTCACCCACCACTACCACATCTATACAAATTAGTCAGTAAATCATTATATGTTTATTAAGCACATACTATATGCCAGGCACTGTGCTAAGTGCTGGGGATACAGAAAGAGGCAAAAGATAGTCCCTGCCCTCAGGGAGCTTACAATCTAGCAGGGAGATAACAGGAAAATAAATATGTACAAACAAGCTATATACAGGATAAATAGGAAATAATTAAGACAAGGATGCACTAGAATTAAGAGGGGCTGGGGAAGGCTTCTTGTAGAAGGTAGAATTTTAGTTGGGACTTAAAGGAAGCCAGGGAAGGTGAAGGTGAAGATGAGGCAAGAGAGCACTGCGAACCTTGGGGACAGCCAGAGGAAATGTCAGGAGCTAAAAGATGGAGTGTCTCACTCATAGAACAATCAGGAGGACAGTGTGACTGGACTGAAGAGTACATAGCTCAGGGACAGCTAGATGGCACAGTGGATAAAGCACCGGCTCTGGATTCAGGAGGACCTGAGTTCAAATTCTACCTCAGACACATGACACTTACTAGCTGTGTGACCCTAGACAAGTCACTTAACCCTCATTGCCCTGAAAAAAGAAAAAAACACAAAAAAGTATACATAGCTCAGATATTAAGGTGTAAAAAGACTGGAAAGAAAAGAGGGAGCTACATTATCAAGGGCATTGAATGCCCCCCAAAACTATATAACTAACAATGATCTCATTATTCCCCCCTCCCCAATCTGGTCATAGGAGAAGTATGGCAGAAGAGAAAGAACACTGGGGAATCAGAGGACCAAGGTTCAAATCCTGCCTTTGATGCTTACTACCATGGGATTGTGGGCAAGTCACAAAATCTTTGGACTTCAGTTTTCCTATGTGTCAAATGAGAGGGTTGGACTGCTGAAGTCCCTTGAAGTTCAAAGTCTATGACTTCACTATTTCCATCAGTTACACCACCATTCCCCCTTTCTTCCATGTTTGAAATCTTGTTCGTTTTCTCTTAACCTCTCTCTGCCTCACTTTTCATAGCTAATCAGTGACCAAGTCCTGTTGATGTCACTTTCATAATGTCACTTCCATAATATCTTTTTCATCTCTCCATCTTCAGGGCAGCTAGGTGGTGCAGTGGATAAAGCACCAGCCCTGGATTTAGGAGGACCTGAGTTCAAATCTAGCCTCAGACACTTGACACTTAGTAGCTGTGTGACCTGGGCAAGTCAGTTAGCCCTCATTGCCTCACCAAAAAAAAAAAAACCAACAACAAATATCTCTCCATCTTCTCTTGATTTGCCCTGCTCACATGCTTACCCTTGGTTTCATTTTGACCTGCCTAGACTATTGTATTATAATATCTTCCTAATAGTTTTTTTTTTGCCTCCATTCATTTTTATTTTTTATTTTTATTTTTTTAGTGAGGCAATTGGGGTTAAGTGACTTGCTGAGGGTCACACAGCTAGTAAGTGTTAAGTGTCTGAGGCCAGATTTGAACTCATGTACTCCTGACTCCAGAGCCGGTGTTCTATCCACTGCGCCACCTAGCTGCCCCCAAGCTTGCAGCTCCATTCATTTTTATTTTGTTTTTCATTTGTTTTTCTTTTTTTTGTCTCCATTCATTTTTGAAACTTTTATTTTATTTCAATTGACAAGAATTTATTATCTTTCCTTCCCACTTTCTGCCCCACATTGGAAAGGAAAAAAGAAAAAAGAAAAATCAAACCCTTGTAACAAATATGCATAGCCAAAAAAAAAAAACAACAACCCAGCACCCATGTTGCCTATGTCTTCCATCCATCCTTTATATTGCTGTCAGAGACATTTTTCTTATTTATTGACCTGATATGTTACTCCTTTGTTCAGAAATTCTCCATGGCAAGGTAACTAGGTGGCGCAGTGGATACAGCACTAGCACTGGATTCAGGAGGACCTGAGTTCAAATCTGACCTCAGACACTTGCCACTTACTAGCTATGTGACCCTGGGCAAGTCACTTAACCCCAATTGCCTCACCAAAAACAAAAAAAGAAAGAAAGAAAGAAAGAAATTCTCCATGGCTCCTTATTTCTTACAAAATAAAGTTCTAAGTTCTTTGCCTATTGAGGTGTATTCAAGGGCCTCCACAGTCTGATGCCAGCTTACCTTTCCTACCCTATTTATATAATTCTTCATTAACCAAACTAAGTCAGGAGGAGGAGGGGCACAGTGGATAGAATACCAGCCTCAAGTCAGGAAGACTCATCTCCCAGAGTTCAAATCTGGCCTTAGACACTTCCTAGCTATATGAACCTGGCCAAGTCACTTAACCTTGTTTACCTCAGTTTCCTCAGCTATAAAATAAGCTGGAGAAGGAAATGGCAAACCATTGTAATATCTTTGCCAAGGAAACCCCAAATGGGGTCATGAAGAGTCAAACACTACTGAAAAATCAAACTAAACTACTCTTTGTTTCCAGAACACACCTTGAACACTTCTGCCTCCACGCCTTTGTCTGTTTTCAGTGAATGAAATGTCTTTACCTGTTGACTTCCTTCCCATGTTTTAAAGTCTAACTCAAATGCCCCTCCCATATCCTATGACTCCTTCTTTGATTCCTCAGGTCAGTAAAGCTCTCTCCCTTGAGACCTCGCATAACACAGTTTTGTTCCTTTCTAACACACGTGTCACATTTGTACTCTTCACTATTCCCAGGTTGAGTGTGACTTGTTTTGTGCAACCAATTATGCAACTTATGGCCTAAGCCTCCATTTCTGTTGCCAGACCACATAGCTCATAAATCTAATGGCAAAACTTTTTAATTGAGACATGAAACAACATAAATAACAAAGGAGGGAATCAAGTTGTCAAAACAGCCTCTGCACCCATTTTAGGTATGCCATAAAGATTACAATTTCATAATACACCTCAGACAAAGAATGGGAAAAGAATAAGCAATTTCTGTAACACCTGGTGTATGCTGCGTACATATTATCTCATATGAACCTCACAACAACCCCGGAAGGTAGTAAATATGATTATTCCCATTGGACAGTTGAGGAAATTGAGATGAAAACACTTGCCTAGGGTCACACAGCTAGGAACTGTCTGAGGCTACATTTGTACTTAGCTCTTCCTGATTCCAGGCCTACTTTTCAATCCATCACCACTACCAGGAAGAAGTTGTTTAAAATCTCACAGGGTGGGGCAGCTAGGTGACACAGTGGATAAAGCACTAGCCCTGGATTCAGAAGGACCTGAGTTCAAATCTGCCCTCAGACACTTGACACTTATTACCTCTGTGACCCCCAGCAAGTTATTTAACCCTCATTGCCCTGAAAAATAAACAAACAAACAAATAAATAAAATCTCACAGGGAAAACTTGCAAGGAAGTGGAAAAACTCTCTCAACACATAGGTAGTCAGGGTAAAGAAACTATTTATTAGTCTTCACCTCCTTCCAGTATGCTCTCAGTAGCCCATATGAAGATCTTACTTTTGAATGCAGCTGGCTAGAATCTGGGGTAGCTGGGTGGTACAATGTACTATGCCTGGAATCTGGAGGACCTGAGTTCAAATCCAGCCTCAGATACTTATTAGCTATATTATGTGACTTGACTTCTGTTAATCTCAGTTTTTTTTTGTTTTTGTTTTTGTTTTTGTTTTTGTTTTTGTTTTTAGTGAGGCAATTTGGGGTTAAGTGACTTGCCCAGGGTCACACAGCTAGTAAGTGTTAAGTGTCTGAGGCCGGATTTGAACTCAGGTACTCCTGACTCCAGGACCAGTACTCTATCCACTGCGCCACCTAGCTGCCCCTAATCTCAGTTTCCTTAGCTATAAAACAGGGATAATAAGAGCACTTGCTAACCTAAGGTGGTTGTAAGGATCAGATGAGATTATTATTATAAAGTGCTTAGTACCTAGTAAACACTATATAAATGTTGTTGAGTTGTATGAGTCATGTTCAACTCTTTATGACCCTTTTTGGCATTTTCTCGGCAAAGATACTGGATGGAGTGCTTTGCCATTTCCAGCTCATTTAACAGATGAGGAATTTAGGCAAACAGGGTGAAATGACTTGCCCAGGATCACACAGCTAGTCAGGGTCTGAGGCCGGATGACTTGACTGAGGCCAATCTTCCTGACTTGAGGCCCAACATTCTATCCACTGTGCCACCTAGCTGCCCCTATTTCAAATGTCTGAGTTCAAAAGCGTTTAGGCATTGGACCCTAGAAAAATAAGAGAATCAATCATAAAATTAGTGAAAGCATCCATCCTGGAAGAAAGAAGAGGTTTTTTTCCTTCAAGTTACCTAGAGCCGAAGCACCAAGGTCATGGGTGGAGGAAGAGAGAGGGGAAGAAATCCAAAGAGTGTGGGTTTTTTGTGGGTTGTTTTTTTTTGCGGGGGAATGGGGATTAAGTGACTTGCCCAGGGTCACACAGCTAGTAAGTGTCAAGTGTCTGAGGCCAGATTTGAACTCAGGTACTCCTGAATCCAGGACCGGTGCTTTATCCACTGCGCCACCTAGCTGCCCCCCAAAGAGTGTGTTTTTATTCCAAGACTTCAGAAGTTTAACCCTCTAAGGGTTTAAATAGGGATTCACCAGAATTAGGAACTGCCAGGAGTGTTTTCCAGGTTTTCTGTTATCTATTTACGGGTTCCCCTGAAGGTTCTTTCAGCAGCTAGGTGGCGCCATAGTGTTCTGAGCGCCAGGCCTAGAGCCAGGAAAACTCATATTCATGAGTTCAAATCTGGCCTCAGACCCTTTCTCGCTGTGTGACCCTGGCAAATCATTTCACCCTGTTTGCCTCAGTTTCCTCATATGTAAAATTAGCTGGAAAAGGAAATGGCAAATCACTCCAGTGTATTGCCAAGAAAAATTACTTAAACAACTGCAAGTTCTTCATTTTTTTTTTGGTGGGGCAATGAGGATTAAGTGACTTGCCCAGGGTCACACAGCTAGTAAGTATCAAGTGTCTGAGGCCAGACTTGAACTCAGGTCCTCCCGAATCCAAGGCCAGTGCTTTATCCACTGTGCCACCTAGCTGTCCATTCAATTAGCTTTTGCAAAAGGATATTTACTGAAAAGATAATGTTAAAAACCAAAGTGTTAAAAACATCCCTGCCTCCTTCAATAGGGAACTCTAGAATTAGGAGGGATCTGGAAAACCTTCCTGTAGAAAGTGGGATTTTATTGGGGACTTAAAGGAAACCAGGTACTGTCTTCCTGTAATATAATCACTTTGGGGCAGCTAGGTGATTTAGTGGATAGAGCACTGGGCTTGAAATCAGAAAGACTCATCTTCCTGAGTTTAAATCTGGCCTCAGACACTTCCTAAACTGTGTGACCCTGGGCAAGTCACTTCACCTTGCTTGTCTCAGTTTTCTCATCTGTCAAATGAGCTGGAGAAGGAAATGGTAAACCAAAACAAACCCCAAATGGGGTCATGAAGAGATGGACACAACTGAATGACGACAAGGAAGACCTGAGTTTAAATCCAGCCTTTGGACACTTACTGTTTGACCTTGGACAAATCACTTTGCCTCAGTTGTCTCAACTGCAAAACTGGGATAATAATAGCACCTACCTTGTAAGGTCGTTATCAGGATAAAATGAGATATTTGTAAAAAGTGCTTAGCACAGCAACCAACACACAGTAGGTAGCATATAAATACTTTAAATGCTAAGGGACCAGAGGGATAGAATTCTTCTTACTGACTGCACCAGATTTTCTGTCACTTAGATAAAGTAGGAGGGGTGGGGGGGAAGTCCCTACAAGCTGAATGAAGAGAACAAAAGCCACTGTTTGAACAAAATCAGATAAAGGTCACCCCCACCCCTACATCCTCCTGCATTCCAGAACACTGAGTGCTGATTACCAGCATGTGACATTAGAAAGGTCAGGGTCAGGTTCTTTCTCAAGTAGACTGGCTAGTGGATTACATTTGTTAGAGTGTAAAACCCCAGGGCAAGCACACAGTAGGCACTCCCCAAATACTGTGGCCTGAAGGGACTAACTGATTTTCATTCAGGAAGATGGTTCAGGCCCCATCTGGGTGACCAGCTGACCAGAAATGTCGGCTGTTTGCTAGGGGAGGTTAACACAGGAAAAACAGATTGACCTAAATTGCCTCAGTCAATAGGTGAGTCAGCAACACAACCCAGGAGATAACCCCTGTAAACACTGGAGCAAAGGGAAGCGAGGTAGGAGTAGGAGCAAATGCAGCTCAGAGGGCTCACAACCCACCTCTTCTCCCCACCCTACCTTACCCTACTCCACTCCCACAACCATGCAGTTTTACTTATAATTCAATTCAATTTGATTCAACATTTATTAACCATTTACTTTGTGCCAGGCCTAGATTATAGCAAAACGTTGTTCGGTCATTCCTGATTCTTCAGGACCCCATTTGGGATGTTCTTGGCAAAGATCATGAAGTGGTTTGTCATTTCCTTTTCTAGCTCCTTTTACAGAGGAGGAAACTGAGGCACACAGCTAGTAAGTGTCAGAGGCCAAATTTGAACGCAGGTCTTCCTGACTCTAGGATCAGCACTCTATCCACTGAGCCACCTAGCTGCTGATTACAATGCAAAGACAAGAATGAAGCAGTTCCTCCTCTTGGGGAACTTCCTTTCTACTACAGGGATGCATACACAGACAAGTCAATTACAAGGTGACACTATCTATGTGACCCTGGACAAGTCACTTGATCTTTCTGAATGTAAGTTCCCCCATATGTAAGATGGAGATAAATATTACTATTTAGCTTATGGAATTGGTGTGAGGAAAGCCCCCTACAAAACCTCAAATCAATATATAAACATGAATTTTTTTTGGTTATTTTTGTTGTTTTTTTGTTTTTTTGCGGGGCAATGAGGGTTAAGTGACTTGCCCAGGGTCACACAGCTAAGTAAGTGTCAAGTGTCTGAGGTCAGATTTGAACTCAGGTCCTCCTGAATCCAAGGCCAGTGCTCTATCCACTGTGCCACCTAGCTGCCCCCATAAACATGAATTATTATTGTCATTCAAATGATTGTTCATTTGATTTCTTGCCTGTTTTAGCACACAATGCTCTCTTCTTTTTTTCAGTCTTTTCATTTTTGTAATGGGTACCATTTATCTAATCACTTCAGTACATCCTGTCTTCTTTTGGATCCCTAATTGTTCCCACATTAATCTTGTCTCCTCAGTTACAATGTAAGTTCCTTGAAGGGAAGGATGGGTCTCATTCTCTGCCATCTTCCAGAGCAATTTTGCACAGCTCTAGGTATATGCTAGCAGGACATTATAGACTTGGATTGAGTTGTATTGATTTGGGAATCACTATGTAGAAAGGCCCCACATGTACAGAGACCCCATGTGTTTGGAGTATCTGTCCCCAACATGGAGCACGAGGTGGTTTAAAGGGAGGCAGAACAAATATCACTACCCTCTTCTCCCCCAACCCTTTCCCAAGGGAAACTTTAATTCTTTCCAGGAAGGGAGGAAGGACCAGCACTCTGCTATCTCCAGGGAGAGGAGGTACTGGGCTAGAATTATATGTATCTGATCAGATTCAATCTGACTTGTGGTTGCTGTTTCATTACTGGGGAGAAGCAAGACCCCTGGCCCTATATCTGAGGCTTGACCCCTTTCTCACCAAATACCAATTTTACAATGAACACACACAGCACCTAGCCAAGAGACCCATTTGCATTTGCAAAACAGAAACAGAGAAGGAAGGTATACACAGGAGGATATATGCCAGACCTTACAGAATGAAGACTCTCTGTCTTTGGGAGCCAGATAACCCAGCCAATCAAGGAAGACAGTGCCAGATCTCACCCAAGGGGAAACTCCCCAAAGTCTCTATACTAGTGAGCTGTGAATGGGGACGTGTGGAAGCTACCCACTCCTTTTATGTTTTCCCAGCGTCTTTCCCTTCAGCGCCCTGATGTGAAATTGGCCTCTTCTATCTCCTTTTATCTCTATCAGAAGCTTTAGGAGCACCTTGACTCTTTTTTTTTTTAATTTTATTTATTTTTTTAGTGAGGCAATTGGGGTAAGTGACTTACTTGCCCAGGGTTACACAGCTGGTATTAAGTGTCTGAGGCAGGATTTGAACTCAGGTCCTCCTGACTCCAGGGCCGGTGATCTATCCACTGTACCACCTAGCTGCCCCTGGAGCACCTTGACTCTTTTTTTTTTTTTTTAGTGAGGCAATAGGGGTTAAGTGACTTGCCCGGGGTCACACAGCTAGTAAGTGTTAAGTGTCTAAGGCCGCATTTGAACTCAGGTACTCCTGACTCCAGGGCTGGTGCTCTATCCACTGTACCACCTAGCTGCCCCTGGAGCACCTTGACTCTTTTTTTTTTTTTTAGTGAGGCAATAGGGGTTAAGTGACTTGGCCAGGGTCACACAGCTAGTAAGTGTTAAGTGTCTAAGGCCGCATTTGAACTCAGGTACTCCTGACTCCAGGGCTGGTGCTCTATCCACTGTACCACCTAGCTGCCCCTGGAGCACCTTGACTCTTTTTTTTTTTTTAGTGAGGCAATAGGGGTTAAGTGACTTGGCCAGGGTCACACAGCTAGTAAGTGTTAAGTGTCTAAGGCCGCATTTGAACTCAGGTACTCCTGACTCCAGGGCTGGTGCTCTATCCACTGTGCCATCTAGCTGCCCCCCCCCCCCACCTTGACTCTTGAAGAGACTCAAGACTAAAGAGAAGTGAGGGCTCCACCCTATCCTTCCCTAAAGGCTGTGTATTCATCTCTCCCAAGAGATAGTCCCATACCAAGAACTTTGGGAGTGGCATTACAACTAGAAACCCACATGAGAGATCCCTCCCATTATATACAGCCTTGGGAATGGTCATTCACATACTTTGCCCTAATAATTCTTCTAAAAATTCTAACTAATAATTCTTCATGAATGAAGAAGAGGAAAAAATACTGATTTCATAAATAGTGAGCCCACTTGTGGGGTGAATAAAATACCAGCCCTGGAGTCAGGAAGACCTGAGTTCAAATCCAACCTCAGACACTTACTAGCTGTGTGACCCTGGGCAAGTCACTTAACTCTGTGTCTGTTTCCTCATCTATAAAATGAGCTGGAAAAGGAAATGGCAAACCCCTCAGGTATCTTTGCCAAGAACACCCCCAATGGGATCATGAAGTCAGTCACAAATTAAAACGACCAAACAACACTGAGCCCACTTAAAGCATGCTAGGGCTAGTAAAAAATGTTGGCATAGTCAGATTATTGTTGTTATGACACCCTCTCTTCCCTCACATACAAAATATCCTCCCAATAGCTACTTCAGGGTCAACGTTCTCAGTAGGTCTGTATAGATTCAAAATACTAACTCGGGAGTGCAGAATATCTACTTTCTCCAGGCCACTAGAGAACACAATTAGTTCATCAATGGGAAGAGGGAGCATGCACAGAAATCACATATGAGTGACCGCACTGGGGAAATATATGTGTATGGGAAATTCATTCCTTTGATGCTGCACGGTGATATCTTCTGGTGATGTCATCTATCATTTTGCTCTCAGTAGGCCTGCTCCTCAGTGAGTGTGGTGTTCGTGGGTGGGTTGTTCCTTGATGAGTATGACAGTATCTCTGCTGTGCGTGATCTTGGCTGGATATAGCATTTCAGGCTTGGTAGGTTAGGGTTTAGAGATTAGAACCTGCCAGATAAGGCTGACAACTCTTTAGTCATAGCACCACACCTTGCTAACAAAAACTAGGGCAGAATGCCCTCAGGATAAGGTTAGGTCTGTCATTTTCCACCCTAAAGTCTGGGCTGCACATCAAAGCAAAGAACTCTCCACTATCCTCCCTGGATTTAGCCACAAATGAATTTGAGCTGGGACAAAAGAGGACTCAAGGAAACAAGGCCTGAGTTCTCTACATACCACTTACAGTCTCATCTTTATTGTGCATATTTATCAATAGTAAAGGTTAATTGCTTTGGTGCTATATTTCAATCAGAAAAAAACTATGATGTTATCAATAAGGAGTTTTATTAATTTATCTCAGAAAGGGAAGTCATTGAGCTAAATCCTGTGAAATTAAAAATCAGTGTTAATGGGGGCAGCTAGATGGCGCAGTGGTTAAAGCGTTGGCCCTGGATTCAGGAGTACCTGAGTTCAAATCCGGCCTCAGGCACTTAACACTTACTAGCTGTGTGACCCTAGGCAAGTTGCTTAACCCCCATTGCCCAGCAAAAAAAAAAAAAAAAAATCAGTGTTAACAAGCACATTACTAGGCAGCTGGTTATGTGAAAGACAGTGTAAATTCTGAGGATACAACAAACTAAAACTAAAAAATTAAACAAGACCGTTGCAATCTAAAGACATACATAAATAATCACCAAGTGCAACCGTCTCCCTCCCCCGGCCCCCAGTCCCCCCCCTTCAACACACACCCTTTCCAACCAAGCTTGGGAGATTTGCATTTGCATGTGCCTGTCTGTATATGCAGGAGACTGGACTCCAAATTAGACAAGATGTAGATATAATGCTGCATATCTACATAAGGGATAGAGTTCAGAGCAACATTTTTGAGGGGTGAGACTCTTTGGAAGACACCTGGGAAACGAGAAGTTGTAGACATTTAGGGAAAGCAGGTGTCTCAACATGTCTCTTATTTCTTGCTTTTATCTCCCCAAAGGGACCTGCCACAGGATATTGAGGTGGTGCTGGGGATAGAGCATCATGACTAGAGTAAGAAAGACCTGAGTTCAAATATGAGCACACACATGTAGTAGTTGTGTGATCCTGAGCAAGTCACTTAACCCTGTTTGCCTTAGTTTCCTCATGTGTAAAATGAACTGGAGAAAGAAACAGCAAACCATTCCAGTATCTTTGCTAAGAAAACCCCAGATGGAATCATGAAGAGTTTGAAATGACTAAACAATTCCCTGGAGACTTGCTGGAATGATCTTCCTTGGATGAGATTGGGTTCTCTCTCTTGACTTGAGCTGAGAATTCACCTTGCTCCCAGCTAAAGAGCTCATTCACTCCTATTTTCTTTAGCATATAATTTAAAAAATTAAATTTTTTTTTTGCAGGACAATGAGGGTTAAGTGACTTGCCCAGGGTCACACAGCTTGTGTCAAGTGTCCGAGGTCACATTTGAACTCAGATCCTCCTGAATCAAGGGCCCATGCTTTATCCACTACGCCACCTAGCTGCCCCCCTTCTTTAGTATATATATTTTGTTGGTTGGTTGGTTGGTTGTTTTTTGGGGGGTTTTTTTGGTGTGAGGCAATTGGAGTTAAGTGACTTGCCTAGGGTCACACAGCTTTTGTCAAGTGTCTGAGACCAGATTTGAACTCAGGTCCTCCTGAATCCAGGGCTGGTGCTCTATCCACTGTGCCACCTAGCTGCCCCTCTTTGGTATATTTTAATCTGGCTTTTTCTGATTTCTGATGTCTGTTTGTTTGGATAAATAGATTTAGTTGCTAATGACTATTTGATGTGCTTTTGTTCAAACCAATATTTGAAGGGAAGGAGCTAAATTGTCAAAAAAAAAGCTAAGGGCTACTTAAGAGCAGTCGAGGAAACAGCTTTCCTTCTAAACCAGATTCATTTCCCTAGAGTTCCAGTATAGAATTCTAATTTGAGGGGGCAGATAGACAGGGAAGGAGCAAGCCCTAAGCCACAACCCTACTCCTCATCCCCTCAAGACAGGAATCATCATAGTCTCTCTTGGAGAGGAGTGGGCCATAGGCCAGAACTACTTTGCCAGTTGGCATTTAGACAACCTATGTGGACACACATATCTCACACAAGTGTGTCCTCTCTTACATTTATAATAATAAGGAGGAATAACACAAGTGTGTAAGAGAGATCAAACAGAGAAGCATAAGAGATCTGAGAAGGGAGGAAGATCGGGAAAAGTTTCGTGAAGGAGGCATCACCTGAGCTGTCATTGAAGTAGGAGGAGTCATCAATCCAAGGGAAAATGTGCAGAGGAGCAGAGGAGATGTTTATGAATGTAGGGGAAGGAAGAGTAAATAAAGAATGGTGTCTAGTTTGGCTGGAACAAAGAGTTTGTGAGGGGGAAGAGTGGAGGATAAAGCTGGAAAGATAAATCTGGAGACATACTATAGAGGGTCTTGAATGCTAGCATAAAGATGAAGGTTTTGAGTGTGTGTGTGTGTGTGTGTGTAGACAGGAGAATAGGGCAGGTAGTGGCACAGTGGATAAAAGTGTTGGGCCTCGAGTCAAGAGGACCTGAATTCAAATCCAGCTTCAGACACTTACTAGCTATGTGACTCTGGGCAACTCACTTAACCCTATTTGCCTCAGTTTCCTCATCTGTAAAAAAAAAAAAAGAGTTGGAGCAGGAAATGGCAGGCCACTCTAGTATCTTTGCCAAGAAAACTCCAAATGGAATCACGAAGATTGGTGTGAAAGTGCTAGATGTGCTCTGAGCCATGTTGAAAGAAGTGGTATGGGGCAGCTAGGTGGCGCAGTGGATAGAGCACTGGCCCTGAAGTCAGGAGTACCTGAGTTCAAATTCGGCCTCAGACACTTAACAGTTACTAGCTGTGTGACCCTGGGCAAGTCACTTAACCCCAATTGCCTCACTAAAAAAAAAAAAAAAAAAGAAAGAAGTGGTTACCCTGAAGCCCTCTCTGAATCCTCCCAGGGAAGGCTATGTAACCCAGGAATACTCTCTGTAGTGTACCAGGGTAGGTAGTGTTACCTTGGCAATGACCTCTGACTCCTAGTAGGTAGTGCTGTGCCCTAACAAAGTCCTTAATCCCTAAAAAGGAAATGACAGGTCTTGGAATTCTCTCTAAGCATTAGAAGGTGACCTTGAGAGCAGGCAGGGATCATATTTTTTACTTTCTTTGGATCTCCAGTGATATGCATGGTTTCTGGCACAAGAGTGCTCACTCAGGCAGCTAGGTGGCACAGTGGATAAAGCACCGGCCCTGGATTCAGGAAGACTTGAGTTCAAATCCAGCCTCAGACCCTTGCCACTTACTGGCTATGTGACCCTGGGCAAGTCACTTAACCCACATTGCCCCGCCCCCCCCCAAAAAAAGTGTTCACTCAAAGCTTGTTCACTGGTTAACTGACTGGATGACTGAGGATCCGAGCCCTTGTGGGCAAAGCTGAGCTCTCTGAATACTCTTGGGCCCTTGTCAAAAGAGGTGTTGGAGTTCTCCCTGAGCCTTACTGGAAAAGTTGTAGGCTCTGATACTCTCTGACTTAGACTGTGGAAAGTTAGAGCTATGGAACATCCTTTTGAACACTTCTAGGAAAAGGTGTGGCTCTAGAATTCCCTTGGAACTCTAGTAGGAATCTTTTAATTTAATTTTTGTTTTCAACTCCAAATTCTCTTCCTCCCTCCACCCCTCCCCCGCCCATCGTGAAGGCAAGAAATATGATACTAATAGGGGTATTTTGGACATTGAAACATTTTCAGCACTTTTCTAAGGAAGGTTGTTGCCTTTGAATTCTTTCTGACCCCTATTGAGAATGAATTTTGTACTACAGATCTTTCTGAATTTTCCTGGGAAAGGTGTCCCTGGTAATCTGCTTTCTACCAGGGATATCTGTGACCATAAAATTCACTCCAATTCAATTGAATCAGATAATTATAAGTAATGATCCATGCACTGGTAGAGGCAGCTAGGTGGTACAGTGATTAGAGTGCTAGACCTTGGAGGCAGAATCACCTGAGTTCAAATCCAGCCTCAGACACTTACTTAGTTATATGACCCTGGGCAAGTCACTTAACCCCATTGCCTTAGTTTCCTCATCTTTTTTTTTTTTTTTGTGGGGCAATGAGAGTTAAGTGACTTGCTCAGGGTCATATAACTAAGTAAGTGTCTGAGGCTGGATTTGAACTCAGGTCCTCCTGAATCCAAGGCCAGTGCTTTATCCACTGTGCCACCTAGCTGCCCCCTTAATAAATTCTTATTCTTATTCCTTTCCCCTTCTCAGTTCCAGAAAATCAAAGACAAAAAACCAAATAGTTCTTTCTATTCTATTGTGTGGGAAAGGAAGGGAAGACATATACACAGATAAATCAATATAAAATATTATAAAACAAATTGCACATATATGTACACAATATAAACTTTATACAAAATGATTACAGGATGAGGGAATCACTAAATACTGAGGGAATCAGGAAAGGTCTCTTATAGTAGGAAGTGCTACTTAAGGGAGCTAGGAGCTCTGAGAGATAGACACTGAAGAGAAAAAACATTCTAAGCATGGACAGCTTGTACAAGGACATGGAGATAGATCAAATGTGTATAATAGGAGATAGCAAGTAGACTAAAGATGGTTATGTTCTTAGTACACTATTTAGTTACCACTCCCAAGTAAAAGCATGGCCTTAGAATGCCCTGGGATCCCTACTACTGGATCATTATGAGCCCATAGAGACCATGAAATGCACTGTGAGGCCTAATGGGCAAAGTAGAAGCCCTGAAATCTCTATGAATTGTAATTCAGAAGGCTATGGTTTTCGTATACTCTGTGAACCTCAGAGAGGAGGGCTGTGATGCCAGAGCTCCATCAAGGTAATAGTGGGAAAGGTTATGGCCCTGAAAAACCTTCTGGGAGGGAAGACTGTGGTGGTTGGATGCTCTTCAGGAGCGACTGGCAAAGGTTTAGAATCAAGGTTTTAGAACTGAGTCTCCTCTAGAAGCCTTTTGACTTCTATGTCAAACTATTTTCTCAAATCAGAAAAGACCTCCTTCTTTTTTGGGGGGGTGGGGGCAATGAGGGTTAAGTGACATGCCCAGGGTTACACAGTTAGTAAGTATCAAGTGTCTGAGGCCAGATTTGAACTCAGGTCCTCCTGAATCCAGGGCTGGTGCTTTATCTACTTCACCACCTAGCTGCCCCCTAGAATTGAATCTCTATTTGAGCCTCTACCTGCAACTCCATGGGAGTCCAGGTCTTAGTTTTGAAAAAACAAAACAAAACAAAAAACCCCATAACTATTTATTGAAAATCCAGTTCTGGGGAAAACCAAGTCTTCAAGGGTGATTTTGTGTCCTACCCGGCACCTTAATTGGAAAAAAAAAAATCTAGATTCAATGGTTTGGAACTGATTTCTAGAATAAATGAAACTATAGAAAGTTCTCAACTTTTAAAACTTATTATAACTCCCTAACTCTCAATATTCTCATCTTTCAGATGGGTATAATGAAACTTGCAGTGCTTATTTAATAGGGTTGGTATGGGGCTCCATGCTTAGGGAGGCTAAGCTGTGCCCATTCCCTTATCCCATGCTTTAACCTCCAACCAGCATTGCCAACTGACTGATTTGATCGTATTTAACAGGAAGTTTGATGTGGATTCTGAAAATAATGGAATTCAGAAATGTGATGCTGCCTACCAAAACCCTGAACATGCCCTACCTTGGAATTAATATTAATTTCTTCCCTTTCCTATCAAGGACCAGGAACTAGGAGTTCTGTGTTCATGCTGATACTTGGAGTGTTCTACCCTGCAGAGAATAATAAATAATAAACATTTATTAAGCTCTGACTATGTGCTGGGCACTGTGTTATACATCAAAGATACCAAAATGGGCCAAAGACAGTCCCTGACCTCAAGGAGATCACAGTCTAATAAAGCAAAAAGTGCAAAAAGTCATGTACAGGATAAACAGGAGATAATTAAAAGAGAGAAGGCATTTGAATTAAGAGGGGTTGGGGAAGGCTTCCTGTAGAAGAGAACCTTTTAGTTGGGACTTAAAGGAAGCCTGAAGAGATCAATAGTCCAAGTGGAGGGGGAAGAGCCTGGAGGACAGCCAGAGAAAATGAACCAGGATGCCAGTGTTACTGGATCTGAGGATGAGCTGGAAAGGTACAAAGGGGTCTAGGTTATGAAAGACTTTGAATGGCAAACAGCATTTTGTACTTGATCCGGGGCCAGTAGGGAGTCACAGGAATTTATTGAGTTTTGGGGGTGACACAGCTGGATCTGGGCTTTAGGGAAATTGCTTTGGTGGCTGAATGTAGCATGGATTGGAGTGGGGAGAGACTTGAGGCAGGCAGACCTACCAGCACCTATTGCAATAATCCAGGTGTTAAGAAGTTCTAATGCTGCCCAGCAGAGATCCCTATGGTTGGCTCAGGGAGTGACCTCTTGAGGTCTCTTCCTCTCTCCCTCCAGCCCCATCCTTCTCCAAGGGGTAGAGGAAAACCCAAAGGCCCCTGGTGCATCCCTCTCCCATCTCTGACCTTATATCTCTATGGTTTTAATTTCTCATATCTCAAAGTAATGTCGTTTCTCTCTCAGTCTCTTCCAATCTTAAGACAAACTTGTCTCCCCTCCCCCCCCCAACTCCCCATTAGAGCAGTGACAGTGGGAAGGGTCAGAGTAAGGGTATTACACTTATATCTTCTAGGCAGTGCTGTGGCCTTTGTAATGTCCTCTGAAGAAAAGCTTGTTGTCCCCACAGTCTCCCTGAACCCTTGTGGCATATAAATATGGTAGAACATTGTCATAATAAAAGATACAATGAATGAGCAAATCAGCGAGGCTTGGGAACATCCATAGCTGTCCTATTTATATTTCCTGCTGACCTTCCTCCTGTTTTCTATGCATTTTTAAAAAAATGCTTTAATCGGGGCAGCTAGGTGGCACAGTGGATAGAGCACCCGGCCCTGCAGTCAGGAGTACCTGAATTCAAATCCGACCTCAGACACTTAACACTTACTAGCTGTGTGACCCTGGGCAAGTCACTTAACCCCAATTGCCTCACTAAAACAAACAAAAAAAGCTTCAATCACCCTCTTCCTGCCCCCCCCCCGCCCCAGTCAGGCATAATTAAACTTATTTTTTATTCTATTAATGATATAGAGCATTTTTTCCCCAAATGTCTCTTGATAGCTTGGATTTTCTTCCTTTGAGAACTATCAATTCAGGGAGGCTGGGTCGTAAAGGAGATAGAGCACCAACCCTGAAATCAGGAGCACCTGAGTTCAAACCCAGTCTCAGACACTTACTAGCTGTGTAACCGTGGGCAAGTCACTTAACACTGATTATATATATATATATATATATTTTTTTTTTTTGGTGGGGCAATGAGAGTTAATTGACTTGCCCAGGGTCACACAGCTAGTAAGTGTCAAGTGTCTGAGGCTGGATTTGAACTCAGATACTCCTGAATCCAGGGTCGGTGCTTTATCCACTGCACCACCTAGCTGCCCCCCTTTTTTGTTTTGTTTGTTTGTTTTTATTGTATTCTTTAAAAAGAGAGAGAACTATCTGTTCAAATTACTTATCTACTGGGGAATGGTTCCTTGTCACACAAATTTGAATTTCCTCTTGTATCTTGGATAGCAGACCTTTTATTAGAGAAACTTCCTGCAAAGATTTTTCTCAATTAACTATTTCCCTTCCAACAAGAGAGATGTTTCAATCAAGTGGTGGGGTAGGGAGCCAGATTGAAAGGATTGAGAAGTGAGTGGGAGGTGAAGTGGAGGCAATGAATATAAATTCTTCCCTGGAGGTTGGCAGAAAAAAAGAGAAGAGATGTAGAACATACCCTCAGGAGATGGTAGGGTCAAGTGAGGGCTGTTTTTTTAAGGATGTGGGAGACCTGAACATGTTGGTAGACAGTGGGGTAAGAGCCAATAGAGTGGGATTGAGGATGAGTGTTGTAGAGTCTGTTAAACTATGAAAGCCATGATTCATTTTATAGTGTCTGGTTTGGGGTTTCCAGGATCTTTCTTATTATGTGTATAACGATAGGTTTGTTTCTTAGAATTTTATAACTGCAGTTTTTATCTTCTCTCTGGTGAATATAAATGAATCAATATTGATTGATATAGAATATATACATGTATACACATATTTATTCATAACTATATTAAGCTTCCCCCTTTTAGTTAACGATTTTGTGTCGTGGGATGGTTATTATCCCTTTCCTAGTAAATCTGATCTACATTTCATACGTAAAGAATCTCAATGGAAAAAAAAATCCCATAAACCCTTCCCTGGTAAAAAAAAAAAAAAGGCCTTTGGTTTTCACTTGAGAAAACATCTGAGGCTATCTTCTTAGCATTCCTCCAGAACACTATAGGAAAATTCATAACCACATCAATTCACTAGTATCTTTCTTTTTTCCACTTTTTTTTCATGGGTATCTTTCAAGGGTTACTTCTCTTTCTTTCTTCTGATTTTACTCCTAAAATTAGATGAAAAGGTCTCCCATATTTGTCCAAATATAACTTCACAGATGTGTCCATCTGGACCCAAATGATCTAATAAGCACCTGGCATCCTAGATAAAACCCTCCACAACTTCCACATTAGATAACCTTGAGTAAATTTAGAAACATTTCTTTCTCATATTCTCATTCCACTTAGCTAATTATTGGTCCAAAGATCCCAAAGTGTAGGTAGATATAGCAGGTAACACCTTGCTCCCCATAAGTCAATCACCATCCTGGAACCCCTGAAAAGGATGGGACATATCTAACATGCATTAAGTCTGGGGCTTTTGCCAAAGGGAAAATCCAAAAAGAGAAGCTGGGGAGCCACCTACGGAGTTGCCACACCACCAACACAAGCTGGGACACTGCCATCATCACTCCAATCTGGAAACAGACTTGGAGGCTCTAAGCATCCCATTTTCACCTCCAAATGGCTGTAATAAATATCCTTTAATAAATCTCTTCTGGGCAAGTAAAACTTGTGTATGGGGTTCTTCCATTTCCCCTTCCCTAGTTTAAATGCTGAGTTACCTCAGTCTTATATTTGGAGAGGCATTTGTTGCCAAATGTAATGGTGTAGTGGATGGAGTGCTGGGCCAGGAATCAAGAAGACTCATCTTCTTGAGTTCAAATCTGATCTCAAACACTTAGTAGCTGTGTGACCCTGGGCAAGTCACTTAACCCTGTTTGCCTCAGTTTTCTCATCTGTAAAATGAGCTGGAGCAGGAAATGACAAACTACTCCAGTATCTTTGCCAAGAAGACCCCAAATGTGTTTGGGAAGAGTAGGACATGAGTGAAACAACTTAACAATAACAACAAAAATTCAGATAGCTCTCACTTCAGTTGCTACAAGGAGTAATCTTCCTATTTTAGAGTGGCAAAGGATTAGTTGATTGGGCAAGTTCCTGGAAGACACAGGAGGGAACAGCCAGGTGGTATAGTGGATAGAGCACTGGCCCTGCAGTCAGGAGGAACTGAATTCAGTTTTGACCTCAGACATTTACCAGCTGTATGGCTTTGGGCAAGTCACTTAACCCCAATTGCCTAAAAAAAAAAATTCTTTTAAAAAGGAAAGAAAAGACAGGGGAGCATGTTGTAAATTTTTTTTTTAACATAGGTAATGGAATTTGGCCTTGACAAAGAAATCTCCCTCTTTCTAAAACAGGAATAAAAGAGAAGAGAATGAGTGTAGATCTATAGAGATTATGAGGTACATAGTGAAGGTAGGAAGAGAAACAACTCATAGCCTCTACTATCTCAGTAAAAAGAGGCTAGATCATCTGATTCAACAGGCAGAGGTAAAGACTTTAAATGCTCAAGAGAAAAGAAAAACTGCTGAGGAGAATGGTATAGAGATTGATCAAGGAAGAATAAAAATTTTATGTTACAGTAGTGAGGGCCCAATTGAGATGAACTTTCATCAGTTTGTAGAGGATCTGCTAGCCAAGTTTAGCAGCTTGGTAAAATGACCAGAGAATAAAAATTATAGGAGATTAAGAACTGACAGAGAGGCAGCTAGGTGGCACAGTGGATAGAGCACTGGCCCTGGATTCAGAAGGACCTGAGTTCAAATCCAGCCTCAGACCTTTGACACTTATTAGCTGTTGTGAGATTTAAAATTGGATACAAGACCATTAAACTCCCCTTTAACCTTTGCCTTATTTATCTCCCAGACCAGTAAGTGGAAGAAGCCTCTGATCTTCAGTTAGAGCCTTTATTGTTTGGAAATTACAAGGTGGTGTTGATTAGAGAGATAGGAAAGAAGAAATACAAACAAATAGTCTTAGATCTAAGCTTAGTCTATATTCCATATATAACTCACCAAAAACCTATATATAACTCACCAAAGACCCAAGGCCATCTCTGAGGTTGAGAGATGCGTCAAGCACGTGCTATTACGAAGAACCGGGCCGAGTCGAACCTGAGTCAGCGTCTGTGTGTGCAGCGCAACCAGCAGACGAGGAGAGCGGAAAAAAGACCCTACTTCTGTTCTCTCCTTGCCTTTTAAGCTCGCACACCGGAATTGGAGTGCCTAGCAGATGCACGGCCGTTCCTCAAGGTGGTCATTCAGAAACTGGCGTACTTTTTACCACACTGTGTGACCCTGGGCAAGTCATTTAACCCCAATTGCCTCACCAAAAAACAAAAACAAACAAACAAAAAGAATTGACAGAATTGGCACGAATATCCATAGGACAAGGAAACAAGATAATGAATTGAGGAGAATTTGTCACCTATTGAGTCATAACTTTGAAGAAAGGATAGTGAGGCTAAATTGAGGGTGATCTAAAAGAAGATAAGAAGAGATGAAGGGCCTAGAGATCAGAGGATGAAGAGTACAGAATTGTCTTAGAAGGAGTAAGGTAGATGGAAGGAGGAAGAAGAGGAAATATTGACTGTAAAGAACAGTTTCTGTGTTCACAGTTATGGAAGTGGCATAGTTATGGTCATGCTATATCCTGAGAGACTTATAGGAGTAAATCTGTTGAAGAGATTGAAGGGACATCATCTTTGAAGGGTATTTGAAGGGACATCGACGTGTATACTGAAATGGAGAAGTATAAGACTAAGAGTTGAGTTGGACAGGAAGACTATGAACCAGACATGGAGTTCTTTGAGGTGGGGACATAGTAATATTAAGTTTTAGATAATGTTTCAATTATTGTTTTTATTATATGTTCCACGTGTAACAACTGGATAATAATTGTAAAATTTCTAAAAGATTCTGAATTTCCTTAGACATGTTTTTGAGAAGACTCATTGTTTGATTTGGTTATTGGCAAAGCTATTTAAAGTTATGTTAAGATCAATTTTGTAGGAAACTTTCCATCTGATTACCAGTATCTGAAACACCTGAGAAACCTTACAATCACACCTGAAACTCTACAGTTGAGGCTTGTTAATTGATCATCAGCATCCACACCTAAAAGACTTTCACTCTATAACTATACCCAGAGGACATCCCAAGAATCATCTGAGAAAAGACTTCCAAAGACTTAAATGGACATTTTCCTGTTTTCCTTTTCCTCATTGCATACATGGTTTATAATGTCCACTTACTAAAGAAGAGTGCCCCCTTTAGTTTTTCTCTGTTTGTAATGTTCACCTGTTAAAGGGGAGTTCCCCCTTGAGCCTCTGTTAATGTGTGGCTCAATTTCTTCTCTCCTTTTTCTTTTTTTTTTTGTTTGTTCGTTTGTTTTCAGGGCAATGAGGATTAAGTGACTTGCCCAGGATCACACAGCTAGTAAGTGTCAAGTGTCTGAGGCTGGATTTGAACTCAGGTCCTCCTGAATCCAGGGCTGGTGCTTTATCCACTGCGCCACCTAGCTGCCCCCTCTTCTCTCCTTTTTCATTCCCTTTACTTTGTTAGTCATAAATATCTGTAATGTTATTGCTTCATGTAGGGAAACAATGCTTCTTTATGAAACACAGGGGGGAGTGTGAGAATCAGGGTGCCAGCCCTCTGCTGAGAAAGACATTGTGAGAACCAGAGCAACACCCCCTGAAAAGAAAGCATGTGATTAGCACCTGGAAACTGCCTGGCATCCAGAAGTTATGTTTATTCATAGACTACCTGTAAGTTTTGTCAATCAATGGACCAGCCAATTAGCTTGGAGCTGTATGTGGGGACCACCCCTCTTCAGGTCCCAAAGGAAGCTTCCACTGGAACAGACTGAGGATCATTCTTTTTCATTTGGGAATGGCATGTGGTGGCAGGGGCAGGCAGAGTAGACAGATCTCCTAACTTTCAGGGCTTCACATATTGTCTTTGGAAGCATGGATAGCTAGGTGAAGGTGACTTTCTCTCTCTCTTTGCTAACTCCTAAAATACTTTAATAAATGCTTAAAAGCCTAAACTGTTGCCAAATTTATCAGTAAACTTAGTTCTCCCCTCCCACACTGGGGTGGGGGGGGCGGCGGGGGGGGGGGGCAGATAATGCTATCATACAGATTTTAAACATCACAAGGAGAAGAGTGACCTGGAGGCTGACAAATTATAAAAAGAACTGAGTGATATAGATGGATCAAGTGAGGATGGACCTCAAAGGAGGAGAGGTTTATAAGTGAATAGGCAGAGGGAGGGTTCAGAAGCAGTAATGAGTAGAGAATATTCTAACTCTCCTTGTTGGCCTAGTGGATCAGATAACACGAGAGAATGAACAGCCAGCATTGGAGAGAGTAGCCAGTGATTCATTGTTTTCTAGAACAAAACAGGTTTCTTTGAGCACAAGGAGATGGAAAATATGTGGGGGAAAATGAGATAGAGAATTATAGGAAGTTTGCTAACAATTGGACATAACACACAATAGAAAGAGAGGCCAAAAGGGAAAATGGACTAGTAGTGAGTGAGTGGTTCAATTGAGCTGGATGGGGATGAAAATACATGGAGAAGTAGCAGGAAATCCAGGAAGGGCTGATTCACTAGGATTAGGGGAATAGGAAGTGCAAATTTGCTAGCCAGAGGTACAAATTAGTTTGTGGTCCTATGATAATAGAGGGCAGCACTGACTGTGATGTTCATTGTTTAAATACTAGGCCACTATAGCAGTTGGGGAACAGGCCAGAGATCTGATTTGCCAGAGACTGAAATAACTCACATGAGGCACTAACTATATCCTAAGATATGTAAATATGATGGGGGGAGAGAAGGGGAAGACTGGAAGGAATGAGGCACACCTCAAAGGTACCAGGCAGTATGCATTCAGTTCTGTGTCGGGCCTGGCAACTGAAGCCTGGTCTTTTTGATGCCCAGTCTGGAGTCACAGGCCATGATCACAGCAGTATTAGGCCCTTGCTGGTGGTACCAGTCTTTCCCCGTGCAGGAGCCATGTCTGAGGCCCAAGCCAAGTGTGGTACCAGGCTTTTATTAGACTTTTGACCTATTCTTTATTTAGGATGTCATTTGGGGGGGGGGGCTGGGCAATGAGGGTTAAGTGACTTGCCCAGGGTCACACAGCTAGTAAGTGTCAAGTGTCTGAGGTTGGATTTGAACTAAGGTCCTTTTGAATCCAAGGCCAGTGCTTTATCTACTGTGCCACCTAGCTGTCCTTAGGATGTCATTTTTTAAACTTGCTATATAGATCTACATCTTTCGTCCATATTTTTGTATTGATTATTTCTGGGAAATTTTTCTTGTATGATTTCCTGTAATATGGTGCCCAGACTCTTTGTTTGTTCATATAATTCTCAGATCTTCTCTCTGAGCTGGGGTCTTTACTTCTATTGCTTTGGTTTGTACAGATAAAAAGTCTTCCACTTTTATCACTTCAGAAACCAAACCTGGGAAATTCTTACAAATTAAAGCCCTCGTCTGCCCTCTTGTGGCTATTTCCTCACTTTTAGTTGCTTCTCTACTTGCTCCTCTTTTCCAATCAGGAACCTCTCCTGATGGGAAAAAAGATCACAATGTGCTTGGTAGCACCAAATCTGAGAAGCCTGCTTGTGCCAGATGTCTCCTTACTTCATGGCATCAGGGCTCAGATTCCTTTTATCAAACTCATCTCAGCCCCATTCCCCAGGGACAAGGTTCACCCCCTCTTCTGATGATCATGTCTATCATTCAGCTAAACAAGGATAACCCCAAACCCCCTTGGGTAGAATGGGGCAGGATGCCCCTAAGTCTTCATTAAAAGTGACAATATAGTCATGTACTCAGGCAAGGATTTCACATGCTGCCTAATGTTGAGTATTAAAACTACAGTCCCAAATCCTTTGAAGATAACCAGTGCCTGGAACATAGGAGATGCCTAATAAATACTTGATGGGTTGATACTCAGAATCAAAGTTCTGGGATTTGCCCATTGATAGACTAGGTGATATATAAGAATAATATAACTAAAATTTATATAATAATTATTATTTTATTATATATTATTGTATAACATTACTTTAAGATTTACAAAAATATTTCCTTTGTTAATATTTAAACATATTCAGACTATATCAAAATATCAAGGCAATAACTGGAGTGTGTACATTTGTGAAAGATAAAGGAATGTGTAAAATGATGGGTATGTTTGGGATCAATGAGTATGACAGGTGAAAATTAAAGAGGAGTGAGAATGGAGACTAATGGAGATCAGTGTATTCATGTAACTGAGCAGCAAGTTGACTGGTAAAGTAGGCCCTTAATAAATGTTTATTTCTTACCTTCCTTTCTTCTTAGGAAATGTATATTTCTAAACATTTTCACCAGTACGGGAGAAAGAAGAGATAAATGAATTAGATATGTGACTTCAAAAAAACCTAGAAAAGAAGTATATTAAAAATCCAACTCGGGGGCAGCTAGGTGACACAGTGGATGGAGTACCAGCCCTGGATTCAGGAGTACCTGAGTTCAAATCCAGCCTCAGACACTTAACACTTACTAACTGTGTGACCCTGGGCAAGTCACTTAACCCCAATTGCCTCACCAAAAAAAAAAAAAAGCCAACTAAATCTCAAAATTGAAATTCTGAAAATGAAAGGAGAGATAAAAAATAAAACCATTGAACTAACGAATAAAATGTAAAGTTTGTTTACTGAAAAGACTAATGAAATAGACAAAGCATTAGCTAATTTGATTTAAAAAGAAAAACAAATATAATATCAAAATAAATAGAAAAGGAAGAATTTTAAACTGATCAACAGGAAATAAAGAAAATCATTAAAAGCTATTTTGCCTGGGGCAGCTAGGTGGCATATTGGATAAAGCACCAGCCCTGGATTCAGAAGGACCTGAAATCAAATCCGACCTCAGACACTTGACACTTACTAGCTGTGTGACCCTGGATAAGTAATTTAACCCTCATTGCCCTGCAAAAAAACAACAAAAAAACCCCTATTTTGCCCAATAATATAGCAACAAAACTGATAAATTAAATGAAATGAACACTTACAAAAATATAAAATACTCATATTAACAGATTAAAAAATAATTTAAGGCACCCAATTTCAGAAAAAGAAATTGAAAAAGCCATATATGAACTTTCTTTTTTTTTTTTTGTCTTAGTAGTATTTTATTTTTTCCAGCTACATGTAAAGATAGTTTTCAACATTTTTTTTTGGCGGGCCAATGAGGGTTAAGTGACTTGCCTAGAGTCACACAGTAAGTGTCAAGTGTTTGAAGCCGGATTTGAACTCAGGTACTCCTGAATCCAGGGCCAGTGCTTTATCCACTGTGCCACCTAGCTGCCCCTCAACATTAATTTTTATAAGATTTTGAGTTCCAAATTTTTCTCCCCCCCTCCCCCATTCCCAAGACTGCAACCACTATGATATAGATTATATAAGTATAATAACATTAAATATATTTCCATATTAGTCAAGAAGAATCAGAATAAAAGAGAAAAACCTCAAAAAAAATTTTAAGCACAAAAACTAAAAATAGTATGGTTCAATCTGCATTCAGATCCCACAGTTCTTTTTCTGGATGTGGAGAGCATTTTCCATCATGAATCCCTTGGAATTGTCTTAGATCATTGTATTGCTGAGAAGAACCAAGTCTACCCCAGCTGATCATCACACAACATTGCTGTCACTGTGTACAATGTTCTCCTGTTCTGCTCACTTCACTTAGCATCAGTCCACTTAAGTCTTTCCAGATTTTTCTGAAATCTGCCTGCTCATCATTTCTTATAGCACAATAGTATTCAATAATATTCCATATATGAACTTTCAGAAGAAAAAAACCCTAGACGCCGATGGATTTATAAGTGAATTCTATGAAATAGTCCAAGGAAAACTAACAATGTATAATACTACATGAATTGTTTGCAAAAATAGAGAAAGAAGGTGTCCTACCAAACAAATATGGTTCTGTTACACAAGCCAGGGAGATAAATCATAGAAAGGAAATGAGGCTAATCTTTCAAATGACTACTGAAGGTATAGCAACATATTCACAAACTTATCCAGTATTACCAACAAGAGGTTGGATTTATACCAGGAATGAAGAATGAATTCAACATTAGGAAAACTATGAATGTTACATATCATAATTGCAAAAGAAAATCACATGATTATATCAGTATATATAAAAAAAGTTTTCAACATATCAAAATGGTCAACAGTATCTATTGAAAACCAAGACATAATATTATTTGTAATAGAAAAACACTTGAGATCTTTCCAAAAAGATTAGGGATAAAACAAAGATCCTTACTATTATTATTATTATTATTATTATTATTATTATTATTATCATCATCATCATCATCATCATCGATGGGACAATGAGGGTTATGTGACTTGCCCAGGGTCATACAGCTAGTAAGTGTCAAGTGACTGAGGCTAGATTTGAACTCAGGTCCTCCTGAATCCAGGGATTTGCTTTATCCACTGCACCACCTAGCTGCCCCCTCCTTATTATTATTTAACATTTTTCTAGAAAATCCAACTATAGCAATAAAGCAAGAAAAAATAAGGGAATAAACACAGGCAAAGAGCAAACACAGTTATTGCTATTTGCATATGATATGATAGTCTACCTAGAGAACCACTAAGATACAACTAAAAATTAATTGAATTAATTGAAATTATTTTCCATATTACCAACAAAAAGAGATAGAAAAATGCAACTTAAATTAACTACTGTGATGTTTAAAATCTAAATTGTGGTCGCCTTAAATTAGAAGCTTTAGCACCAGTCCTTGGGCATTAAACATTTATTAAAGCATACAGATATTTCCATGGAGTTCAGAAAGTTAAGAAAAAAGCCTATTTAGCCTAGAGTTCCAGCCTGGTCTGGTTCTTCCTTAAGTCCTCTGCCACAAGCCTGCTTCAATCATGAACTCTCTCCAGCAAACTCATTGTGGAAGCTTTTTATAGGTCTGGAACAGAGGTGGTCCTTACACACTGCTTCAAGCTGATTGGTTGGCATCATCCAAATCCATTGGTTCTGAAGGTGTTCTCAAGGTGTGATTACAATCCAGTTAACTTGAAGTAGGCTAATCAGCAGTTAATCACTCTTACTTGATTCAATCAGTCTAGATTAATCTCCAGGTGGGTCTTTGAGTATCTGCTAAATCTCATTATTTCATCACACTACAGAATATATAAAGTATCTTGGAGTCCTTCCAAGACATATTCTCAACTTATAGGAATAAAATTATAAAATACTTTTTTTATAGACATAAAGGAAGACTTTTTTAAAATGGACCTATATTTATTGTTTTTGGTGGGTTTTGAGCCAGAGTACCAAAAAATCATGATATTATTTAGATAAATTTATAGATTTGGTGCCATGTCAATTAAAGTACCAAGTGATTATTTTATAGATCTAGACAAAATTTATCTGGAAGAATAAAAGTTTAAGTATCTCATGGGAAATAATGGACAAGAAGTTTAATGGAAGAGGTTTAACAGGGCTAGGTTTCAAACTTTACTATGAGATAGAGATCACCAAAAGGCCATAAAGCTGGGACTTTAAAATAATACAGTAAAGTTGAACAAAGGAATAGATTAGATCAGCAAGACGACCTAGATAAAGATAAACAAGGACTACCTATTTGGTAAAAATTTCTAGGAAAACTGGAAAATATTCTGGTAGAGATTGGAGTTAGATTAATACTTTATAAAATATATAACAATATAAAACCATATTAAGAACCTAATTTAGTAAAACTGAAAATACAATATTTTCCTTCAAAACCCTTTCTAAATCCTTGGAAAAGGCCCTTGGAGAGGTGGGTGATAGGTAAGGGACAAAATGGCTTTTCTTAAGGGAAAATAGCTTAAAGGTGATGCCTTAAGATAGAATAACTCTGGTCTAGTTCAAAGCATTGTCTCCCTGTTACTATGACTCACTCTTCTGCATTGAGAAAGGTTCATGATATCTTTGGAGGGAGGAGACCCTTTTGTTTAACTCTAGGATTGAGGGGAGTATTCCATTAGAGAATGAGATTACAGAATGTTAACCCAGGCCATATTTTAAGATATCTTCTTCTTATCCTATTCCTATGTATGTTAATGGGAATCTTGGGACTGAGAGTCATGTTGGAAGGCATGTGATCTATGTTAGTTTCAATTTCTCTTTTCACTCTAGAAATAGCTTTCATGCTGATTAATGATAAATTAAATAAAACTTGCTGGCAGACTGGTGCCTAAATACAAAGTACAATGTTAGTAATAATAATTTTTCTTTAAACATAATCTCCAGGGGCAGCTAGGTGGCACAGTGGATAGAGCACCAGCCCTGGAGTCAGGAGGACCTGAGTTAAAATCTGGCCTCAGACACTTGACACTTACTAGCCGTGTGACCCTGGGCAAGTCACTTAACCCCAATTGCCTCACCAAAAAACAACAACAACAACAACAACACAATAATAAACATTTTTATTTAAAGTTTTGAGTTCCAAATTTTATCCCTCCTTCCCTTCCTCCTCTTCCCCTTCTGAGGCAGTAAGCAATCAGAGAGAGGTTTTACATATGCAATTATGTAAAACATTACCATATTAGTAATTTTGTATAAGAAAACTTGAATAAAAGAAAAAATGAAAGTGAAAAATACTATGCTTTGGTCTGTTTAATCAGTATCAGTTCTTTCTTTGGAGGTGGATAATATGTTTCTTTCTTTTTTCTTTTTTTCCTTTTTTTCAGGGCAATGAGGGTTAAGTGACTTGCCCAGGGTCACATAGCTAGTTAAGTGTCAAGTATCTGAGTGAGGCTGGACCTGAACTCAGGTCCTCCTGAATCCAGGGCTGGTGCTCTATCCACTGCAGTAACTAGCTGCCCCGATAGTATGTTTCATTAATAGTCCTTTGGGATTGTCTTGGATCATTGTATTGTTGAGAACAGCTAAGTCATTCACAGTTAGTTCTTCATGAAACAATATTGCTGTCACTGGACACAATGTTCTGGTTCTACTCACTTCAATATATATCAGTTCAAATAAGTCTTTCCAGGTCTTTCTGAAATCATCATATAAGTCTTTTTTTTTTTTTAAGTGAGGCAATTGGGGTTAAGTGACTTGCCCAGGGTCACACAGCTAGTAAGTGTCAAGTGTCTGAGGCCGGATTTGAACTCAGGTACTCCTGACTCCAGGGCCGGTGCTCTATCCACTACACCACCTAGCTGCCCCTCATCATACAAGTCTTTCCAGGCTTTTTTGAAATCATCCTGCTTGTCATTTTGTATAGAACAGTAATATTCTATCACTATCATATACCACAGCTTGTTGAGCCATTCCCCAATTGATGAGCATTCCTTTGATTTGGGAGGAAATATTCTTGCAAATGAGCACGCTTCCTTTCTGTCTTCCTTTTTAACCACTTAGCACAGTACCTGCCTCAGTGCAATCATGTCTCAAACTCCTTATAATATCTAGAAAAAATAGAAATCTACCTAGAAAGTTAGAAATAGTTAGGAAGTTAGAACTCTGGGTAGAATGGTGGAAATGTAGTTATTTGCAAATAACCCAATTGTCTATTTAGAAAACCTAACAGACTCAATTAAAAAGTTCATCAGGAATGTTAATGGCCAGGGCAGCTAGTTGGTGCAGTGGATAAAGCACAGGCCCTGGAGTCAGGAGGACCTGAGTTAAAATTCGGCCTCAGACACTTGACACTTATTAGCTGTGTGATCCTCATTGCCCTGCAAAAAAAAAAAAAAAGAAAAGAAAAGAAAAAGAAAAGAATGTTAATGGCTTTAATATTATGCTGTGATATAAGATTAAATTCTCAGAAATCTACAATGTTGCACTAACTGGAAGTTGCACAGACAAGGCGGAGAGCTTCCCTGCTGTTTCCAGTCAGCCATAAGCAATTCCATTCTTGGTGTTTGGGGAATTATGTAACAAAACCTTTGCTGGTCATTGAGCAGTAAGAAATGATGATTCAGTAGACTTTTACTGCTTCTGAAGAGTCTCTCCCTTCCACTTTTCAGGTGGCATCTTGTCCAGAGGTGTGCTGGAGCCAATTAAAATCAGCTCTGGACAGCTGATTGTTCAATTTTCATTGTGAGCATTTTATACTTCAGAAATCAGCAAATGCTACAAATCCAGGCTTGATTTACTGTTTTCTTGATTGTTTTTTTTTTTCAGGGCAATAAGGGTTAAGTGACTTGTCCAGGGTCACACAGCTAGTAAGTGTCAAGTGTCTCAGGCCGGATTTGAATTCAGGTCCTCCTGAATCCAGGGCTGGTGCTTTGTCCACTGCACCACCTAGCTGTCCCTGTTTTCTTGATTGTACAGACAAGATTGAATAGAAAGTAGTGATGGAGAAAATGTGCAATCAGAATAATCATCATGGGGCAGCTAGGTGGCACAGTGGATAAAGTACCAGTCCTCGATTCAGGAGTACCTGAGTTCAAATTCGGCCTCAGACATTTGACACTTACTAGCTGTGTGACCCTGGGCAAGTCACTTAACCCCCATTGCCCCACAAAAAAAAAAAAAAGAATAATCATCATGATGGTGATAATGATAATTACTACCATTTATAGAGTACTTTAAAGTTTGCAAATCACTTTATAAATATGGGATTTCTGAGGTGAAAATGCTCCCAACCTGGGAAGTTATTCCCATTTTACATATTAGGAAACTGAGGCAGGAAGAGGTTCTCCTCCTTCCTTTCTGATTGTAACTCCAACAAAGTCTCCTTTGCTAGATATTCATCAGTTCACATCCACCAATTGTGAGTCACCATGTAAGACATACATATCCAAATGAGTTCTTTAAATGTATACATGCCTATAGATAGCATGTATAGATACATTTATAAACCCTTTCCAAAGGAAATTGTGATTTTCTCCCTGGGAGGAGCAGAAAGCTCATGGTTCATGCTTGCTCCTTGTTCTGCCTATCTCCAAAAGGGATATCAGGCAAGATTTAGATATATCTATACCCTCAAATATTGCTGGTTCTAGAGGTATGTTTTGGGGAAGTTGCGGGGGGGGGGGGAAGATTGTTTCCCTGGTCACTTTTGAGGGGGAGAAGAAGTTCGAGATATTATACAGGAGGAAGCAACAAAAAACATTCCAAAGAAAATGAAGATCAAGGAAGCAAAATGTCTGTCTGATGAGGCTCTAGAAATAGTTGAGGAAAGAAAGCTAAAGGTAAGGGAAAAAGGGAAAGCTATACTCAACTGAATGCGGTATTCCAGAGAATAGCAAGGAGAGATAAGAAAGTTTTCTTTTTTTTTTTTTTGCAACAAACATTTATTTTATTTTCCATTTACATTTAAGGGTAGTTTTCAACATTCATTTTTATAAGATTTAGAGTTCCACATTTTTCTCCCTCCCTCCCTCCCTTTCCTCCCCCCCTCCACAAGATCTCAATCAGGTTATATATGTACAATCCAGAAGTATTCTTTTTATCAGTTCTTTCTATAGGGGTGCATAGTAAGCTTCCTCATTAGTTCCTTGGGATTGTCTCGGATCATGGCACTGCTGAGAGTAGTTAAGTCATTCACAATTGCTCATTGAACAATACTGCTGTCACTATGCACAATGTCCTCTCAGCTCTGCTCACTTCACTATACATCGATGTTCATTAGTCTTTCAAGGTTTTTTTGGGATCATCCTGTTTGTCATTTCCTGTAGCACAAGTCCATTCTACTACAATCATATAACACAGCTTTTCCCATCATTCCTCAATTGATGGACATTCCCTTGATTCTCAATTCTTAGCCTCCACCAAGAGTTGCTATAAATATTTCTTGTACAATTTCCCCCCCTTTTCTCTTTTTCATGATTACTATTGTTAACTTTTTCCCTTCCATCCTATTCCCTTCCCCATGATATTTATTCTATTATCCATCTTCTTTCATCCCATCACTCTTCAAAAGGGATTTGCTTCTGTCACTCCAATCATGACAAAGGGAATGTTTTATGCAAAAATGAGTATGATAAAAGGCAAAAATGATAGGGACTTAAAAAAAAAAGTAGAAGAGATTAGATGGTAAGAATACACAGAAGAACTATACAAGAAAGATCTTAACATCCTCTACAACCATGATGGTGTGGTTACTGATCTGGGGCAGTTAGGTAATGAAGTAGGTAAAGCACTGGACCTGAAGTTGGGAAGACCTGAGTTCAAATCTCACCTCAGACACTTACTAGATGTGTGACCCTGGGCAAGTCACTTAACCCCAAATATCTTTTTAAAACTTCCAGAACCATCTCCAGTTGTCCTGATATTATCTTGTCACTGGATCCAGATGGCTCTGGAGATGAGAGTGAAGTTGGTGACCTTGCAGAGCTCTCCCTCACTTAAATCCAATTTACTGAAAGTCATGACATCACCCTGATATCATGGTCCTTTTTAAGAATAAAGGACAAACAACAACAGTCAATGCTTATTGACTTGAATGCTACACAATAGAACATAGGAAAAAAAATGAGTGAATGAGTTTTTTAGCTGGGAGGGAGATGAGATCTCAGGTCAGACCAAGAAAGAAGGCCCATCTTACCCAAGAGAAAGTCTTAAATTTCTAGGGAAGCAAGCTGGAAGTCAGAGACATGCTAAGGGAGTGGATTCCCCTACATGTCTGGAGTTTCCGAAGTCTTTTCCTTGTGTCTCTCCCAAAAAGCATCTGAAATCACAATTTTTACAGCAAGTTTTTCTGATAAAGGCCTCATTTATTAAAAATATAGAAAATGGAGTCAATTTATAAGAATAGATGTCATTCTTCAATTAATAAATGGTCATTGGATGTAAACAAGCAGTTTTCAGATGAAAAAATCAAAGCCATCTATAGTCACATGAAGAAGAGCTTTAAATCACTTTTGTTTTGTTTTGCAGGGCGATTGGGGTTAAATGACTTGCCCAGGGTCACACAGCTAGTAAGTCTGAGGCCAGATTTGGACTCAGGTCTTCCTGAATCCAGGGCCAGTGCTCTATCCACTGTGCCATCTGGCTGTCCCCTTTAAATCACTTTTGATTAGAGAAATGCAAATTAAAACAACTCTGAGGTATCACCTCACATCTATCAGATTGGCTGATATGAGAGAAAAGGAAAATAATAAATGTTCGAGAGGATGTGGAAAATTGGGACATTTAATGCACTGTTGGTGGAGTTTTGAACTGATCCAACTATTCTGGAGAGCAATTTGGAACTATGCCCAAACTGTGCATACAATTTGATCTAGCAATAGCTCTACTAAGTGTGTATCCCAAAGAGATCATAAAAAAGGGAAAAGGGCCTACATATGAAAAAATATTTATAGCAGCCCTTTTCATTGTGGCAAAATATCAGAAATTGAGGGGATGCCCATCAATTAGGGAATGACAGAGCACGTTGTGGTGTGTGAATATAATGGAATACTATTGTGCAATAAGAAATGATGAGCAGGCAGATTTCAGAATAACATGGGAGGACTTGTATGAACTAATGGGAAGTTAAATGAGCAGAACCAGGAAAACATTGTACATAGTATAAGCAACATTGTGTGATGATCAACTATGAATGATTTAACTCTTCTCAGTAACACAGTGATGCAAGACAAGTACAAAGGACTCATGATGAAAAATGCTATCCACAACCAGGCAAAGAACTTAAGGACTCTGAATGCAGATCGGAGCATACTTTTTAAACTTACTTTAATTTTTTCATGTTTTTTCTTTTGATCTGTTTCTTCTTTCACAACTATACCTAATATAGAAATGTATTTTACATAATTGTACATACATAACCTATATCAAATTGCCTACCATCTTAGGAAGAGAGGAGTGGAGGGAGTGAGAAAAATTTGGTGCTCAAAATCTTGTAAAAATCAATGCTGGCAGCTAGATGGCGCAGTGGATAGAGCACGGGCCCTGGAATCAGGAGTACCTGAGTTCAAATCCAGCCTCAGACACTTAACACTTACTAGCAGTGTGACCCTGGGCAAGTCACTTAACCCAATTGCCTCACCAAAAAAAAAAATTTTTAAATCAATGCTAAAAATTGTCTTCACATATAGCTGGAAAAAACTATTTAAAAGAAAAAAAAGAAATGCTCCAAGATATAAGTCACCTTGGAAAAAAAATGAGAAACTGCTACCTCAAAAATCAGAGGTTGCTTCTCTTGAATGGATCATCATTCCCATCATTGGCTTGAGAGAAATGCTCATGAGCTTCTACAGGGATATAATTCTGGATCCTGAAACAGCCCAACCTCATCTCATCATATCTAAAGATCTGAAGAGTGTCAAATATGGAGACGTTCCCCAGGACCTGCCAGACAACAAAGAAAGATTTCTCTGTGCTCTTATGGTACTGGGGTCCCAGACCCTCACCTCAGGCAAACACTACTGGGAAGTGGAGGTGGGGACTAAGACAGAGTGGGAAGTGAGCATCTGAGGATTCAGTCAGCAGAAAGGTGAAAAACTCCACATTACCTGAGCATGTAAAGACCCTAGCAGGCTGCACATTTGGAAATGACTTCTTTCTCCGGAATTCACAAGGTGGCTATCATCAAAGTCCACCTCTAAACAAAGTGGGCATTTTTCTGGGTTATGAAAGCATTTTACAATGCCATAGACAGATCTCTCATCAGCAGTTTCCCAAACAAAACCTTTGAAAGGCCTCTTCTTCCTTGTTTTTCTCCTTGCCTTCCCCAATGAACAAAATATTCCTGGATCTCTCTTTATCTGCCCCAGGAATTGTTGTTGTTGTTTGTCCTTCATTCCTGAATAGGACTATGATATCACAGTGATATCATGACTTTTAGGGAATTGGATTTAAGTGTGAGAGGGCTATGGAAGGTCACCAACTTTACTCTCTCCTCCAGAGCCATCTGGGTCCAGGGGCAAGCTATATATCAGGATGCCTGGAGATGGCCCTGGATGTTTAAGGGAATGGGGTTAAGTGACTTGCCCAGGGTCACACAGCTAATAAGTGTCAAGTGTCTGAGGCTGGATTTGAACTCAGGTCCTCCTGAATCCAGGGCTGGTGCTTTATCCACTGCACCACCTAGCTGCCCCCCACCCCTGGCTTTTCAAATGCCACCCATGGAGACAGATCTGTTGAGGAAACAGACTAGGAACCCGCTGGACAAAAATCATGAGAAGAACGTTGCAGGCATTCTGAAGAGATACTTCCAGACAAGGAACCCCTGTGATCCCCAGTCCCTGCTGATGATGGCAGTGGCTCACTAACCATGTGTGTGGCTCACTGACTAGGGACCCCAACTTTAGCAGCTCGAGCACTCCTAACACTTTGAGGAATGATAATGTCAAACCAACAAATGAAAAGAGGATTTTGAAACTTTTTTCTGAATTCCTGTTCTTTGGACTCACTCAAATTTCCAACCAATACAGGTATAATGGCAGACTATCCTTCTGGATTTCCATGGCTTTAAGGCAAATTCATTTCAATATTGTTGTTCATCTTCATCTGTCTGCAGAGACATGCTCTCAACCATTCCTGTCTTCCATAGCTCTCCATAAATCTTTTGGTCAATAAGGAGGTCATACAGAGGTGTGTTTTTTTTTATACACACATATATCCATACATACACACACACACACACACACACACACATACACATATACAAACATATACACTGGCACTAGAAAGTGCACATCAGGATAGAGTCACATGATGGGAAGGCCCAAGGATGAATATTTTCAGGGTAAGAAGAGATGGATCCACTCTTTTGTAATCATGAGCAACATAAGACCCACAGTTAGTATATTATCCTGCATGGGGGGCAACTATGGCCCTATAAGGTCTTTTTTTTTTTTAATAAAAGTATTTTATTATTTTCCAGTTACATGTAAGGATAGTTTTCAACATTTGTTTTCATAGGATTGTTTTCCCATTTTAAAATTCATTTATGGGGCAGCTAGGTGGCGCAGTGGATAAAGCACCGGCCCTGGATTCAGGAGTACCTGAGTTCAAATTTGACCTCAGACACTTAACACTTACTAGCTGTGTGACCCTGGGCAAGTCACTTAACCCTCATCGCCCCCCCCCAAATTCATTTATTCTTTTTTTTATAAATTATGAAAGTATGTTATTTTCCAGTTACAAGTAGAGATAGTTTTCTTTTCTTTTTTCTCTCTTTTTAAAAATTTTTGCTGGCAATGAGGGTTAAGTGACTTGCCCAAGGTCACACAGCTAGTAAGTGTCAAGTGTCCAAGGCCAGATTTAAACTTGGGTCCTCCTGAATCCAGGGCCAGTTCTCTATCCACTGTGCCACCTAGGTGCCCCACTAGAGATAGTTTTCAACATTTGTTTTTATAAGATTTCTAGTTTCAAATTTTTTTCCCTCCCTCCCCAAGACAGCAAGTAATCTGATATAGGTTATATATGTACAATAACATTAAACATATTTCTGCATTAGTCATGTTATAAGAGAAGAATCAGAGCAAAAAGGAAAAACCTCAAAAAAGAAAAACAACAGCACCAAAACCAAAAGAAATAGTATGGTTCAATCTGCATCCATATTCCACAGGTTGGTTTTTTTTTTCTTTCTGGATTTGGAGAGCCTTTTCCATCATGAGTCCTTTGGAATTATCTTGTACGGTTTTATTGCTGAGAAGAATCAAGTCTATCACAGTTGATCAACACATAATGTTGATGATACTGTGTACAATGATCTTCCAGTTCTGCTCATCTCATTCATCATCAGTTCATGCAAGTCCTTCCAGGTTTCTCTGAAATCCGCCTGTTCATTGTTTCTTCTTTCTTTCTTTCTTTTTTTTTTTTTTAGTAAGGCAATTGGGGTTAAGTGACTTGCCCAGGGTCACACAGCTAATAAGTGTTAAGTGTCTGAGGCCGGTTTTGAACTCAGGTACTCCTGACTCCAGGGCCCGTGCTCTATCCACAGCGCCACCTGGCTGCCCCTGTTCATTGTTTCTTACAGCACAATAGAATTACATTACATTCATATACCACGTCTTGTTCAGCCATTCTCCAAGTGATGGGCAGCCCCTCTATTTCCAATTCCTTGCCACCACAAAAAGGGCAGCTACAAATATTTTTGTCCATGTGGGGCTTTTCCCCTCCTCTATGATCTCTTTGGGATACAGACCTAGCAGTGGTACCAGGGGGTCAAAGGGTATGAACAGTCCCATAGCCCTTTGGACGAAGTTCCAAATCCTAGCGTGTCTTTTTGTGGACTGTGCCTGTGAAAGACAGCCTTCTAATTGTGCGTTCAGTTGAGGACCTGATGCTATGTTCCAGCTCCTGTCGTGAATGGCTTTTGGGCAGACTGTTTGGTTGGGTATCTCAGAACCTGTGCCGCCTATGATGCACAAGGATGAATGAGGCGGCAGCGGAGGCTACAGGACCGGCTCCGGGAGGGGACAAAGCACTGGGGCCAAGCACAAGGGTGGGAGATGGGGGGGGGGGCGCGACGGTACCCAAGAGGAGGCAGCTGTGGGGAAGGGATCCATCCCACCCAGGAGGAGGAGGAAGAAGAGGGGGCGGTAGTGGAGGAGAAGGAGGAGGAAAATAATGAGGGGATGGCGGAGGCTTCATCCAGGGTCACCATGCACGCTGATAGCTGCCAGAGTGGGACTCCCAGACTGGGGGTGGGGTGGGGATGGGGCCCCGGAGTAGCCACTTCTCCCCCTCCGGCCGCTGGAAGGTTGTTTAAGGGGGGAAAAAAGGATTGCCTAGGAATTCCTTAAATTGTTACTTGGTGTTGTGTGTTTGCTGGCAGAATTCAAGGGAAAGAGCTAGGATTCTTTATCCTGAGAGAAATCTCTGAGAAGGAGGGAATCAAAGGTCAGTTCTGCTTGGAATCCAGGGGCCAGACAACTCTGGCCTGAAGGACCTAAGGTGTGAACGCCATCGTGAATTATAGTCCATTACTATGCAAAAAGGACAAAGTTGGGAACTCAGCCCCAGAGCAGAGTATGGAAAAACTATCCAAGCCCAGGAGTTCTCACCTTTTTGTGGGTGGAGTAAAGGGAGAGACTAGGGCAAAGAAGATATAAAAAGACTCCCAACAACTCAGTCCTAATATCTTTTGCTGCCGGAGCTCTCAAGGGAAAGGACTAGTATTATGTCTCCTTTGAAGAGTATCTGAGAAGGAAGGTCTATCAAAAGTCTAGGGACATGGATGCCAAAGATTTAATTGAAAAGTTCCAGGCATGTCTCACTTGCTCCGTCTGCCTGGGCTACTTCACAGACCCAGTGACTCTCAAGTGTGGCCATAGCTTTTGCACAGGGTGTCTTAAAGAGTGGAGAGAGGAAGACCAGGAAACAGTAACCTGCCCAGAGTGCAGAGAAGTCATAAAGGTCAGCAGTAATGTGGTGACCAGTAGGACTCTGCAGGATCTGTCCATCACTGTTGAGATGCTCAGACCTCATCTACTATCTACCTTTGTGGGCCTGACCGCCTGTGAGCAGCATAAAGAAAAGGAGAAGCTCTTCTGTGAGGAAGACCGCAGAACCCTCTGTGACTCCTGTTCATTAGCCCCAGAGCACCAGGATCACCAAGTCTTGCCCTTGGAGGAAGCTGTTGCCAAATGCAAGAAGAAGCTCCAGGAAACAAAAAATCTCTTAGACAAAAAATCGAAAAATGTTAAAGAGTCATTGGACTGGGCGATAAGGAGCGAGAATAGAAGTAAGGAGGACGCATTTGGTTTTCAACAGTTAATTAGGGCAGAATATGAGAAAATGCACCAATTCTTATGGGATGAAGAAATTCTACAAATGCAAAAGCTGGCCCAGCAATATAGAGACAACCTGGTGAAATTTGGGGAGAACAAGGCCAAATTGTCACAACAAAGCCAAAATCTGCAACTAATGGCATTCAAAATAGAGGAGAATTTGGACAAGGGACCCTTAGAAATGCTCCAGAATATGGAAGTCACCTTGAAAAGGAGTGAGAAGCTGCTACTTCAAGAACCAGAGGTTGCTGTCCCTGACTGGACCACCTTTCCCATCATTGGCTTGAGAGAAATGCTCATGAGCTTCTACAGGGATATAACTCTGGATCCTGAAACAGCCCATCCTCATCTCATCGTGTCTAAAGATCTGAAGAGTGTCAAATATGGAGACGTCCCCCAGGACCTGCCTGACAACAAAGAAAGATTTCTCTGTGCTCTTATAGTACTGGGGTCCCAGACCTTCACCTCAGGCAAACACTACTGGGAAGTGGAGGTGGGGACTAAGACAGAGTGGGAAGTGGGCATCTGTGAAGATTCAGTCAGTAGAAAGATGAAACACTCCTTATTACCTGAGGATATAAGGACCCTAGCAGGCTGCACATTTGGAAATGATTTCTTTCTCTGGAATTCACAAGGTGGCTATCGTCGAAGCCCACTTCTACACAAAGTGGGCATTTTCCTGGATTATGAAAGGGGACATGTAGCATTTTACAATGCCATAGACAGATCTCTCATCAGCAGTTTCCCAAACAAAGCCTTTAAAGGGCCTCTTCTCCCTTGTTTTTCTCCTTGCCGTCCCAATGAACAAAGTATTCTTGGACCTCTCTTTATCTGCCCCAGGAATAACCAGTAGATGGTTACCAAATGACCATAATGAATGGGGGACACGTCCCATTTCAAGCAACTCAAAACAATACCTGAAATGCACTTCCGCTGATTACAACCCATGTCGAACAAGTCAATAAAGTAATGGAAGGTTACTTATTTATTCATTCATTCATTTATCTATTTATTTACTTACTTACTCACTTATTTGTTTACTTATTAAAAAGACTCCCCAGGAATTCCTTATATTGTTACTTGGTTTTCTGTATTTGCTGGAAGAATTCAAGGTAAAGAGCTAGTATTCTTTATCCTGAGAGGGAATCAGAGGTTGGTTCTGTTTAGAATTGAAGGGTCAGAAAAGAAATAAAAAATAAACTTAAAATTAAAAAAAATTGAGGGACCAGACAACTCTGGCCTAAAGGACCTAAGGTGTGAACACTGTTGTGAATTATAGCCCATTGCTATGCAAAAAGGACAAAGGTGGGAACTCCGCCCCAGGGCAGAGTATGGAAAACTATCCAAGCCCAGGAGTTCTCACCTTTTGTGGTGTTGGGGAAGAACAAAAACAACAAAGTTTCCAGGCTGAAGCAAATAGGTTTATTGAGAGAGGGTTAGTCCCCCAACAAAGCCGGTCATCCAGGCATTGGACCTGAAAGATCCAGGGTTACAAAATCCATGGGTTTATATACTCTTCCAAAAGTTACACTTATACAACATAGTATTAATCTTGATTAGTTGCACTTCTAAAATTAAAACATATTCTTAGGAAATATGAGGAACTACCTAAGTGACCATAAATGTCAGCATTATGATGACAATAGGGTGGGTCATTGTCAGGCCACTGGTAAGCGGCATGAACTCCTTGAGAAAAGTATGTCACTCATGGTTACTAAAATATAGCATTGCTGACTACTGTATCTTGTGATATTACTTAATGCTTGACATTGGAAAGTTAGACAGAAGAGAGACTTACCCTTTTGTCCTTATATAATTGTAACAAAATAATATCTAAATATAATAAATCACAATTTTTCAGTTAATATATTGATTATTATCTTAATCAAATCACTTATAACTATGGTGAATCTCTTATAACTAAAGGATGGGGAAAATCTCACTCACAGTGGGTGGAGTAAAGGGAGAGGCTAGGCCAAGGAAGACCATAGATTATTCCTTTTCATTAGCTCCAGAACACCATAATTACCAAGTCCTTCCCTTGGAGGAGACTGTTGCCAAGTGCAAGGGGAAGCTCCAGTAGACAAGGAACATCCTAAAAAGGGAAAGTAGAATTTCAAATTGCATTGGACAAAAAAATTTTTTTAATTTTTAAATTATTTAAAAATTGCTTTGGATATCCTATATCATGTTATTTACTGTTTATGGGAGGGGAGAAGGAGGGGAGGAAAGGATAGAATTTGGATCTCAAAACTTTTTTAAAAAGAATTAAAAAATTTGTTGTTATGTGTAATTGGGGAAAATTTTTTAAATCTATAAAAAGTAATTACCAATAAAAAGAATACAAATAAATGGGAAAATATAAAATCTCTGTTCCTCAGTCTCCTGAGTTTTGTGAGATTTAAAATTGGATATAAGAGCATTAAACTCCCCTTTAACCTTTCCTTTATATATCTCCCAGACCAGTAAGAGAAAGAAACCTCTGAGCTTTAGTTAGAAATGGATTACTTAGTTTTTATTGTTTGGGAATTAATTAGCCAACAAACAAGGTGATGCTGATTAGAGAAATAGGAAAGTAGAAATACAAATAAATAGTCTTAGATCTAAGCTTAGTCTATATTCCGTATAGAACTCATCAAATCCCAAGGCCACCTCTGAGGCTGAGAACCTCGTCAAGCACGTGCTATTACGGAGGACCAGGCTGATCGCCAAGGACCACGCTGTCCAACCTGAGTCAGTGTGTGTGTGTGTGTGTGTGTGTGTGTGTGTGTGCACGCACAGAGCAAACAAGGAGAGAAAAGGGCACCACTTCCATTCTCTCATTGCCTTTAAGCTCGCACCCTGGAAGTGGAGTGCTCAGTATCAGCAGGCGCATGGCTGTTCGTCATGGTCTCCTCCCCGAATGGGCAGTCCTTCAAAAACTGGCGTCCTTCAGTTATCGCTAACCGACTCTTAGATCTTAGTTAAAAGCTTTCACTTTTTACCACATTTCCCCCCTTTGCTTCCTCAAGAAACGGAATGTTTCCTTGATTAAACAGTCAACAATAACAGAATATAATAACCTATGCTAACTAACAATATGTTAATAACAATATAGAAAAGGAAGAGAGGAAAGTTTTGTCCAGAGGGGCGATTTTTTGTCCTCGTGAACCGACGCTTTGACATTGGTCTTGGAAAGGGAGGGCCTCTGCAGAGAGTACATATTACAGATGGCATATAATAACAGAAAGGAGATAGTAAAAACTAACAAAACAAAACTGTTCATATAAAGTCTCTGAGTTCTCTTGTCTTCTTGAAGTGGTAAGATGTCATCAGGAGGAAGCTGGATTCTGATCTGGAAAACTGGATTCTAGACTCTGGTCTGGAAAGCTGGATTCTTACTAAACCTTAGCATAGCATTGTCAATGATCAAATTAATAAATTCCATTACATTCCCTCCTTTATATCCTTAGACTTCTAATAGAGGGTTGAGGTAGTTATGCAATCTATAACACTTTTTACCACTATGTGTCTAGATCAAAGCCAAATTTAGTATGTGTTTATGACAACTGAAAATGTTATGGAAAGATTATCATACCATATCTTATGGTTCTGAGACAGCCAGTGATCGTGCTAGGCCACAGGTGAGTTCGACTGAGTGAGACAAAAAGAAAAATAAGTTCAGTTAAGTTAGGTTATTAGGAGGGAGAGAGAATGAAACTGGACTGTGCCTAGTAATTGTGCTCTACATAGTCACCATCATAAGCAAACCATGGACTTACGTATACCTGTCTCTCCTTTTGTTGCACATATATTCTCTCCAGGGCCTGCATCAAAGTTCACATGTGGCAAGTTAGTCTCTGAAATGATAAGTTTTCATACTTCCGAAATCTCATATGGATTTAAAAATTGAGGATAATAAGTGATCGCAAAAAATGTGAATGTACCTTGACTCAAAATATAATATATAATTATGCGACAATTTCAAATAATACCCCTTTTTTTTTACTTAGTATACAATTATTTTTGTGAAAAATCAGAACATATTTAAATACAAGTTAAAGCGCAACACAATCTCAAAGAAAACTTTTTTTGAAAAAAGAAAACTTTGGGAGCAGCTAGGTGGTGCAGTGGATAAAGCACCAGCCCTGGATTCAGGAGTACCTGAGTTCAAATCCGGCCTCAGACACTTAACACTAACTAGCTGTGTGACCGTGGGCAAGTCACTTAACCCCCATTGTCTTACAAAAAAAAAGAAAAAAGAAAACTTTTACAAACATTCCCTTCTTTTTTGGGGGGGGAATATGCTTATCAAAAATAATACTTCTAGAATCAATTTACACTTGCCATGGCAACCAATTTGCCAGGGAAATGCTTTAAAGAGTTTGATCAAATAATCAGTTGAGAAAAAATAACAAAAACAAACAACTCAGAATATGGGAGCACAATACTCCCAGAATTAACATTGTATTATGAAATCAAAACCATCTTGCAATGTTTCAGAATTAGATAGATGAATGAATAAAAGAAAATACACATGGAACAATAAAAGACAATGAAATTCAAATTAAGGAAATCTAAATGAATATGAACTTAACATTAATAAGAGTATTATAAAATATAAAATTGATCACATGACTATAAAAAGCTTTTAAAAATATTCTCCTTGTCTTAAAAACTAAGTATAAAACACAATCTCAAAAGCATGAAAATCTCTATGAAAATAAACCCATACCATTAATTTCGAAATGTATATGTAATAGCATAGAAATCCTATGTAACCTCTGAACTGATACTATTACTCTGAGTGAATTCAGAACACTTTCCTCCTTCCTCCCACTAGCAAATGTCACTTCCTGACACCAAAGAAAAGACGCATGTTCTTGCCCTCAAAGACCTTCCTTTCATGGCGGAACTTTTCTACAGTAAGTCTCCAGCAGGTGGCATCATTCCAATCGTTACAGTTTCCATAACCTCTTCCTCCATTTCACCTCCATGATACACAAAAAGATCATCTCCTTGATTTTTGCCATTACTCAAAACGGTTCTACTTTCATGTTCATAAACTACAAAATTATTTTATTTGATCATAATTTTTTATCATTCCATATTTCTTTAGGACTTCTCATTCCTGAACTTAGTCTTCATCTTCACTTTGACCTTTATTCCCTCTGATCCTCTCTTTTTTAACCCCTATCTTGACTATATTGTTCTTCCTTCTCTATCTTGGCCCTTTGGTGAACCAGTTCAACTCTTTTAAACTTTTTTAAAAACTTTTATTTTCAGTTCCAAATTTTTTCCTTCCCCCCCAATAAAAAGGCAAAAACCCCCCAATACTTATTATATATATGAAGTCTTGAAAGACATTTCCACATTATTGCTCAGTCATTTTTCAGTTGTATCTAACTCTATGATTTTCTTGGCAAAGATAATGAAGTGGTTTGCTATTTCCTTCACCATTTTCACATTAGCCATACTGAGGGAAAAAAAGCAATAAAAATAAAGGTAACCTATCTTCTCACTCATAAATCTTTGCCCCTTTGCAGATTATGACTTTCCAGATCTTAGCCCTGGATTATACCCAACATCTTCCTCCTTTTATTGTATTCATGCATTGTTTGGGTCCACTACACATTTATATCACAAAATTTCCTATAAGAAATGACAAGCAGGATGATTTCAGAAAAACCTGGAAAGACTCATATGAGCTGATGTATAATGAAGTGAGAAGAAGCAAGAGAACATTGTACACAGTGACAGCATTATAGCTCTATGAGCAATTGTGAATGACTTAACTACTCTCAGCAATACAATGATCTAAGACAATCCCAAAGGACTAATGATGAAGCATACTATCTACCTCCAGAGAAAGAACTGATATTGAACACAGACTGAAGCTTGCTATTTTGTGCTTTCTTTTTTTTTTCACTTGAGTCTTTTTATATAAAATTACTAATATGGTAATGTTTTACATAATTGCACATGTATAACCTATATCTGATTGCTCAGGGAGGGGGGAGGGAAAGGAGAGGGATAGAATTTGGAACTCAAAACTTTACATAAATAAATAAATAAATATATCACAATTTCGACTAGGTCCTCACTACAGCAAGGCAAGCCATTTATACAGGGTGGACCAAAAGTCACAAAGTGGTCTGATGTTTTAATAACTTAAAATATTACTTAAAAAACTTTAATAATAACTTTAATAACTTAAAATGTATAAAATCATTTCATATATATATACTATATATGATGCTATGGTATTGTAAATTAAAAACAAAAAATAAAGGAGTTATTAAATATTAAAACCACTTGATGATTTTTGGCCCACCCTGTACTTCCCTAATTCATAAATTTGCTATGTCACTCCATCTCACTAGCTATTCCCACTACAAGATTCCCACTACATTCCCCTCTTCTTCTTAGCTGTGGGCCTTGACTCATACTGCATTGAAAAAATTGTCATTTGCCAAGAGCTCCTTTTTCTTTCCTCCTCCTCATTTCATATCACTCAGAAATCTTTCCCCACTACCAAATGATTTCCTGCTATTTCTGAAGGAGAGGTGGCCCAACTTCTATCCAAGGCAAACTCTTTTACAAATACCATTGATCAGGGGCACCTAGGTGGCGCAGTGGATAAAGTACCAGCCCTGGATTCAGGAGGGCCTGAGTTCAAATCCGGCCTCAGACACTTAACACTTACTAGCTGTGTGACCTTGGGCAAGTCACTTAACTCTCATTGCCCCACCAAAAAAAAACCAAACCCCCCCACACAAATACCATTGATCTCAATCTTCTATGACTAATTCCTCTTACCTTCCCCCTACCCCCATCAGCTCTGCTCTCTCTCTAATCTTTAATCTCTTCATTTCTACTGGACACTTCCCTCTTGCTTACAAATATGTGCATTTGTCCTTCATCCTTAAAAAACTTTTTTTGATTCCACCATCCCCAACTATCTTCCAATAGCTTTCTCCCTTTTAAACTGGCCATCTTGAGAAAGTTGTGCCTTTAGTTTCTCCCTTCTTATTTTCTTCTAAACCCTCTGAAATGTTTTCTGAAGTCCTCTTTTTTGGGGAAGGGGGCGGGGCAGTGAGGGTTGACTTGCCCATGATCACATAGCTGTCTGAGGCTGGATTTGAACTCAGGTCCTCTTGAATCCAGGGCCAGTGCCTTATCCACTGAGCCACCTAGCTCCTTCCCCCCACATCCTCTTTTTTTTTTGGGGGGGGTGAGGCAATTAGGGTTAAGTGACTTGCCCAGGGTCACACAGCTAGTAAGTGTTATATGTCTGAGGCTGGATTTGAACTCAGGTCCTCCTGAATTCAGGGCCAGTGCTCTATCCACTGTGCCCGCCCCATGTCCTCTTAATGACCAAATGTAATGGGTAGCTATGTGATGCAGTGCATAAAGTACCTAACCTGGAGTGAAAAAGACAGATCTTCTGGAGTTCAAATCTGGCTTCAAGCACTAGCTGTATGACCCTGGGCAAGTCACTTAACCCAGTTTGCCTCAGTTTCTTCATATGTAAAATGAGCTGGAAAAGAAAATGACAAACCACTCCAGTATCTTTTCCAAGAAAACCCAAAAGGGGTCACGAAGGGTTGGACATGACCAAAATGATTCAACAAGAAATGGTTTTTTCTCAGTCATCATCCTTCTTTACCTCTCTACAGCCTTTGACACTGTGGATCATCATCTCTTCCTGGGTACTCTCTCTTCTCTGGGTTTTTGTGACCTTTTTCTCTCTTGGTCCTCCTCCTCCCTGTCTGAACATGTATTCTTCCACATCACTCCCTTCAAGTCTGTCACTGGCTCTTTTTTCAGTCTACTATCTTCCTTAATGATCTTAGCTCTCATAGGTTGAGCTATCATCCCTATGCAGATGATTGCCAATTCTATAAATCTAGCTCTATCCCTCTTCTGAGCTATAATTCTGCATCTACCAACTGCCTTTTGGACATCTCAAACTTGACATCCTGTAGGTATCTTAGTATCAACACATACAAGAGAGAACTCATAATATTTTTTTCCAAGCTCCTCCTCTTTTCCCAAATTTCTTTTTACTTTCTGCTACAATCTTCTCAGTTACTCAGGCTTATAAACTTGGTGTCATTCTTGACTCATCTCAGAGATCCAGTCTGTTGTTAAATTTTGTCATTTCTATATCCACATTTCTCATATATATTCTCTTCTTACACAACCACCAGGCCTTATCATTTCTCTCCTTGCTTACTACAATAAGCCTTCTCATTAGTTTCCTGGCTTCAAATATCTTTCTTCAGGGGTGGCTAGGTGGCGCAGTGGATAAAGCACTGGCCCTGGATTCAGGAGTACCTGAGTTCAAATCTGGCCTCAGACACTTGACACTTACTAGCCGTGTGACCCTGGGCAAGTCACTTAACCCCCATTGCCCCACAAAAAAACCCCCCAAAACAAATATCTTTCTTCATCTCGTTCTCCACTCAGCTGCCAAAATGATTTTGTAAGGCATAGGTCTGATAATGTCACCCACTCTTATTTTTTTATTTTTTTGGTGAGGCAATTAGGGTTAAGTGACTTGCCCAGGGTCACACAGCTAGTAATTGTTAAGTGTCTGAAGTCGGATTTGAATCAGGTCCTCCTGAATCCAGGGCCGGTGCTCTATCCACTGTGCCACCTAGCTGCCCCACCCACTCTTATTTAATAAACTCCAATGGCTTTCTATTATCACCACAATCAAATATAAAGTCCTTTGGCACTTAAAGCCCCTGTACAACCTGGCCCTTCTGACCTTCCAGATAAATGGGCTTACATATAGTTCTTTACACATCAAATTCCACTATTTGATTCTAAGGTTGTGCTGGGGCCAATTCCTAACAGCTAGAGAACTGTGTTAAATTTTCATTGTGGGCATTTACACCTTTGAAATCAGTAAACACTACAAATCAGGGCTTGATTTGTTGGTTGTCTAGAGTTAAGAAAGTGATAGAAAAAATGTTAATGCAGATTAAACTTAAAAGTGCATTATGGGAACATTTCTGCCCTCAGCCAGTTATCAAACATTTACCAGCACATGGATGCCCAATTCCATTCCTTTGCAATAGCTGTCCTTCATGCCTGGAATACCATCTTTCCTCAAACTACTTTTTAGCTTCCCTGGATTCCTTCCTCAACTCAAGTCTCCATGTGGTTCCTCAGGACAACCTCACAGGCATCAAAGAGCTGGGGCTATAGAGAAATCCTCAAATGTCAAGAGCCAGACAAGAGAGAGTCCTACAGGCAGTTACATTTTACAGACACAAGAGAATGGAGGAAAGAGCATGTCAACTTATGGTTTGTTTGGTTTTTTTGTGGGACAATGGGGGTTAAGTGACTTGCCCAGGGCCACACAGCTAGTATTTGTCAAGTTTCTGAAGCTGGATTTGAACTCAGGTCCTCCTGAGTCCAGAGCCAGTGCTTTATCCACTGCACCACCTAGCTGCCCCAACTTATGTTTTTTTAAAGAGGAAACTCAAAGGGGCTTTTTGTTGTTGTTTTTGAGTTGTTTCAGTTGTGCTTCACTCTGTGACCCCCATTTGGGGTTTTCTTGACAGAGATACTGGAGTAGTTTGCCATTTGCTTCTCCATCTCATTTTACGGATACGGAAACTGAGGCAAACAGGGTTAAGTGATGTGCTCAGGGTCACACAGCTAGTATGTGTTTGAGGCCAAATTTGAACTTGGGAAGAGTTCAAACCTGACCTCAGATGCTTATTGGCTATGTGACCCTGGGGAGGTCAACTAACCCTGTTTGCTTCAGTTTCCGCATCTGTAAAATGAGAGGAGGAGATGGCAAATCACTCCAGTGGTTTTCCAGGAGAAAAAATCCCAACAATTAGGACTATGCAACAGTGGAATGGTTTGCCTCAAGAAGTTCCCTGTCCTTGGAGGTCTTCAAGAAGGATGACGACTTGTTGGGTATGTTATGGTGGGAATCTCTTTTGCCTGTGGGTTAGAATAGATCTTAAATTCAGTGATTCTTTGAAATAAAAGGAAAAAAAAACTTGAATTAGAAGCCGTCAAAAGGAAAATAATTACAGAAAGACAGGAAATGAATTAGCAAAAAAAGAAGCCTTAATACTATATAAAATACCGTGGGGTAAATAGAGAATATCAAGAAGAAAAGAAAAAGACTGACAACAAAAACAATCATGTCTCCAGAAGAGAGAATGGACATATCTCATGAACTTCCAGAATGGTTTAGAATCACAGTAAGATATAAAAGATCAGCTTTAGAGCTGAAAGGAATTGGAGTAATCATCTACTCCAGCCCCTTGAATAAGAAAACTGAAGTTCAGAGAAGTTAAGAGGTCAGATGGATAGGGTCAGCTTGGTGGCCCATTAGATACAGCAGTGACCCTGGAGTCAGGAGGACCTGAGTTCAAATCTGGCCTCAGACACTTACTAGCTGTGTGACCCTGGGCAAGTCACTTAATGCCAATTGCCTTAAAAAAAAAAGTCATATAAGTAGTAGCTGGGAGAGTGAGGGGTCTCCTAAAGCTCTTCTCTTCTATCTCTGTAACATTTCACTTGGTGAATAACAGCAATATTTTTAAATGATCTTTTGTGAATGACTTGCTTATTTTCAGCAATGCAATGATCCAAGACAACTCTGAAAAATGTAGTCCATCTATAGAAAGAGAACTGATGGTGTCTGAATATAGATCGAAGCATAATTTTTTTGTTAGTTCCTTTATCTGGTTTTGTTTTTGTCTGTTTTCTTCTACAACCTGGCTAATGTGGAAATGTTTTGCATGACTGCTCATGTATAGCTTATATTGAATTGCTTGAGTTCTTGGTGGGGGGAGGGGGGAGGAAGAGAATTTAGAACACAAAGTTTTAAAAAACATTTTTGATGTCAAAATTTGCATTTACATGTAATTTGGCAAAATAAAACTTAATAAAAAGAAAAAAAAGATTTCACTTGGTCATCTCCACAGCTCTTGGTTTCAACAATCATCTCTATGCAGATCTACTTGTCCTAACCTCTCTCCTTACTTCCAGTCTCATATCTCCAGCTGCCTGTTAGACATCTTGAGCTGGATGTCCTATAGAAATCTGAAACTCAGTATGTCCCAAACTGAACTTATTATCCCCTTACCCCAAATCCTCCCCACTTTCTAACTTCCCTATTACTGTTAGGGGACCATCAACTTCTCAGGGTCCCCCCCACCCCCACCCCAGCTCAAAACCTAGGTGCCTTTCTCGAGACTCCTCACTTTAATCCTCTCCACTCCCACCATATGAAATGCATTGTCATTTTTTTTTTTCACCTTTGAAATATCTTTCTCATATTCTCCCTTCTCTCCTCTGACACTACAACAACCTTGGTACAGGCCCTCATTACCTTACAACTGGACTATTTCAGTAGTCTTTTGGTTGGTCTCCCTGCCTTGAATCTTTCTTCATTCTAATCCATCTTTGATAGTATTCTTTATCCAGAGAAGGAATCAGAGGTCAGTTCTGTTTGGAACTGAGGGACCAAACAACTCGGGCCTGAAGGGCCTAAGGTGTGAACATCATTGTGAATTGTAGTCCATTACTATTTCAAAAAGAACAAAGGTAGGAACTTAGCCCCAGAGCAGAGTATGGAGAAACTATCCAAGCCCAGGTGTTCTCACCTTTTTGTGAGTGGAATAAAGGGAGAGGCTAGGCCAAGGAAGGCTACAGATGATTCCTGTTCATTAGCCCCAGAGCATCAGAATTACCAAGTCCTTCCCTTGGAGGAGACTGTTGCCAACTGTAAGGAAAGGCTCCAGTAGACAAGGAACATCTTAAAAAGGAAAAGACAAATTGCAAATTGCATTGGACAAAAAAATTTTTTTTAAATTTACAACTATTTAAAAATTGCCATTCCTTTTCAATAATCTTGGGATCTACCCTATCTAACCTCTCTAAAATTCTATTCAAGTCCTTCTTCCTTGTTTACTTTTTGGTTAATTTGTCAGGGTCCAAAGAATATATATAGAGATATCCCCACTATTATAGTTTGACCATCTATTTTTTCCTCTAACTTGTTTAGTTTTTCCTTTAAGTATTTAGATGTTATTCCATTCAGGGTACATGCTAGCTAAAAAGTGTCTGTTATTTTATTAATTTATTTATTTGGTGAGGCAATTGGGGTTAAGTGACTTGTCCAGGGTCACACAGCTAGTAAGTGTTAAGTGTCTGAGGCCAGATTTGAACTCAGGTACTCCTGACTCCAAGGCTGGTGCTCTATCCACTGCACCACCTAGCTGCCCCAAAAGTGTCTGTTATTTTTCAGCAAAATGTACCTTTCCTATTTCTATCTTTTAGGTGAAGTCTTTTTTTTCTAGTTACCTTGTCTGGAATCACAATGGCTACTATTTCTCTCTTTTTTAAGTTCAGGCTGAGGAGACACAACTAATTTTCATCCAATCTCATATTTTAATTCTATATACATCTTTATACACATTTTGTGTGGCACTTTCTAATCTATTCTGCTGTCCTCTTCTGATTTATGGATGGGTTAATTATATTTACATGTATAGTGATGAATGGGAATTATGTATTTCCCTCCATTTTCTTCTCATGGTTTTTCTTTTTTTTGCTTCTGGTGCCCTTTTTATCACAACTTCTTACTTTCTCTTTTTTTCCCCATCTACCTCTCCCTAACCGTGCTCATAATAATAGTTAACATGATCATATTTTAAGGTTTACAAAGGGCTTTATAAATACTTTCTCATTTCATCCTGACAATCCTGTGAGGCAGGTGCTATATCCCCATTTAAAGATGATTAACCTGAAGCAAAATTTAATTGAGCTGCTCAGGGTCACACAGCTAGTAAGTGTGTGAGGTCACATTGGAACTTAAGTCTATCTTGACTCTTGGTCTAGGGTTCTATCTATTCTGCCACCTAGTTGCAAAGCACAAGGTTTGTTTTGCTTATGATTTTTCCTTCCCTGAATCTACCCTTTCTCTTATTTTCCCCTTTCCCCTCTTACTGTTCTCTCCTATTTCCCTGTTGAGTTGAATGTATTTATATGCCCAACTCTCTATGTCTCTCTCTGTCTTCTACTTTCCTTTAACCAGTTCAAAAACTTAAAGTGATGACTATCTCTATCCCTTCCATGTTTCTATGGACTTCTGTTTGCATACCTCAATTAAGATCGATAACTTCTCCCAGCATTTCTCTCCACTTCTGCCCTCTAGCATATCTTTTCCCCACTCTTCTTCCTTTCTTCTTTCAAGATCATCAAAATATAAGAATCCTACTTCTAGGTCCTCTGTGTTATTTGACTACTTCTCTGATCCCTCATAATATTAGGGTTTTGAAGAGACTCTTCTCATCTTTCTCCATTAAAAGGTAAACAGTTTATCCTTATAAAGTCCCTTCTAATATTCATTTGTAATTACCGTTTTGTTTTTCTCTTTATTCTCATTTTTGTATTTCAAAATTTATATTCAGCTTATCTGGAATCCTCCACTCCCCTTTATGAGTAAACTCAATTTGTCTAGGTTATTCTTGGTTCCAGAACTATATTTTTGTTTTTTGGAATAATATATTCCTTCCTCTTTGCGTCTTTTTTTTTTTTTTGCGGGGCAATGGGGGTTAAGTGACTTGCCCAGGGTCACACAGCTGGTGTCAATTGTCTGAGGCCGAATTTGAACTCAGTTACTCCTGAATCTAGGGCCGGTGCTTTATCCACTGCGCCACCTAGCACCACCCCCCTCCCACTTCTTTATAGTGCTACCTGATAAATCTCATGTGATCCTGACTGTAGCTCCTCAGAATTCTTTTTTTCTGCCTGCTTGCAGTACTTTTTCTTTGACCTAGTGTCTCTGGATTCTGATTATGGTGTTCCTGGTAGATTTCATTGGTATTTCTTTAAGGAGGTGATTGGTGAATTCTTTCTATTTTTACTTTGCCTTCATGTCCTAACATGTCTGGGGAGTTTTCTTTGATGATTTCTTTTTGTTATTGTTGTTATTTTTGTTTTCATAAGATTTTTAGTTCCGAATTTTTCTCCCTCCCTCCCTTCCCTCCCCTCTCCCCAAGACAGAAAGCAATCGTATATAGGTTATATATGTACAATCACATTAAACATATTTCTGCATTACTCATATTGTGAAAGAAGAATGGAAAAACCTAAAAAAAGAAAAAAAAGAACAACCAAAAAGTAGAAACAGTATGGGTTCAATCTGCATTCAGAATCGACAATTCTTTTTTTGGATGTGGAGAACATTTTCCATTCTTTGATGATTTCTTGAAAGGTTTCTCTTTTTTGGGTCATGGTTCTTAGGTAGTGTAATGATTCTTAAATTATCTTCCCTTATTCTATTTTCCAGGTCAGTTGTTTTTGATGTTTTATACTATCTTCTATTTTTTCAATCTTTTGATTTTCTCTTATTATTCCCATTGTCTCATGGAACATTAACTTTTCTTTGGTACATTCTAATTTTTAGGGAGTCTATTACTTGAAAAAAGTTTTCTACCTCTTGTGCTAAGCTCTTAACTCTCCTCCATAGTTTTCAATTCTTTCCCAGTTCTTTCCTTTATCATTTCACTTATAATTTTAAACTTTTTCTTTCTTTCTTTTTAGCTCTTGCATAATTTCTCCTACGAATTCTAATTATCTAGTGGGAAAGCTTTATTTTCCTTTGAGAGTTTTCTTGTGAGTGTTTAGGAGTTATTCTCCTTTTCAGGGTTTATGTCTTGAGTATCTGTGTCATAATAGCTAAAAACTTTTTAAAAATTGTTTCAATTAGCCAAGATCTGCTTTCACCCTCCCGCCCCAACTTCAACCTCCCCTTCCCCCAAATTGAGAATACAAGAAAACTAAAACTCACTGCAAAAACAGTCGATCACATTTCCACATTGGCCATGTCCAAAAAAGTTTATCTCATTCTGTATTCTTCACCTCTTTATCATGAAGTGGGTAACATATTTTATCACTAGTCTTCTGGAAAAATAGTTCGTCTTTATGCTGATAAGCATTCAACAAAATAGTATTGCATCACATTTACATACATATCTTAACTTGTTCATCCATTCCCCTATTTATGGATGTTCCCTCAGAACCCTGTTCTTTGCTCCTCAAAGTTATAATTTTGTACATTCTTAGAATTTATTTTGTTTAGGACTAATCCCTTACTTAATCCATCCTCCTTCTAATTCCCCCTCTTCCCTTGTCTCCTTTCCTTCCTATTTTCCTGTTGAGTGAAATGGATTTTTGTACCTGACCATAATAACTTTTTATCTTCTTTTGTTTACTCATCCTTGGGTATTGGAGTGACTGTGCTGAGGCCCTGCTCTTTGACTGGGGATGAGTCCTAGATCCCTTCTCTTTCAGGGATCAGGATCTGAGGCCCTGCTCCTCACCTGGGGCTTAAGTTCCAGATTCTCCTTCTCTGTGTATCAGGACTGCCCCACATCTGGAAGTCAGATCTCAGATCCTGCTTCATTGGTTATTGAGAACAGTGTGATTAGCTGAGGAACTGATCCTTGCCTGCTATGAGATCTCTCCTCCTCTGGGGATGGAGTGACTACACAGAGGTCCTTTTCCTTGCCCCAGGGTCTAATTGCAAGGTCTCCCTTACTTCCAGAAATCAAAATCAGAGTGACAACTGCATCCTCTTTGCCAAGTGGCGAGTCATCAGACAGTTGGAGGCTGAATTATGTAGTGACAGAAGAACTGGGCTGTACTACTCCCAACTCTTCCATTATCTTGACTGGTTTACATTAGAATTTTAACTGTATTTACCAATTTTTATGATATATGAAGTTTTTCAATTTTATATAATCGACATTGTTCATGCTATTCTCCACTATTATCTCTATCACTTGTTTAGTTAAACATATCTCCTGGTCATAATTGTGGAAAGTATCTCATTCCTATTCCTTCTAATTTAAAAAAAATATGACATATTTAAATTCGCATGCATTAGAGCTTGGTGTGTTTTTTTGCAGGTACGCCCATCCCCATCTAGTTTGGCTCAATTAGCTAACCTGTATCCACACTAACAGATTAGGGTCCCCTGGTATGGGGGGAGCTACTACAACAACAACTCTAAGTAGTAAATAACTCATAGGTAGCTACTCCTACTACTCTAACTCCTGAGCGCCTACTGATGTGTTTCCATGTATAGCTATTCTCATTTATATATATTCAAATAAACATAAAACAAGCAAATATATAGTTTATTAAAAATTAGAATTTTTTGAGAAATATTTTAAATAAACATTAAAGCATTAATATTTCTAATAATTTAGGAAATGTATATGTATATTTGACTAATGGCAACTGCAAAGTAAGCTCAAATTATTTTTTTTTCATAAAAGTATTTTATTATTTTCCAGTTACATGTAGAGATAATTTTCAACATTTGTTTTTATAAGATTTCTATTTTTCTCCCTCCCTCCTCTCCCTCCCCCCCCAAGACAGCAAGAAATCTGATATAGGTTATATATGTACAATCACATTAAACATATTTCTGCATTAGTCATGCTGTGAAAGAAAAATCAGAGCAAAAAGAAAAAACTTCAAAAAAGAAAAAAAATAGAAATAGCATGATTCAATCTGCATCTAGATTCCATAGTTCTTTTTTTCTGTATTTGGAGAGCATTCTCCATCATGGGTCCTTTGGAACTATCTTGGACCACTGTATTGCTGAGAAGAGTCAAGTCTATCACAATTGGTCAGCACACAATGTTGTTGATACTGTGTACAATGTTCTGTTTCTACTCATCTCACTCAGCATCAGTTCATGTAAGTCCTTCCAGGTTTCTCTGAAATCTGCCTGCTCATCATTTCTTACTGTGAAAATATTTTTAACTTGACTAGCCTAATTTGGGGGGCTAATCATGACTGGAGGACTAATCTGGGGACTTTTGACTATTTGGCTATCTGACTTCATTAATTTAACATGGGCCGTTTATAAAGTTCCACCACACTGCTCCCAAACTGATAGACTAAAGATTAAGAAGGCTCTTAACTAAATAATCAAAGCAGAGTTTATTTATGAGATGCTATTTCAAATTAGGAATACAGGGAAATAAAGTGTACAACCTGACTGCTTTCCTGTGGTCTCTTTCACACCTGCTGCACTTCGAACTTCTTGAATACAATAAGGGCCTTAGCCACCTCCGGCCTCAGGGTATGTTACACTTTCCCTGGTTTGTATTAAGGCCGGTAACCTTGTCAGACCGGTCTCTCCTTTTCTGAACTGAACTCTCCTCCGTCCTTGTCCGGGCTCCCCTCTAGTCAGCCTCTCTCCTAGTCCGTCCTTGAGTCTCCTCTAGTCTGTCCTCTTCTGGTCAGTCCCCCTTCTTTCTAGTCCGTCTCCCCCCACCTCCTGTCTCACTCCCAGGTCTATACATACCTTTTCTTCTCTCCACTCAAATCTCCGGGCTTTCTTCGCCCCCACAGACCAAGCTAATCCGGCAGCCAGAGCTGCAGCTGGTAGGGGGCCGGGGGCGGCGGTGTGCTCTCGAGCCTCATGCCTCCGCACAGGCTATCTTTCAGATAGCTCCGCTCAGGTCTGAGGGAGCTGGGGGCTTTTTTCCCCCCCAGCTGTCTGACCTGGGGTCTTGTATAGTATAGCCCAGGGGGCTTTTTCGCTCAGCTGAAGCTGAGGAGGAGGGGGAGAGACCCTGAGGGCCTAAGGCTTTCTAATCTCAGCCTAAAGGTAGGGTCCCCAAATCAAAATAAATTTCCACATTACAGCACAATTGTATTTCATTACATTCACATACCACAACTTGTTCGGCCTTTCCCCAGTTGATGGACATTCCCTCAATTTCCAATTCCTTGCCACCACAAAAAGAGCAGCTATAAATATTTTTGTACATGTGGGTCCTTTTCCCTTTTTTATGATTTCTTTGGGGAAAAGACTGAATAGTGGTATTGCTAGGTCAAAGAGTATGCACAGCTTTATAGCCCTTTGGGCATAGTTCCAAATTGCTCTCCAGAATGGTTGGATCAGTTCACAACTCCACCAACAATGCATTAGCGTCTCAATTTTTCCACAGCTTCTCCAACGTTTATTATTTTCCTTTTTTGTCATATTAGCCAATCTGATAGGTGTTTTAATTTGCATTTCTCTAATCAATAGTGATTTAGAGCATTTTTTTCATATGGTAATAGAGTAAGTTCAAATTCTTAAATATCTATGACAGCTTTCCCCTGCTCTACACATGCAGTATTCCACTCCATATATTTCAAGATATTAGTAAAATCCCGTCTCTTAAATCTTCTTCATAAAAGTTGAAATCAGTTTCCTCAGAGAAGATTTGTTTTGTTTCTTTTTCAGCTAAAGAGAAGCTGAATAATTCATTTTGTTGGTTACATTAAACAGTAGGGTACTAATTTCAATTACTTCTGGTCTTGTTTACCTAATCTGTTCCATTGGACATTTCTATTTTTATAACCAGTACTAAAGAATTTAGTGATTGCTGCTTTATAGTATAATTTGAGATCAATACTGCTAAGCCCCCTTACATACCTACTTCTTTTTATTATTTTCTTTGGGATTCTGCACTATTCCTCCAAATAGCTTTATTATTTTGTTTAGTTTTATGAAGAAAACTCTTTTCATTGATTGGTATGGCACTAAATCTATAAAATAATTTATATAGTATCATTTTTATTATATTGTTATAGCTCAACCATAAATGAATCAATGAAAAAATATTCCTTAAGTGCTTACTATCTTCCAGAGACGATTTCACTTTTCTATTTGTGTTCCCAGTCCTTAGAATAGTTAGATTTGTTTAAGTCTGAAGGGGGCACATTAAAATCTTCAACAATCATTTTTGCTATCTACACATTATCATTTTTGCTGTCTCTCAGTTGTTCAATTAGATTTTTATTTACAGACTTAGATGCTATGTTATTTGGTGCATATGTTTAATATTAATATTGCTTCATTGTCTATAGTGTCTTTAAGCATAATGACTCATCCTCATTTATTTATTTTAAACCATGTCTACTTTTACATTTGCCCTCTTTGAGATCAAGTTTGTCACTTTGTTTTTTGAATTCACTTGAAGCATAATAGTTTACTCCATCCTCTCATTTTTTGGGGGGTGGGGTGGGGCAATGAGGGTTAAATGACTTGCCCAGGGTCACACAGATAGCAAGTGTCAAGTGTCTAAGGCCAGATTTGAACTCAGGTCCTCCTGAATCCAGGGCTGGTGCTTTATCCACTGTGCCACCTAGCTGCTCCTGAGGCATTCACACTTATGGGCACACTGGATGTTGTTATATTTCCTTGCATAGTCACCTACAAGGAAGACCACAGTTTCAGATTTCATCTCTATAGAATGGCCCTGCCCCAATTTTGTGCTAGCTGAATTCAGTCCTGTCTCCTGTATGAATCCCAAAGATCTTCAGACATTTGGGACATTCTTCTTCCTACTTTTCTGCTAGCAGAACTATTTGAAGTTGGTTTGTCTGATTCACAAAATATCAATTAGATCATATCACCAATTACTTATTGGTAGTACCAACATTGTTGCTATCAAACGAAGTTTTTTAAAAAAATATTCAGCAATCTATCTCCTCTGAAGGTTACAGTGAGGATCAAATGAGATATTTGTAAAATGTACTTAGCACAGTACCTGGCACATAGTAGGTAAGTGCAATATAAATGTTCATTTCCTTCCTTACTACCCTCTCAGTTCTGTAAGCATCCTTATCAACACATGCAATCAATCTTTTTGATGTCATACATGGTTTTTGTTTGTTTTTTGTAGGCAATGGGGGTTAAGTGACTTTCCCAAGGTCACACAGCTAGTAAGTGTCAAGTGTCTGAGGCTGGATTTTAACTCAGGTACTCCTGAATCCAGGGACAGTGCTTTAACAACTGTGCCATCTAGCTGCCCCAGACATGGTTTTTGAAAGTTTTTTTTTTTAATTTAAAATGTCATATTTCATCTGGAAAAAATTCTTCTTTTTCCTCAAAGTGTTCTGCATGGATAGTTTCAAAATGCCATTTTAATTATTTAGGTTCCTTGCTATCAGCAGCTAAAACATTTGTAGGAAGCAAGCATAATGACTTTTCTTTCCCCATCAATAGCAATGTCTGTGAATGATAAAAATATTGGATTGTATTTTCTGGCTTTTTACTTTGTTTCTTCATTTTCACTACTTAAACTTTCCTTGCTTGCAACAGGTTCAGCTGCTGTAGCAAATTTTTTCTTCAGACCAAACCTTTTTTTCTCTGTATACTATGAAAGGATATTTCACTTTTTAAAATGTAAATTTAATTGTAATTGTTTAAGTCAACCAGTATTTATTAAGTGCCTCCTATTTTCCAGACACAATGCTAGATGTTGAGCATAGAGGCAAAAAATAAATATTGTCAGCTCATTACATATTATCATTAAATTAAATACAAAATATATACAAAATAATTTCAGGGGTTATCATTATCATTTAGAGAGGAAGTATCAACAGAGGTTTCCTATAAAAAGTAGCACTTGAGTTGAATTTTGAAAGAAACCAGAGTTCTTTGAGGTAAACATGAGGAGAGAATGAATTCCAAGCATTAGTGGCAGTTTGTACAAAGGCACAGAGATAAGAAGTGATGTGATGAGTATGGGATACAGGTTTGATGGAATGTAGAGTGAGTGTGTAAAGAAAAGTAATATACCGTAAGACTGTAAGGCAAGACTGGAGTCAGATTGTGAAATGCTTTAAAAGCCAAGAAGAGTTTGTACTTTAAACCAGAGCAGAGGTTCTCTCACTTGAGGTCTATGGACTGTATAAAAATATGTGTATAGATTTAATGGAGACCATGAATTTAGATAGGAAAATAAATTGTATCTTTATTTTCACTAAACTTTGATTTCCTTTATAATCCTATGTATTTGAAAACATCATTCGGGAAAGGGGTCCATAAGTTTCACCAGACTGCCAAAAGAGTCTTTGACACAAAAAGGATTAAGAACCCCTGATCTAGAGGCCAGGCACTAATGAAGTTACTTGAGCAAGGGAGTGACACAGTCATACCAGTATTTTAGAAATACCAATTTGGTACCTGTGTTGAGGATGGATTACAAAGGAGATAGATTGGAGTCAGGAAGACCAATTAGGGATTATTTCAATAGCCCAATTTTTTCCCTACCTCTCTTAATTTGATTTTTTTTTTGGTGGGGCAATGAGGGTTAAGTGACTTGCCCAGGGTCACACAGCTAGTAAGTGTCAAGTGTCTGAGGCCGAATTTGAACTCAGGTACTCCTGAATCCAGGGCTGGTGCTTTATCCACTGTACCTCCCAGCTGCCCCTATTTCTTTTTTTTTTAAATAACACATCAACACATTAAACTTATATAGGTGGGCAGCTAGGTGGCGCAGAGGATAGAACACTGGCCCTGGATTCAGGAAGACCTGAGTTCAAATCCGACCTCAGACACTTGACACTAGCTGTGTGATCTTGAGCAAGCCACTTAACCCTCATTGTCCCACCCCTCAAAAAATTATATAGGTACTTATATATTATATAGGAAGTGTTGTGAGCCCAGACATCAGCCAAGTGTTTGATACCTCTGCTCCACAATATGCTTATAAGAATTGTTTCTGCCAGTGCGGATAAGAAAATTATATTGGGTAGTGTGAAATTAGAGTTGCTCCTTCTTTCCAGATAGGGTCAAATATCTACACTATGACGTAGTTTGGAAGCACACTGAGAAAGTAGACGCCCCTGATGCAGAGTCCTATTTATTTAAATTTTTTTCAAATGATGATCCACTTTCCCATCTCCCATTCCTGTGCTACTAATTGAGAAAGCAAGAAAAAGAAAAAGAAATTCTTGTATTAGCCACTTCCCAAAAAAATTATGCCTCTATCTGGAGCATGAGTCCATGGCCTTCCAGAAAGTGAGTACCATGTGTGGTGTATAGTGCTGGCCCTGGAGTCAAGAGGACCCAAGTTCAAATCTGACCTCAAATACTTACTATCTCTGTGACCCTGGGAAAATCACTTGACCCCAATTGCCTCAAACATCCAGGGCCATCTTCAGTCATTCTGATGTATATCTTTCCAGTGGATCCAGATGGCTCTGGAGCAGGGAGTGAGGTTAGTGACTTTGCACAGCCTTCCCTCATTTAAATCCAATTTAGTGCAAGTCAGGAAGGGCAAATAACATCCTGTTTCATCATGAGTACCCAGGAACCAATCTAAGCTTCCCATTGTTTGCACTTCATTCCTTTAGGAGAGAGTACCACAAAGTCACTATTCTACAAAAACACAAATCTGCGGGAGTATACATCTATCCAGTTTGAAAATTTACAAGGGCATTTAAATTTAGGCCTAACCTGGAAATTCTCATCAATTCAACCTAAGGTGAATTTATTATGCACCTACTGTATGCCAGGCACTGTGCTAAGACAAAAGTTATACTTTCTCCTTTAAACTTTAGGCATTACGTGTCAAAATACTGTTTTAAATTATCCCAAATCATAATTTCCTCATTATAACTAGTTATTGTATTTTCTTCCTGGTTTAAAATTTTTTTTTAGAAAGCATTTGCCTGAGTATGGGCATGCTTCAAAAAAGATAGGGCTTCCTTATGAAGATTACAGTGAGAGAGAGACAGACAGAAAGAGGGATAAAGGGATGGAAGGAGGGAGAGGGTGAGAGGGAGAGAGACAGAGAAAGAGAGGGAGAAAGGGAGAGGGAAAGAGGAGATAAACAGAGAGAGACAGAGAGACAGAGACAGAGACAGAAGGCTAGAGAGAGCCAGAGAGATCAGAGTTCTTGGGATGCTTCCGTCATCGCTGACTTTATGGGACGTACGGATGGGCCCCCGGGTGGCCGCAGCTCGGGCCGGGGCCGGGGGTGGGGGCGGGGGAGAAGGGTCGGGGCTGCCCTGCTTCCCAGCACCACCTGGGTCAGTGTGTACAGCTAGCAGCCTCGGGCAGGGGCGCAGCGGGGTGAGTCAGTCCAGGGCTGGGTCGTGTCGGTTTACTCAGACATCTTGCATGACCGCCTCGGCATTTACAGTATTTCCATTCCTGCCCTCTGCGGGAAACCTTCCCTTCGGGACACTGAGCCCCATGCTCTGCCCTTGACACACACACACACCGTGACCTTGGGCGAAGCCTTGAATGAGGTTTCCCTAGCTTCCCGAAAGGAGAATAGGTCCCTCCTTCACCTACGCACGCCCTGCAGGGAAAAGAGGCTGCAAAAGTGTCTGAACCATAGGGAAACCGAGCGACAGAAAGTCAAGGCAGTCCCGGGAATCTGGGCACTCGCGCACATTTGGCACTCAACAGCCCACTACACCAGCGCTGGAGCAGGGAACACCAGCGCGGACAGGTAGTGGTAAGAGCGCGAGGAGAGTCACAGGGAGCGTCGGAAGGAGGGGAGACTTTGTGGGGAAGAGCGTACGGGGGAGCGTCAGGAGAGGGAAGAGCGTGAGGGGAGCGTCAGGAGGAGCAAAGCGAGTGGGGGGAGGAGCGTGCGGGGGAGCGTGAGGAGGGGGAGAGCGTGCGGGGGAGCGTCGAGAAAGAGAAGAACGTATGGGCGAGCGTGGGGGGGGAAATGTGTGGGTGGGGGGAAGGAGTGTTAGGGGAAGCGTTGGAGGCATGTGAGGGAGCTTTGAGAGAGGGGAACCAAAAGAGGGCTGAGTGTAGTGGGGATTGTGTAAGAGGAGAACATAGAGAAAGAACGTCCCTCTCGCAGCCGCTCGTCCACCCCCGACACTTTTCCCTGGCTCAGGTGGAAGAGAACTGGGAGGAAGGTGGGGCGAGGGAGGAGCTCAGTGCAGCCACGCGGCCACCTAGGGGGCGTGGCTACGGAATCCTTTCCTTTCTCTTCCCTTTTCCCTCCTTTCCCCGCCCCCGCAGTAGGAAAAGTGGGAGGGAGGGAGAAAAAAGGAGGAAAAAAAAAGGAAATAAACGAATCGAACTATGTCTCCCGTCGCGTGACTGGCGGTTGCGAATGAAACGGCTCTCCAGCGCAGCCTGGGGCTTTCCGACCCGCTGCAGGGCTCCTCACTGCCAGCTGGAACCCTCGGGTCCCCGGGGCTGCGCCCCGCGAGTCGCAGCCCTCGCAGCGCAGGCGCAGTAACCACAGTGGCGGCGGCGGCTGCCAGTCCCGGGCCCAGCCGAGGGTGCTCAGGCCGCGAAACCGAAGCTTTTATGTCTCCGACGAGGGCCGAGTCAGTGCGACGTTGAAAGCCTCGGAAGGTGGAGGGTGAGTGTATTCGGTGGCCCGGGCCTTCCGAGATCCCGACGTGCCCCGCCGCGGTGTCTGGCCGCAAGGTGAAAGGGAAGCCACCCTGGCGGAAGCCGCGTCCTAGGCTCGTCCTCCCCACTTCGTTCCTGGGGGAGTGGGGGAGGGAGGTGTCGCTGGGAGACCCTGTACCCCGCTGGGCGTGCAAAGCCGTGCTTGCACTGGGGGGTAGTAGGGCCTCCGAGCTCCGGACCTGGCTTCCCCGAACCTCCGTGGCTAGGGACGGGATGGGATGGGGTGGGGTGGAGGGGTTGGGGGGGAGAAACTAATTTGCGAGAAGGCCTCGTCCTCGCTCGGTGGCGGCCGGGTGGGGTTGAAGTTTTTGTCTCTGCGCGCGTGTTTTTCTTTTTGCGGGGGTCAGGGGGTGGGACAGGTGAGTACAGAGTAGGCCTTCTTCCTGTAGCTCCTTTCCAGGACTTGAGAGTGTTAAGGGAGTACCTTGGACCTATGCCACTCCGGGCATATTAAAAAACGAATAAAAAGACTGAATAAATCCATATTGCTTACACTTTATTAATAAAAAACTACAAACTTTTTTGCGGGGTTAGGTAGGTAAGAAGGTCTTTTGCTCTCAAGAAGCCCCGCCCCCTTTAGGCTATTCTTCCCCTTAGCCAGAAAAACTGGGTAACTTATTTCCATCAGCCTTTTAAAATAAACCTCGTTTATACTAAATAGTGAAATTGTTAGGCAGCGTGGTATTGTGAAAAAGGCGTCACAAACTTTATAGCTAATCATTTGAATTCTCGTGTAAAATGGGTTTTGTTATCCTGACATCCTTCTTCTAAGGATCGAGAGGGGTGGGTTAGCTACCTGGGCGACTTTGTACTAGTCACTTAACCTCCTTAGGCCTAAATTTCCTCCCCTGTAAAATGAGATGGCCTCCAGGGTCCTTTCCAGCTGTAGATCTCTGATTGGATTGGTACTTTCTAAAGGTTAGTTGTTGTTATTGGTGGTAGTTTCTTATGCAAATACGATGGAAAGTTTAAGAAAGTTGTCTAGACTCATTCGCTTTTGTGCTAACGAGAAAACTGTCAGAACGGTCAAAGAGATTAATTGATTTGCTTAATTTTGTGCCACTCCTAAACTATCCTTCTTTCCTCACCTGCCCTAGGAGTTGGACTCCCCTTTCTCTGTTTAGAAGATATTTAATGTGGGGAGGTGGGAAGAGAGAATTAGGACTAGGGTTTGTGGTAGACAGATGCTTGATTGTGTTCTTGTGTACTAAAGCTATGGCAAATGAGAACCGGAACTGTTTTTGGCCTTTCTTTGTATGCTGAGTGCTTAGCACTTGGTTGTTTTCGCTGATGTCTGACTTTTCCTGACCGCTGGTAGGATTTTCTTGGCAAAGATATTAGAGTGGTTTGCCATTTCCTTCTCCAGCCCGTTTCACAGCTGAGGAAACTGAGGCAAACAGGGTTCAGTGACTTGGTCAGGGTCACATAGCTACTAAGTGTCTGAAGTTAGATTTGAGCTCAGGCCTTACCTACTTCAGGCCCAGGGCCACCCAGCTGCCCATGTACTTAGTACAGTGCTTTGAGTTTAGGCACTGAAATACTTGTTGAAATGGGGGAAACATGTCTGAGCTGTTTTATGGAAGGATGTATGTTTATAGCCATGAGAAATTATAGAGCTTATTTATAAACTGTATAAGTCAAAGAATCAAAAATGATGTGTGACACTGAAATCAAAAGTATATTTACTATTTGAATTACACAACTCAGTTGTCCCTCATACATGAAGACTCTACTACTCATCTACTTCACTTTTTTCCCCTGTAATCTTGATTGATTGAAGAAAATCCATCCATATTTTTTCCATTAGTCTTTTTGCCCAAGGTCACAAGTTTGCAAAAATGCCTGGCTAAAAGGAGTGCAGTCTGTTGTATCATAGAATTGCTCTTTGCTTACTGGCTCATATAGCAAATGAACCTTGGTTTTAGTACTTGCTCAAGCAGTTTAGAGTTGTTCTGGGTAATATAAAAACTGTGCTGTTAGAAATGTGGGAAGCAGTTTTGTGTTGGAGTCATTTGCTTCTGTTTAATATGTAAACCACTGTATGTATTGCAAACTTGAGCTTTTAGCAGTGGAGTGGGAGTTTGGAAGTTGTTCTTGAAACTTAAATGTCTTAAGTTACAGAGAACTGCACTATAGCCTGTGAGAAATCATTCTCTAATGATTATTTAAATGGGAGTACTTTTTAGAAAAGACATGCTGTAAGTATTTGGAATAAAAGGTAATTTGCAAAATGAGAAACTTTGCATGTCATCTTTGACCTCTATATATTTGTCAGTTAAGACTGAAGCATTACATTTATATTGGGTTTTCCTTCTGCCAAGATAAATATTGGTTTTGTGTGTACTGTACAACCAGTGTGGCTTAAGTGTATGCTGTAAAGAGACCAAAAAAAAGCTGCTGAGTCAGAAGCATGTTGTCTCAGTTGGCTTTTCTAATCTGTAAAATGGAATTGCTACTTGTGTGGAAAAGTTCAGTTTCATGAAATTCTACTTTTATAAGTTTTGCTGTACTTAATGTAGTGTAACTATTTATGCAGGGAACATAAATCATGACCTTTCAGACAATGAATTGGACATGAATTGGATTGGGGTCCCAGGTAGATGTAGACTTGTTGAAAACCCTGGCATAAGAACTGGTTAGTTTGTAAATTCAGATACCACAAATCAAATCTTGTGATTTGATTTAAAAAAAAACAACGTAGAAAATGGTTGACCTATGTCCTTCAGCATCAGGTGGTAGAAAATTCGAAAATCATTTTAATTTTAGGACGTTATTTGAAATTTAAAACTTAGTATTTAATATGAAGAAGTCAGCTAATTTGTAAACTTCTCTGGTCCAGTTGTGTGGTATATAATAAGTCATATATAGTTCTTAAAGTTGTATTTAAAGTGGAATGTCATCAATTGGAAACCTTAAAGAATGCACGTGTGACTTAATGACCTGATTCTCTTGCTTTCTTTTGTTTGTAACTTGAGTCATTCTTGTTTACTTTTACCCTTTTTATCTAGCTATTTGCGACTCTTGATCCTACCTCTTTAACATCTTTTGTATCCTCTGAGGTTTACTGCCTGTATGACCTTAGTGGATAGAATGCTGGACTTGGAGTCAGGAAGCCTTGAGTTTGAATATTTGCAGCCGCCTCAGAGACTTAGTAGCTGTGTGACCTTGTCCTATGTAAAGTGAGGATAAAAGCCTCTCTTTCAGAGTCATTGTGAAGATCAAATGAGATTCATGAAGAGGGCTTCTTGTATGTAAATCACCATAAATATTATCACTGCTGCTACTACTAAATATGCCAGGTCTCTCCTTCCTCAACTGTAAAATGAGGAGGTTGGATTAGATTCAGTTCTAGATGGATGATCTCTGTTCACTCCATTCAGCTCCATTCACCAAGTCCACTACTCTTACCACTTTTCCCTTGGACCATTGTCATAGCCTCTCACTGGCTTTCTTCCCAGTTTTTGCCCTCTCCAATCAGCAGCTAGGCAGCAGCTAAAATGATGATCTGAAGGCACAGATCTGACTGTGCTGCTGTCTTGCTGAAAGCCACATTCCATGGCTCCTTACTGCCATACTCTTCAATCTGTCATTGAAGACCCTCTGTTTGTTTCCAGCTTATCTTTCTAGGCTTATTTCACATTTGTCCCCTTCGTGCATTCTTTGTTACATTCAAATGGAACTAGCAGTTCCTCAAACACAGCACTCTACCTTCTTCCATGCATTCACAGAAGTTGTTCTTTTGCCTGTAATAAACGCCTTTATTTCTCTTTCAGAAGAATTCTTATTTTCTGTCAAGACTGAGGTACCACCTCCTCTTTGAAACTTTCTCTGACTCCTTTTCCTCATTTCCCCAAGTTAGTACTCTCCCTCTTCAAATTAATTTGACATTGCCACACTTGGTTTAGGGTCTCATCATCTTATGCCCAGATTACTGCAACAGCCTGGGTCTGTCAGACTTAAATCCATCCTTCAGTCAACCACTAAAGTGACTGATTTTCTTAAAATGAAGGTGGAATCATGCTAGTCTCCTCCTGCCCCCAGTAAACTCACATGGCTTCCTATTGCCTCCAGGAGCAATAGCAATAGCATTCAAAGCCCTTTATAACCTAGTCCCTCCTACTTTTCTCATCTTCTGACACCTCCACTATATGTTCTTTCATCCAGTGACACTGTCCTCCTGGCTGTTTCACAAACAAGACCCTCCATCTTTTGGCTCCTTGCATTCTTTTTTTTTTTTTTTAATTGATTGATTGATTGATTAATTGCAGGGCAATGAAGGTTAAGTGATTTGCCCAGGGTCACACAGCTAGTAAGTATCAAGTGCCTTATCAAGTGTCCTCCGGAATCCAGGGCTTGTGCTTTAGGAGCCACCTAGCTGCCCCCAGTTCCTTGCATTCTTTTTGGCTCTCTTCATCCCTGGAATGATCTCTCTTCTCCAGTCTCCCTGAGTTCCTTTAAGTCCCAACCAAAATCACATCTTTTATTGGAAGCCTTCCTCAACCCCTCTTAATTCTAGGCAGATAGGCAACAAGTGAATAGAGGATTTAGCCTGGAATCAGGAAGACCCAAGTTCAAGACCTAAGGTACACTAGCTGTATGACCCTGGGCAAGTCACTTAACCTCTGCCTTGGTTGTAAAATGAGGATAATAATTGCATCTACTTTCCAAGGTTGTGAGGATCAAATAAAATAATAATTGTAAGGCAATTAGCACAGTGCCTGACAAATAGTAGGGGCTCTATTAATGTAATTATTATTATTAATAATATTATTACTTTCTCTCTGTTAATTATTTTCTATTTATCCTGTGTATAGTGATCTTTCCAAATATTTGTTCACATGTTGTCTCTCCCATTGTAAGCTCCTTGAGGGCTGGGACTTGTCTTTTTGCATCACTAGTGCAAAGCACAATGCCTGACATTGATTATTATATTTGTCTCTTGCAGTATCTCCTCGTTTAAATGTAAACTACTTGAGAGCATAGACTGTTCAGTTTTGACATTTTTGTATCCTTAATTGCGAGCATAGCATCTTGTACTTAGGGAGACTTTTTTTGTTTTTGGTTTTTTGGTGGGCAGTGAGGGTTAAGTGACTTGCCCAGGGTCACACAGCTAGTGTCAGGTGTCTGAGGCCTGTTTTGAACTCAGGTCCTCCTGAATCCAGGGCCAGTGCTTTATCCACTGCGCCACCTAGCTGCCCTGCCCCTGAAACTTTTAATAGTTTGTTGAATTAAGTTGAATGTAGTAAAGAGAAGTGAGGAAACAGGAATTCACAACTTCCTTCTTACTAATTTGTTCTTTAGAGTATTCTATAAATTTCTGTAACTGTTAACCGAACATTAGAATGAGAAGATAAATAATTCTTACCTACCTTATAAGATTACTTGAGAATTTAAATATTATGAGGTGTCTTACAAACGACCATAATAGTGTATCTTGCTTTAGAAAATCTGTTATACAAAAAGTCACGATTTTAAAGCAAATCATCTTTAACTTTCAGTATTCATAAGAGCCTAGATCTAGAATAGGTGCTCTTAACCACCAGGATCCATGCGTCCCCAAGGGATTTTGGATAGATTTCCTGAAGTCTTTGATGTTGTATGAGACAGAAGAAGTTACATCTTTATTTTCACTCACCTGTAACAGAAATTTATCATTGTCTTCAATTTTAAATACTTTTTTTTTTTTGGCAGGGCAATGAGGGTTAAGTGACTTGCCCAGGGTCACACAGCTAGTTAAGTGTGAAGCGTCTGAGGCTGGATTTGAACTCAGGTCCTCCTCAATCCAAGGCCGGTGCTTTATTCACTTCGCCACCTAGCTGCCCCCTGTCTTCAGTTTTAAATGTGGCAACAAACCACAGTAGTATTAGCAAAACTTGTGACTGTCACCAGTAGAAATCAGATATTTTCATATTATATCACATTTGCTCATATCTCAAAATATTGTTGCTCATTTCTATTTTGAAGTTTCTGTAGTTAGACTCGGTACTAGATTACAGTGATTACAGTCTTCCTGTCTACAGTGTGACTTGGGGTTCAGCCCCAGACTACCAGAAGGAGCCCATGACAAAAAAAAGTTAGGAACTCCAATCCTATAGCTGGAAGAGATCTCAGGCTATTTGGTCCATATGACCTATTTTATAGAGGAAGACATTGAGGTGCAGGAAGATGGAGACAAACACAGGTAGTGTCATTCAGGTAGTAAGTGATAGAAGTGGGATTTAAACTCAGGACCTAATTTCATGAAGCTTTAAAAAAGTCCTTGAAATCTTTTAAGTACTTGACAAAGAGCAGTTATTTAAAACTTATGTGTTGGGGAGTCAACATTAATTAAAGATTAAACAGCAATGAAAACAAACTATCTAAAATTTTACTGTAAAGAAATGAGAAAGGGGGCAGCTAGGTGGCGCAGTGGATGGAGCACTGGCCCTGGATTCAGGAGTACCTGAGTTCAAATCCAGCCTCAGACACTTAACACTTACTAGCTGTGTGACCCTGGGCAAGTCACTTAACCCCCCAAAAAAGAGAAAAAAAAGAAATGAGAAAATTGGTTTTTAAACCAGCTCTTTAGGAACTATTAATAAAGGGTCTTTGAGTTATCTTGTAGTTGGACAGCATGTATGGCATAGTACAGAGACTTATAACCTTAATTCTTTCTTTTATGGGGGGGAGGTTGGTGGTATGAGGCAGTTGGGCTTAAGTGACTTGCCCAAGGTCACACAGCTAGTAAGTGTCAAGTGTCTGAGGCCAAATTTGAACTCAGGTCCTCCTGGACTCTAGATAGACATATACCAGTATATAAAGAATGAATACAAGGTAGTTTTGGGAAGGAGGACACTATTAGATAGGAGGCTTCAGAAAGGCTTCACATTGAACAGCAGTTCTCAAAGAGGCCGATCCCTCCTCAGTCCTCAAGGCTTTTTCAGGGGTGGTCTGTGAGGTGAGGTCAAAACTATTTTCATGAATCATACTAAGATATTATTTATTATGTACCCTTTTTACTCTCATTCTCTTCTGACTGTACAGTGGAGTCTTTCAGAGATTGCATGACTTAAGAATTCAAGATTTATTTATTATCTCATCTTCAGAATTATACTTTTGCCTTACAAATGGATGAATCCACAGATGTGGTTGGATTTGCTGTTTGCTTGTTTGGTATTAGCACCAACTAATCATCAAAAATCTTTTGTGCAAATCCTTAGCAACAAAAACAAGTGATAGTGAAATGTTTAAAGTGTTGAAAAACTTCTTCAAATTTCATGGTTTATCCCCAAACAACTCTCTTGATATTTGCACTGATGATGCCACAGCACTGATGGGTACTGGCTCTTTAACATGAATCAAGACAGTGGCACCAAAGTGTACTAGTCCACATCATGTTCCTCACCACCATGCATTGTGTCACTTCAGGATGTCCTTGATAAAGTAATAAAAAGAATTAATTTTACTACATATGTATCCTCAAGGACATTTCTTTTTTTAAGAAATAAATTTTGTTATATGGGAATATTTGCATAAAACATTGGTTACACACCAAAGTGTTATGGGAAATCATTAAGAAAAGTACTGTGGAAATGGCTATTGTGATTTTTTCAATTGCAAGCTGATCTAGCAGATTTTTTTCATGGAATACCATTTTTACTCAAAAGAACAACTGATATACATACTATGCTTTTTCAAACTTAGGTGTTTGGCAGACATTTTCTCAAAAGTGAATGAAGTGGGGGCAGCTAGGTGGCACAGTGGATAAAGCACTGGCCCTGGATTCAGGAGGACCTGAGTTCAAATGCGACCTCAGACACCTGACACTTTACTAGCTGTGTGACCCTGGGCAAGTCACTTAACCCCCATTGGCCCTCAAAAAAACCCCCCAAAAACCAAAACCAAAACAAAACAAATCCCCCCAAAAGTGAATGAAGTGAGCATGTCACTTCAGGGGAAACAACTGACCATATTTATTGCCATTGATAAAAGTAGAGCTCTCAAGGAAAAATGAAAATTTTGGAAAACTTCTATTTGCCACTGTGAGCATGACAGTTTCCCAATCCTTAAAGACTTTTCTGATGAGATTGATGGTGCTATTAAAGAATTTGATTTTTGAAAATATTACATAGTGTAATATTTCCACATTTGGAAAATTTATACTTCAGCAAACCAATGTTTTCCACATGACCAATGCATGATGTTAAATAATCATGCATCAGTAAAAGACCTGTTCAGATTGCAATATAGACCAATGGATTTCAATGTAACAGTATAGCAAGTTCATCGATGTGATTTCAGATTCCGCATTGCAACCAATCTTCAAGAAACTACTACTTGTCGGTGCAGCTAGGTGGTGCAGTGGATAAAGCACGGGCCCTGGATTCAGGACCAATTTGAACCTGAGTTCAAATCCGGCCTCAGACACTTAACACTTACTAGCTGTGGGACCCTGGGCAAGTCACTTAACCCTCATTGCCCTGCAAAAAAAAAACAAAAAACAAAAAACACATCTCCCTCTTCCAGCTAAATATCTGTGAGGCCAGGTTTTCTTGACACCCTTCAACCAGAATACCATATCACAACAGATTAAATGCAGAAACATAGGAGGGAGAATCCAGCAGTTATCTGTTAAACTAGACATTTAAAAGATTTGCAAAAATGTAAAACAAAAAAATTTTAAAACTCTTCAACCCAAATTTTGTTTAGAAAAATATGGTTATTTTTTATAAAAGTATGTTAATGAGTTTTTATTTTAAAATTAATCAGTAAATTAAAATTAGCACTTGTAATTTTTAATATGGTAAATATCAATAAACATTACCCTCATAAATAAGTTCTTTGGGGTCCTCAATAATTTTAAAATGTAAAGGGACAAAGAGACATAAAGTTTGAGAATCACTAATGTTGAAGGTGGAGTATATGTGAAGGGGAAGGGTGGAGGTTATACACTCCAGGCAGTGGAGGCATTAAGGAAAATCAGCTTGGCCTTTCTGGAGGAAAGGGGAGAGACTTGAGGTTGGAAGACCAGTTAAGAGCCTCTTGTAAGTAAATTTTAAAGTCCAGGAATAAGTGATGAGGACTTAAAGTTCAAAAGATTGAACTGAGTGGTGACTGTATGAGTAGTTAAAAGGGGAACAATAGGAGATATAATAGAAAGAGAAACAAGATTTACCAATTGAGTGGATAAATTGGGTGAGAGAGTGAGGAGTAGAAGATTTTGAAGCTGTGGATCTGGGAGACTGGAAATATAGAAACGCTTTCAGTAGAAACAGTAAAGTTCAGAAGAGGGTTGTCTTTGGAAATGAAAGGTAATGATTTATTTTGGACAGGTTAAATTTGAGATGCCAGTGGGGCATCCAGTTTGAAATATCTAATTGGTAGTTTGTGATAATGGGAACTGGTTGTCAGGAGAGAACTTAAGGCTGAATATATTCATCTAGAGTCATCTTTATAAAGATAATTGCATCCATGGAAGAGTGTAGAGGGAAAGGATAAGAAGTCTCAGTAACAGTTTTAGGGTATATGTCTACAGTTAGGTAGAATGATAGGATAATGAGCTAGCAAGGAAGACTGAGAAAGAATAGTCAGACAGGTAAGAGAAGTGTCAAGTAAATCTAGAAAAGAAAGACTATCCACATGAGAGGGTGGTCAGCAGTCTCAGAGGCAGCAGAGAGTTCATGAGGAAGATTAAGGAAAAACTCTCAGATTTATCAGTTAAGATCATCCCTAAACTCATTAGGGAGCAATTTCCATTGTGATGACGTTTCCAAGCTAGATTACGAAGGGTTGAGAAATGAATGAAAGGAGAGGAAGTGGAGGGAATAAGGGAGAACAGTTTTTTCCGAAGAGTTTGCCTAGGAAAGGAGAGAGGATAATACTTGAGGGGATGGTAAGGTTTTTCCAGGGGTGAGACTTGTTGAACATGTTTGTAGGAGAGGAACCGGTAAATAGCAGCAAACTGAAGAACAGATAGAGAATAATTAAGGGAGTAATCTGCTAGAGAGTGGGGGAGATGGGCTTGAGGGTACATGGAGAAGGGTTGGCTCTTCTCAACAAGGCTACCTCCTTATCAAAGACTGGAGGAAAGACAGTGAGGGATGAGGTCAGATGTGGGGAAAGGAGAGGAGCAGGTGCTCATGGTGAAGCCAAAGTATGAGGGTAGAGTCCTAAGTTGAAAGGGTAGGGGAGGAGGTGTTTGAGCAGGTTTAGAACAGGCTCCCAGGGTAGTAGGATAGAGAAGAAGGGAGAAACAAAAACGATTGTCTTGTTGCTGTGAAGGGCCCAGTTGAGGTTAGAGAATTTTGTAGTCAACAAGGGAGCTGAGCTTAGTGACCTCTTTCTTTCTTTCAGTGTCCCCTAACACATGACTAGGAAGGGAGTCTAGTCAGCAAGCATTTATTAAGAGGCAAAAAAAAAAAAAAAGTCCCTGCCTTCAAGTAGTTCACATTCTAACAAGAGAAACAATAGGCAAACAACTCTGTATATGCAAGATTTGGCAAGGGATTGGTGAGTATAGTGTTGAAGTGATCCACTTAAGCCTTGGGAAGGGAAGGGTCGGCAGGATGGCCATGATGGGGTGGGAAAGTACTGTGTGATAAAAAGATTGGAGATCATAGTGAAGATGGAAATACATTGAGGAATAGTAAGGTACAGAGAGAGATGGAGTATGATAAATGTTATGATCAGATAAAAGAATTTCAAAGTTTTTGTTGGAAGAAATTGTGAGTATTGTTGAGAGCACTCACAACGTCACACATCTTACATGAAAAGTAGGTTTATACAACTAAGATTTTTGGAAGAAACAAAGGATACTCACATAATTTAGGTATCTTCATGAATGTTGCTCATTTTTCAGGCTGGTTTTATATGAATGAGTAGATAGATGTATTTACCAATAACACTTTCTGGTAAATGTCTAATAGATGAAAAATAGGTTTATCAGAAGAGAAACATGTATATGGAAACCAAAGAATTCACAATCCATACAGAAGTTAGCAGTTTTATAACTGCAGGACAAAGGAAGGAGGCGATAACAGAAAGCTCCACCTAAAGTGGCCTTACATGGGAAGGGGAAAAATGCAGGAAAGGTGGGAAAAACCAGGAAAAGCCAGGAAAAAGCTTTTCCTGGGGCGGCTAGGTGGCTCAGTGGATAAAGCACCGGCCCTGGATTCAGGAGGACCTGAGTTCAGGTCCGGCCTTACTCAGACACTTGACACTTACTAGCTGTGTGACCCTGGGCAAGTCACTTAACCCCCTTTGCCTCGCAACAAAAACAAAAAACAAAACAAAAAAACAAACAAACAAAAAAAGCTTTCCTGAAGGGGAGGAGCAAGGCAATGTCAAAAGCCACATTCTTTTCCCTTGGGAACCACTAGATTATAAAGATAGGATGGTCTGCTTATCTACATGGGTCCAAGCTGCACAAACCTAGTGCAGACTGTTTGGTGCCTGTCTTGACTCCCAAGGACACAGAGGGAGTCCAGTTTGGGATGCAAACAACAAAGTATGTCAGCTGGGGTGGGGTGGGGGGGCTCGGGGTTTGCTTCTCACTTGACCGATTCAGGGCCTTCTGCATGCTTTGGATCCAGTGTTTCTGGAAAATGTGGCAACTTAAAAAAAAGTTCAGGAGACCCCTTAACAGTCCTTAACATTCTGGCTGTGTGACCCTCTTGGTAACTTAACCTCTTTGTCTGCCCTGCAGTTAATTCTAAGATTATATAAATTGCTAAGAGAGTGTTAACCTGCTTCCCTAGAGGGAGTTTGCTTACCCTGGAATTCCCTATATCAATGAAATCACAGGTTCAGTCTTCATTCCTATCCTATTTACTACTAGCATTATAGTCTGTATTGATTTTTTTTTTAAATCGAGCATGTACACTATGTGTGTACTACCATTAATGTAGATTGCAGCTCATATCTTGCCACATTTCCCAATTTTGTTTGTATTCCTCAGTAGATATCTTCTAATGTGCTAGAGACTTTCCACTGTGTAATAGTGCTAGTTGTCTATCTGTTCTCCCTAACTGTTGACATTGATTGTCTCTATTCATTCTCTGACCCCCCTCAAAATTCCCAAACAAAAACCTATTTGTCCAGTAACATTCATAAGGTGCTCTATTTATAATCATGAAAAATTAGATACAGTTTATATATATAAACTATCTATCAGGTAATGGCTTTAAAAGATTGTCAAATTTAGTAAAATATTATGTACTGTATAATAATATAAGCATAAAGGTGTTTGGAAAGAGATGAATTGATATAAAGGAAAGAAATTAATTAGAAGACTAAAGGAAAAAGGCTAAAATTTTATAAATACATGGACAGGATGTTGAATGGGATTAAAGCAAATTATCTATTGATTTTTGTTAATTTAGAGGGCAGAGTAAATAAATAAGCTGTTGGTCTTTATTATCTTGTAGTCTTTAAATAGTTGGAATTTTATTATTTGAGGAATTATTCCTTATTTGTTTGTATTTGAGGTTATTTTTAACAGAACTTTTAAAGCACTTTTGTGTTTATTCCTTCCCCCAGTACAATGTCAGCCCTTTGAAAGAAGATTTTTTTTTATCATAAAAAAGTTTCTCAGTACCTAAAACAGTGTTTTGCATTTAGTACATACTGAATGATTTGGATTGTATTTGCAAGGACAGAAACATAGAAGCAACATAGATCTTTTAAGGCACATGCAGTAGAATAATAGGTAAAAGGCATACACAAGACATAATAAGAAATTTAAAAGTGAGGTTTAGACAAAGTACCATGAAAAACTTGAGGGAAAGATCACTTTCACCTGTGCCATTCAAGGAAGGCTGAGTGGAAGAGGTAGCACCCAAGATGGGACTTGACAAAAGACTTTGACAGGTATTATTAATATTATTATTTTATACAGTATTTTAAGGTTTGCAAATTACTTTACATACATTATCTCATTTTGCAAATGAGTTAACTGAGGTGCAAAGTGCCCATTCTACTACATCATCATTTTGACTTTTGAAGATATCTTGAGAAATACATTCTAAGCATGGTGTGAACTAAGGTGTGGATTTGCTATATGGCCACATGAACAGTGGGGAATGGAAAGGTTAGTGAATGATCTAATTTGATTGGGATGTAGTGTGTACTTACAGGAGAGTGGCAAGAGTTATGCCCGGAAAAGGTTAAAAGCAGAAGAAAAGCAGCAGAAAGCCTTGAGTGTAAGGATTAGGAATTTATACTTATTTCATTAGAGTGGGAGTTAAAGGTTTTCAAGATTTACTTTAATTTACTTAAGCAGATGATAGAAAGCCTTGAGTGTAAGGATTAGGAATTTATACTTATTTCATTAGAGTGGGAGTTAAAGGTTTTCAAGATTTACTTTAATTTACTTTAACCCCATTCAACATCCTGTCTATATATTTATAAAATTTTAGCCTTTTTCCTTTAGTCTTCTAATTAATTTCTTTCCTTTATATCAATTCATCTCTTTCCAAACACCTTTATGCTTATATTATTTCAAGATTAGGTTGTATGTGGGTCATATACTTTTTTTTTTTTTAGTAAGGCAATTGGGGTTAAGTGACTTGCCCAGGGTCACACAACTAGTAAGTGATAAGTGTCTGAGGTCAGATTTGAACTCAGGTCCTCCTGAATCCTGGGCTGGTGCTCTATCCACTGCGCCACCTAGCTGCCCCTAGATAGAACTTTTAAAAATGCTTATTTTATGGCAATCACTGTGTTAAATTTTGTAGATATAAATGTATACAAGCAAACAGTCTCTGCCCTCAAGGAATTTATACTCACATGGTAGAAAATTACACACAAAGGGTAGGGGGAAAGGGTAGGAATAGTATGCATTAGGGCATGGTGTAGAAAGGGAAGATAAGGCCAAAGCTGGCTTCTCTCAATCTGGAGTAGCTCCTGGAGAGAAATCCAAGGTTTCAATAGATAGGGAGAAGGTCTTCCTCCTGATGATGGCCCCAGTGGAGATGGTATGAAGAGATGAAAAACAAACATTGAATGAGGAGAAAGGGGGTGAGGTTAGGTTTTTTTTGTTGTTGTTGTTTTGGTTTGTTTGTTTTTGTTTTTTTTTGCGGGGCAATGGGGGTTAAGTGACTTGCCCAGCGTCACACAGCTAGTAAGTGTCAAGTGTCTGAGGTCGGATTTGAACTCATGTACTCCTGATTCCAGGGCTGGTGCTATAGCCCTTTTTTAAATGTAATTTTTGTTGCATTTTTGGTCTGAAATTTAATATTTCTACTTTTCTCCATTCGTTTGTGAGGTTTTTGTGCTCCAATACACCGTCAGTATTCTAATTCAGTTTTCTCCAGAGTTCTAGTATATCTGACTTCTTAAATTTTATTCATCTCCTTAATTTTCTTATTTATGTTTAGATTTCTCTACCTCTGAGAAGGGAAAGTTGACGTTGTCTCTGCACCCTCTCCCCCCAATTTTACTGTTCATTTCCTCCTGTAAATCATTTAACTTTTCCTTTAATAATTTGGTTGCTATGCCATTTGGTGCATATTTGTTTAGCATTGTTATTAACTATGTTGTCTGTGGTACTTTTAGCAAAATGTAGTTTCTCTGATTATCTCTTGGGGTTTTTTTTGTTTTGTTTTGTTTTGTTTTTTTGTTTTTTTGGTTGAGGCAATTGGGGTTAAGTGACTTGCCCAGGGTCACACAGCTAGTAAGTGTCAAGCATCTGAGGCCAGATTTGAACTCAGGTCTTCCTGAATCCAGGGCCGGTGTTCTATCCATTGGGCCACCTAGCTGCTCCTTCCCTGATTATCTCTTAATTAAATCTATTTTTGCTTTTACTTTGTCAGAAATCATGATTGCTACTCCTGCCTTTTTTTACTTTAGCTGAAGCATAATAGATTCTTCTCCAGCTTCTAATTCTGTGTTTGTTTTTCTGTTACAATTGCATTTTTTGTAAACATATTGTTGGATTCAGGTTTCTAATCCATTCTGCTATCCACTATTATTTTATGAGTGGGTTCATCCCATTCATAATTACAATTATGATTGCTGTATTTCCCTCCATGCTATTTTCCTCTATCTTTTTCTTTTACTCTGTTCTTCCTTAAAAGTCTGTTTTGCTTCTGACCCCCTTAATCTGTCCTCCCTGTCACACTCCCTTTCCCTTTGTCCTCTTCTCTTATACCTTTCCCCTTCTACATATCACTGTTGGGTAAGGTAGATTTCTATACCCTACTCTGTGAGTGCGCGCGCATGTGTGTGCGTGTGTGTGTGTGTGTGTGTGTGTGTGTGTGTGTGTTTTTACTATCTTTTATGTGAGATAATTTTCTCTTTTTTTTCCATCTCCCATCCCCCTTCTTCCAGTGCATGCCTCTTCCTCATCTCCCCCTGTTTTGGAGGTCATTTCAACATAATCAACTTAAACATTTGTCTCTATCTATGTAGATTCCTTTTAAACTGCCTTAGTAATGATAAGTTCTTATGAGTTAAATGTATTATTTTCCCACAGAGGAATGTAAACAATTTAACCTTATTAAGTCACTTATAATTTCTCTTTTATGTTAATCTTTTTATGCTTTTCTTGAATCTTGTGGGTTTTTTGGTTTGTTTTTGTTTCTGTTTTTGTTTTTGTTTTGTTTTGTTTGTTTGTTTTGCAGGGCAATGAGGGTTAAGTGACTTGCCCAGGGTCACATAGCTAGCAAGTGTCCAAGGCTGGATTTGAACTCAGGTCCTCCCAAATCCAGGGCTGGTGCTTTATCCACTGTGCCATCTAGCTGCTCCAAATCTTGTGTTTTAATGTCAGATTTTCTATTCAACTCTGATACTCTCATCAGAAATACTTGAAGCTCCTCTATTTCATTAAATGTCAATTATTTTCCCTGAAGTGTTATACTCATTTTTGTTGGGTAGATTATTCTTGGTCATAATCCTACCTCCTTTGCCTTCTGGAATATTTTATACCAAGTCCTCTGCTTTTTTAATGTGGTAGCTGCTAAATCTTGTGTGATCCTGAATGTGGATCTTTGGTATTTAAGTGATTTCTTTCTGACTGTTTGCAGTTATTTTCTCCTTGACCTAGAACCCAAGAGTTTTCATTTTAGGATCTTTTTCAAGAGGTGATCTATGGATTCTTTCAAGCTCTATTTTACCCTCTTTTAATATGTCAGGGAAATTTTCCATCATAATTTCTTGAAATGTGATGTTTAGGGTTTTTTATTATGTCTTTTGGATAGTTTCATAATTTTTTGGGGGGGGGCAGTAGGCAGTAATAAGAACCTGACCATAAAAAGCTAACAGAATATGGTAACAGAGAAGATTAAGAAACGAACTCGGAAGACAATGGTATGAAAATGGCAACAAGCAAAGCCTCAAAGAAAAGATGCAGATTGAACACAAGCCCAATAAGATTTCCTTGAAGAACTTAAAAAAAAGAAAAAGCAAAAACATGATTTTTTAAATTGAATAAATGTGGTAGAGAAAAAACTTGGAAAAGAAATTAGTGATGAAAGAAAATTATGAAAAGAATTAATAGTTTAGTAAAAAGAGGAACAAAAAATACTGAAAATAACAACTTAAAAAAATAGAATTAGACAAATCATAAAAGAGACACAAAACCTCACTAAAGAAAAGAACTCTTTAAAAAATAGAATTGGGAGCAGCTAGGTGGCACAGTGGATAAAGCACTGACCCTGGATTCAGGAGGACCTGAGTTCAAATCCGACCTTAGACACTTGACATTCACTAGCTGTGTGACCCTGCCAAGTCACTTAACCCTCATTGCCCCCCCCCCAAAACAAAAACACAAACAAAAAAAACCCAACCAAACCAAAAAAAATAGAATTGGACAAATGTGAAAAGAGGTACAAAAGCTTGATGAAGAAAATAATTCCTTAAAACTCAGAATTGGGCAAATGGAAGTGAATGACTCCATCAGACATCAAGAAACAATCAAAGTCGGGCAGCTGGGTGGCGCAGTGGATAGAGCACCTGCCCTGGATTCAGGAGGACCTGAGTTCAAATCCGACCTCAGACACTTTACACACTTACTAGCTGTGTGACCCTGGGCAAGTCACCAAAAAACAAACAAACAAACAAACAAAAAAATAAACAAAGTTAAAAGAATTTTTAAAAATAGAAGAAAATGTGGAATCTTATTGAAAAAAAAACTGAATTGGGAAATAGATTAAGGAGAAATAAAAAGAATTATGAAACTAAGGGGCAGCTAAATGGCCCAGTGGATAAAGTACCAGCCCTGGATTCAGGAGGACCTGAATTCAAATCTGGGCTCAGGTACTTGACACTTAATAGCTGTGTGACCTTGGGCAAGTCACTTAACCCTCATTGCCCTGCAAAAACAAAAACAAAAAAACCAATGGTTATAAGAACTTTATGTTAAATTTGGTCTTTGCTCACCTTTTGGGGAGAGGGGGCAACATGAATATTTCAGGCTTTAGGCTTTTTTGTCCTGCTGTTTTCACAGCTAGTTTTAGGGGTCTGTAAGTTTTCAGTGCTTCCAAAGTATTACGCTTCAGGGAGAGAGAGAGAGGTAGAGGTATGGTCACAACTCTTGTGTTCTGCCCTCTAGTCCTTACTGAGGTAAAGGTCCTTCTCTGTTGCAGCTACTAACACTCCTCTCTCCTAGGCACTGTGACCAGGACCCTATTTCCTTTTGACCACAAGTGCTCTTCTTTGCCCTGGAACTGTGACCTGGTATTGGGTATGGGCATTGAAGTTGACAAACAGCTCCTGTTCCTTCACCCAGTGCTAGCATAGGGATCCCCTGTAATCTCTTTTTCACTTATCTTCTTGCCATCTCTGGCTGCCATGTGGGCTCTAGACTGGCCCCAACTCCAGTGTCTCAGACCTTTCCTGCTGACCTCTTAAGTTGTTTGGCTGCAAAAATGTCTTACCCTGATATTTTGTTGGCTCTGCCACTCTAGAATTTGATTTGGTACATTTTTGAAAAGTTGTTTTGAGGGGAATGTTGGGAGTGTTTGGCTGGAATGCTTCCTCTCTTCTGCCATCTTGGTTCCCAGACATTCTTGTAGGCATTTTTTTGCTAGTGTGTTGCAGCAGGTTGTTTTGGGATTATCCTGCCTTACAGTTTATGTGCTTGCCTTCAAATATACATTTGTCATAGGTGTGGTTCTCTGTACCTTTGCCTTTTATTTCTATTCATTGTCTAAAATTCAAACAAACAAAATCTTGGACAGACTACTGCTAATTAAATCCTTTTTCTGGGTAATAACTTCTTTCAGGTTGAGCTGTGAAAAGCTTGTTTTATAGTCACTGGCATATTTTAAATTTAACTTTCTTTTTTTTTTCCCCCCTTCGGTGAGGCAATTGGGGTTAAGTGACTTACCCAGGGTCACACAGCTAGTAAGTGTCAAGTGTCTGGGGCCAGATTTGAACTCAGGTACTCCTGAATCCAGGGCCTGTGCTTTATCCACTGCGCCACTGAGCTGCCCCAACTTTCTTTTTTAAACAAAATTTGAGACAAGATAAATCTTGGATTTAACCAGGTGCCTTTCTTTTTCTTATAGACGGTAGAATAGCAGTCATGCTAGAAGACAAAGGTCCAAGAGTGATTGACTACTTTGTAGTGGCAGGCCTCACTGATACATCTACCCTTTTGGATCAAGAAATAAATCGTTTAGACACAAAATCAACTGGACCCAAAGCTCCAATTACAGACATTGCTGTTATTATCAAGTCAGCAGGGGAAACAGTCCCTGAAGGTTTCACCTGTGTTGAAGCTACGCCATCAGCTCTCCAAGCAAATTTGAACTATGGAAGCTTGAAAAGTCCAGAGCTTTTTCTGTGCTATAAGAGGGGAAGAGACAAACCACCTCTTACAGACATTGGGTGAGTTATTCATTATTTATCTAGTAAATATAAACTTAGGTGATTTTATGGTATTGTTGCATGCTTCAGGGGAAATCTGAAAGAATGAATTTTCAGTGACTTAGGGTAATAGGAAAAATGATTAAATATTTGTTGCAGTATTATTTACTAGAATTACATTTTAGAACCAAATTAATAAAACACTGCATTTCTCTACCAAATCTTATTCTATTTCTTTTTAAATGTAGTCATTAAATCATTGTCTGTCTTTGTAAGGAGTAATGTTATTGAGATATGAAATATAATTTCTTTCTTGGTTGTAGTTACCAGACTTTAAGGCCATAAAGGATAAATAGTATTCATTAAATGTGAGGAAACCAGAAACTGTGATGACTAGCATATCATTAAGGAGGTGCTTAAGCTGATTTCAATCCACTGATGCCTGTGGCACCTGTAATGTGTAAGACACTATCCTGGTGTGATGTTTAAAAATCTAAATGTGTGGTCGCCTTAAATTAGAAGCTTTAGCACTAGTCTTTGGGCATTAAGCATTTATTAAAGCATACTAGGTATTAGAAAAATAAAAGAACACGTGGAGTTAAGAAAAGGCCTATCTAGCCTTAATTCAATCAGTTTAGATTAATTTCCAGGTGAGCCTTAGAGTATCTGCCAAATCCCATTATTTTCTCACACTGGCCTTTTGGACAGGGACAAAAATGAAGGCATGACAACGTTAAGGCACTTAGATCTTATTGGGGGATGAAGGAAAATAGCATGTACTCAAGTTATGTTATGGATGTTAAAGATATGAGGAAAGACCTGAATTCACTTATCAGAAATAACTTCTTGAAAAATGTTCTTTTTGTGTGTGACCTATTTAGTGCTTGGTTTTGAATCTGTTACAGTATCTTAAGAGTTAGAAGGGAACTCAATGATCATAAAGTCTAGTCTGAATCCTCTTTACAACATACCTAATGAGTGATTATCCAGCCTCTGTTTGAAGAGCCCAAGTGAGAAGAAAACCTACAACTTCCTACAACTTCCACTTGTGGATAGCTCTTAAGAAATTTATTCTCTTACATCAAACCTCAATTTGTCTTTATAATCCATTGTTACAAGTTATGCTCATGTGGTCCTAGAAGGAGAACTCTGATCCCTCTTTTGTGTGATAAAGCCTTTCAGACGCAGTCACCTATCATGTTTTCTTCCAAGTCTTTGCTTCTTCAGGCTTGAAACACCCCCAGATTCCTTATCAATTTTCATATAGCATAGTCCCAGGTTCTTAATTGTCCTCACTTTTATTTGCAAACTCTAGATTGTCAGTGTCCTTCCCAAAATGTGATGTCCAGAAGTGAAAATATACTCTACATACGATTTGATCAGGCCAGAGTACAATAGAATTATTTCTCAGTTCTGGACTCTGTATTCCTTTTAATATAGCCCAAGATGTCATTAGCTTCTTTTTGGCTGCCATATTATAGCCAGCTGCATTGAGCTTATAACCCACTAAAACCCCCCAGTTCTTTCAGATAAACTTTTTGTTTAGTCATATTGCTCCTATACTTGTGAAATTAGTTATTTTGTATCTGTTTAGACTTATGTTATCTTTATTAGATTTCATTTTATTAAATTGGGCCCAACATTATAGTTTGTCTTGGATCTTGTCATCTAGTTTATCAGCTTTTCTTCTGACCTTTATGTTATTTGCAAAATGAGTAAATATGTCATCCGTGCTTTTTTTCATGTTATTGATAAAAGTGCTAAAACAGGATAGTACCAAGGACAGATCCCTGGGACACACTACTAAAGATACCTTTCTAGGTAATTATTATTGACTACTCTTAGGTGCCAGTAATTGAACTAGTACTGAATTCACCTAATTATGTTTTTCTCATTACTTATAAATGAGACACTGGGAAACTTATATGATGTGATCAAGGAAAAAAAAAGAAAAATGCATATAATGACTACTCTATTAATCTAGCAACCTTTTTTCAGAAGTAAATAAGGTTAGATTAAATGACCTTTTCTTGAAAAAGCCATGCTGGCTCCTAGTGATCCTTGTTTTTTTAAAATATTCATTAATCATCTCTTTAATAAAGTTGGAGAATTTTCTCAAGAAATCAAAATTGGGTTCATTGGCCTTTTTTGAAAATTGGAGTAGTACTTGATCCTGTGGTATGTCTCCTATTTGACATGATTTTAAAATAAGTTTTATTGATTACTTTTGTTAAGTAAAACTAATTGATAAAGCTTATTTTATTTAAATTAATCTAAGCTTGGCTGCTATGATTTTAGTGTTTTTATATATATTATTATTATGGTTGTGTTTTTTTTCTTTATTTTGATTACTTTTTTCTTGATCGGTTCATCTAAGTTTCCCTATTTCAAATGAATTCTTTTTGGTAATCATTTATTATGGTTCCCATAATGTTCATATGCTACAATTTATTCAGTTTTCCCCCAGTTGATGGGCATCTATTTTATTTTCCATCTTTAGGTATTATGCTGCTATACATATATTGGCATTCATTTCTTTCAGTCTTCTATGTCATTGGGGAAATATGTTCTATAGTGGTTCAGTGGCTCAAAGGTTTTGAACTGTTTATTAACTTTGTATAATTCAAATTTTCACAGATCAGTTCACAACTCTACCAGCACTGAATGGATGAGTGTTGACCATATTCTGTTACCCCTTTCGACATTGACTTTTATGATATTTGTCTGTTTGAGTGGGAGATAAAAACTTCAAAGTTGTTTCAATTTGTTTTTCTCAGTAATGACTCAGAGTACTTTTCCATGTGGTCATTGTTACTCCACATTTCTTTTGAAAATTGCTAATATTCTTTAACTGTTCATCTATTAAAAATTGGTTCCTAGTTGGCTATATTGGTGTCAGTTTACTGTATATGGATATCAGACTTTGATTAGAGAATATGGTGCTAACATTTTCCCCCATTCTAGAATTTCCCTTCTTAGCCTGGCTGCATTGATTTTGAACACAGAAATGCTTTTTAATTTTTTAAAATGGGAATGATCTTTTTAATTGAACAACCATTTATTAATCATTTTCTATGGGTCTAGTCCCTGTGCAAGGAATATAAAGAAAGAAATGAAACTATCCTTCTCAAGGAGCTCACGTATTTTAGTTACAAATGTGTATGAATCTGGGGAGGTAAAAACTTAAAGATTTGCATGTTCCCTCCAGATTGCAACTCATTCACACCTGTTCATCCAAGTAAATCTTGTCTCTTAATCTTGTTCATGTTGTCACATAAGTTTACCATGCAAGGTCTATATAGTGTGATGAAGGCCTTTATCACCTCGGACATTGCAAAGATGGAAGTGGAAATGACTCACTGTCAAGTTGTTATTCCCTCCCCATAGGACTGGTTCATCTTTTCTTCTTTTTATACATTCTCCCTTGATAAAGCTAAAATTCTAGCTAGTCTGTCTAAAATATCTTATGAGTGGTCGCCAATAAATTATAAGCTTTAGCAAGAGTTAGGCTTTTAAGCATTTATTAAGGAGAATAAGAATTTGGTAAAGAGAGAGAGAAAGACCTACATCCATCTATCTATTAAAGGGAGAGCACATTTTTAGCTCTGCTCTCCGTCAGAGTCCCCAGGAAAAAGCGAGAAATCAGAGCACCAGGCTCCTCTCTTCTTCCTCCCACCAGCCAACGTCACTTCCTCACACCAAAGAAAAGACGCATGGTCTTGCCCTCAAAGACCTTCCTTTCATGGCAGAGCTTTTCTACAGTAAGTGTCCAGCAGGTGATGTCATTCCAATCGTTACACCCTGATAGCATCTTTTACTAATGTTATTTATTTATTTTTTTTTAGTGAGGCAGTTGGGGTTAAGTGACTTGCCCAGGGTCACACAGCTAGTAAGTGTTAAGTGTCTGAGGCCGGATTTGAACTCAGGTACTCCTGACTCCAGGGCCGGTGCTCTATCCACTGTGCCATCTAGCTGCCCCCCTAATGTTATTTTTTAGAGTTCATCTTTGGCTGTATATTATAGCCTACTTACCCTCACCATGTATACCCTGCCATTGCTTTTCTGTGTGATCCTCATTTCCATGTATTTGAAGGTGGTTGTGTTACCTGTCCTCCAGCTGTATAGTAACAGTAGTGTAATGTTGGTATTAAAAAGATGGGCCTTTTCAGTGAAGAAGTTTTGCTCTTCTTATCCTGACAAAGTGTTGATGTATACAGGATTGCCGAATGAGACATAGATTTTTGAACATGGCCAATGTGGAAATTTGTTTTGCTTAACTGTATATTTGTTATGGGGTAGGAGGGAGAAAAACAAATCTTTATTAATGGAAAAAAATAGCTTAAAAAAAGACATCGGTTTTTGTTTCTCTAAAGAGAGTCTTTGAAGGAGATTTGCAGTTACTTGAAGGCAATCAGCATACTAACCTCTTTTGGTATGAAATTAGCATTTATTGAGCCTAATTCTAGGCCAAGCACTGTGCTAAGCCCTTGGAATACAAATATAAACAAAAAGATAATTCTTGCTCTTCAAGGACCATACATTCTTGTGTGTGTGCGTGTGCATGCATGCATGCATGCACATGCACATAAGCTTTCTTTCTTTCTTTTTTTTTTTTTTTATGGGGCAGTGGGATTAAGTGACTTGCCCAGGGTCACACAGCCAGTAAGTGTCAAGTGGCTGAGGCCGGATTTGAACTCAGGAACTCCTGAATCCAGGGCCGGTGCTTTATCCACTGTGCCACCTAGCTGCCCCCATAAGCTTTCAATATATTTTTATTTTTGTTAAATATTTCCCAATTATATGTAAAAAATTGAACACTAAACAATTTTGAGTTCCAAATTCTTCCCCCCTCCTTGAGAAGGCAAGCAATTTGATATTACTTATAAATATGAATGAATACAAAACAATTTGGATATTAAGCAATGTTGCAAAAGAAAATGCAGACCAAAAAAACCCCAAGAAAAATAAAATAAAAAAAGTATACTTCAGTTTGCATTCAGAGTTTATCTGTTCTCTCTCTGGAAGTGGATAGCATTTTCCATCTTGGGTCCTTTGAAACTGTCCTAAATCATTGTCTTGATCAGAGTAGCTTTCACAGTTGATCATTGTTTCAATATTGCTGTTACTCTGTAAAGTGTTCTCCTGATTCTGATCACTTCACTTTGTATCAGTTCATATAAGTCTTCCCAGGTTTTTCTGAAACCATCCTGTTCATCATCAGTAGTGTTCTATCACAATCATATACCACAACTTGTATAGCTATTCCCCAATTGATGGGCATCTCTTCAATTTCCAATTCCTTGCCATCACAAAAATCACTGCTATAAATATTTTTGTAGAAATAGGAAGAAACTTACATTCTAATGTGGGAAGACAAAGAAGGAAAAGGGGGTTGGGTAGGTGGTGGGTCTGGATGGAATGGAGTGAAAAGGTAGAGAAAAGTCCAGAAGTCAGGAGAGGATTCTGTAGAGGAGCCCTGAGAGGAATGACAGTGTGAATATGGCTGTCCTGGGAACTTTTCTTTAAAATGGAAGTTCTGGGAGGAACTGACCAGTGAGAGGAAGGGGCTGGAGGGGCTGAGCCAGTCAGTCATTAACCATTGGGGGGGGGGGCAATGAGAGTGAAATGACTTGCCCAGGGTCACACAACTAGTAAGTGTCAAGTCTCTGAGGCTGGATTTGAACTCAGGTCCTTCTGAATCCAGGGCCAGGGCTTTATCCACTGTGCCACCTAGCTGCCCCCCATTAACCATTTATTAAGTGACTTTGATGTGCTTGGCACTATGCATAGCACCGGGTTGGGGGGGGGATCCAAAAAGAAGCAAAAGACCCTGCCCTCATGGAACTTACAGTTTAATGGGGGACACAATGAGGAAAAAAATGTGTACAGATGATATACAGAGTACATCATGGGAGATGCCAGGCTGAACAAATCAAAAGCCAGAATTAAGGCTGACTGAAGAAGAAATGTCAACAGTCCCAGATATACAGATGATACCACTGTGAGAAAATCATGGGTTTTGGGATGCCCAGAAGCCTGCTGGAGAGGATAATATGGGGGTTGATTGGATTGACTTTGCTTATTAACTCACTTAAAGTTGACTTGATTGAAACCACACTTACTTGAGAGCCTGGCCCTCAGAGGGTGTGTTCTCTGAACTCTGACCTCCGCATGTTCTCCTCATGGACCTCCCTCAAGTCCAGTGAACCAATGGATTTGGGTGATGCTAGCCAATTAGCTTGAAGCAGTATGTAAGGACTGCCTCTCATTGGGGCCTGCAGGAAGCTTCTGGTCACAAAGGGAAAGAGACTTCCTTTTTGGCCTAAGACTTACTTGTAGGTGAAAGTGCCTTTTTCTTCTCTTCTTCCTTAGATCCTAGCGAGGCCTTCCTAACTTTCAGGGCAATGTGCTCTATCTTTACTAATCCCTACTATGCTTTAATAAATGCTTAATGTCCCCAAAGTGGTGCTAAAGCTTCTAATTTATAAGTAGCAATATATTAGAAACCCCAGCTAATTTTCCCCAAACTTGGGACAGAAATAAGGCAACCACATATAGTTTTACTTGCCATACCACTCTGATGGCAGAAAGTAAAGAGGAATTAAGAAGCCTCTTGATGAGGATGAAAGAGGAGAATATAAAAAAGCTGGCTTGAAGCTTAACATCAAAAAACCTAAGACCTTAGAAACTGGTCCTATCACTTCTTGGCAAATAGAAGAAATGGAAGTAATATCAAATTTTATATTCTTGGGCTCAAAGATTATTGTAGATGGTGACTGCAGCCATGAAATTAAAAGATGCCTGCTTCTTGGAAGGAAAGCTATGGCAAATCTAATGAGGATCCAGCAAAGGAGACAGAGAAAGAGGGGTCAGATGAATAGAAGGAGAACCAGGATAGAGTAGTGTCCTGAAAACAAAGAGAGAAAAAAATAGTAAGGAAAAGAAGGTGATCAACAGGCTGCAGAGAACTCAGGAAGAATGATTGAGAAAAGACCACTGGATTTGGCAACTAAGAGATTATTGGTAACTTTGGAGAGAGCAGGTTCAATGGAATGATGAGGTCAGATCATAAGGGGTTAAGAAGTGAATGAGAAAAGAGGAAATGGAGTTGATAAAGAGGGGGAAAACACCTTCATTTTTTTCCTGTAAAATATGAGAAAAGGTTCTCAGCTGAGAGGGTGGGAGGAGGGAGAGCCATGAGAAATTTGAGGAAGAAAAGGTTTAAAAGAGCCTCTATAGGGGGCACCTAGATGGCATAGTGGATAAAGCATTGGCCCAGGATTCAGGAGGACCTAAGTTCAAATCTGGCCTCAGAGACATGACACTTACTAGTTGTGTGACCCTGGGCAAGTCACTTAACCCTCATTTCCCCACCAAAAAAAAAACACAAAAAAACAAAAAAGTAAAAGAAGTATAGAAAGGGTTACCTCATAGCAATGAGGGCCTAGTTGAGCTTGTGCAATGTAAATCTATAGTGGGCCCAATTAGAATGGTTGCATGATTTTTTCTGCTTCTATCCAGCAGAGCTAAGGTGGCAAATCATAGGAGTGATCCAAGTCTGAAGCTTGATGGGATATATTCAACAAAATGATAAGGGGGAGATTGGTATTCAAGAGAACCAGATAGAATTGACCCAAGGGGTCAAGATGGAGAAAAGAGGAGAGAGTGGCTAGTGCAGGGGAAATGGTCACAGTGTATCTGAAAAAGTAGGGTTTGGCAAGAGAGGGCAGAGAGAAGGAGAGGTTATGGTCAGAGAAGGGGATTGGGGGATTCTTGAACATAGGTGATAAATTTATGGGTGATGGGAAGATCAAATGAATAACCATTTGTGTGTGACTGAAGTGGGGTAGAGGAATAGCTCATGGGAAATGAGTAGATTGAGGAACTGAATGGTTAGGGTGTTTGAGGGAGAGTCAGTATGTATGCCCTCAAGTATGAGAGCAGAAGTTTTAGAGGAGAAAAATTATGAGCCATGTACCCAACTCCTTGAGGAAAGAAGGGGAGTGACTTGGGAGTGTGTAGGTTTATTTCTGTCATGTCTTTGAAACAATCATCAATTTTTGTTTTTTTGGGGGGGGGGTGAGGCAATTGGGGTTAAGTGACTTGCCCAGGGTCACACAGCTAGTAAGTGTTAAGTGTCTGAGGTCACATTTGAACTCAGGTCCTCCTGACTCCAGGGCCAGTGCTCTATCCACTGTGCCACCTAGCTGCCCCATAAATTTCTTTTTAAAATGTTGTTTCTTAACAAACATCAACAGGAATTTAATTGATAAATAGCATAAACCTCAGAGGAGAGGTTACTGAGTGATAGGAATAGGGAGAGAATCTGGAAGTGGTGATAGGGAACAATGATTATTCCAACTCCCCCTCCTTCACCAGTGAGCCAAAGGGGAATGAGTAAAGGTGCAGCCATTGTGCTGGAAAGGGAATCCAGGGAGCCTGTGTCATCAGGGGGAGCAAGGTTTCATTGATTGCCAGAAGATGGAAGGAGTGGGAGAGGAAACAGTTTAGAATGAAATGAAGTGGTTTTTTGTTTGGTTGGTTTTTTTTACTGGAGGGACAGGTGTTCTAGAGGGCACCATGGAGGGAATGGGTGAATAGGTGAAGTTTGGTTGGGATTTTGGGGTGGGGGGTAAAGGAGAATGGAGAATGGGTTTTGGATGATGATCTACAGGAATTCATAATCATTAAGGAGTATAAGGACAAGCCAGCTGTGAGAGTGCTCATCAAGTGGAAGGCACCATTCTTCAGTGAAAAGGCTTGAGATCAGGCAGGAAAGAAGCACACACAATGAGACGGTCTGTCAGCTGAGAGCCCCTGTTTCACTACTTTTCTTCCCTCCCAAAGCTGGAGGTTAGGCAGGAACAGGAGATAGTATTTGAATCTGCAATCACAGAGTGAACTTCTAGGGGAAGCATACTGCTGTGTCATGATGGGAAAGTCCAGAGAGTAAGGAGCTGTGTAAAGAGAAGAGTAAAAGAGCTCTGGGTTTAACTGATGGCTCATTTGTACTGTTTTATCTCACATATAGATACTGAAGGAAAACTCTATAGGTTATTCATCTTAAATGCATGTCACTCAGTAAGCATTTATTAAATACTTGCTGTGGGCCTGGCAGTGTGCTAAGCACTGGGAATACAAGTACAAAAAAATAGTCCTTGCCCTTAAGGATCTTATTTTCTTCCCCCCCCCCCTTTTTCTTTTTCTTTTTTCTTTTGTGAGGCAATTGGGGTTAAGTGACTTGCCCAGGGTCACACAGCTAGTAAGTGTTAAGTGTCTGAGGCCGGATTTGAACTCAGGTCCTTCTGAATCCAGGGCCAGGGTGCTCTATCCACTGTGCCACCTAGCTGCCCCAAGGATCTTATTTTCTGATGGGGAAGACCACACATAAAAAGAAACTAAAAAGCTGAAGGAGGTGGGAAGGAGATACTCCAGAGTTCAGCCTCATGAGAAATGAAGAAATGGGTGGTCTGAGTTCCCTCCTTGAGTAGGAGTTCTGAGAGGAACCCTCCAAGTAGAGGAAGGAGCCCCAAGGGCAGAGGGTACTTTAAAAAAAATTCTTTAACATTTTAATTTAAAGTTTTGATTTCCAAATGCTATCCTCTTTCCCTCCCTTCCTTCCCCCCTCTCTAAGATGCTAAGCAGATATAGGTTATACATATGCAATTATGTAAAAAATTTCCATATTAGTCATTTTGTACAAGAAAACTTGAATAAATGAAAGAAATGAAAGAAAGTGAAAATAGTATGCTTCAGTCTGTATTCAATCAGTACCAGTTCTTTCTCTGGAGGCAGATAGTATGTTTAATCATTAGTCCTCTTAGATTATTATATCGCTGAGAAAAGCTACATTGTTCACAGTTCTTCAACAAACAATATTGTGCCCACTGTGTAAAATGTTCTTCTGGTTCTCTTCACTTCGCTATGCATCAGTTCATGTCTTTCTAAGTTTTTTGGAAATCATCCTGCTTGTCATTTCTTATAGCACAATAGTATTCCATTACATTCATATACCACAACTTGTTCAGCCATTCCCCAATTGTTGGACATTCCCATTATTTCCAATTCTTTGCCACCACAAAGAGAGTTGCTATAAATATTTTTGTACATGTGGGTTCTTTTCCCTTTTTTATGATCTCTTTGGCATCCAGGCCTAGTTGTGGTATTACTGGGTCAAAGGGTATGCACAGTCTCATAGCACTTTGGGCATAGTTCCAAATTGCTCTCCAGAATGGGTGGATCAGTTCACAACTCCACCAACAATGCGTTAGTGTCCCAATTTTTCCACAGCTTTTCCAACATTTATTATTTTCCTTTTTTGTCATATTAGCCAATTTGATAGCTGTGAGGTGGTACCTTAGAGTTATTTTAATTTGCATTTCTCTAATCAATAGGGATTTAGAGCATTTTTTTAGTATGGTAATAGATAGCTTTGATTATTTTTTTTCATCTGAAAACTGCCTGTTCATATCCTTTGGCCATTTCTCAATTGGGAAATGACTTGCATTCTTTTTTTTTTTTTTTTTTTGAGTCAGTTGGGGTTAAGTGACTTGCCAAGGGTCACACAGCTAGTAAGTGTTAAGTGTCTGAGGCTGAATTTGAACTCAGGTCCTCCTGAATCCAGGGCCAGTGCTTTACCTACTGTGCCACCTATTTGCCCCAACTTGCATTCTTATAAATTTGATTTAGTTCCCTATATATTTTAGAAATGAGGCCTTTATCAGAAACACTGGCTGTAAAAATTGTTTCCCAGCTTTCTGTAGGAAGATTATTTTGGCAACTGTATGGAAGTTATATCGGAGAAGAGAGAGACTGAAAACTGGGGCTCCATTTCCGAAACTGTTTCAGTAGTTCAAGGGAAGAGGTGAATAAGGGTGTTGGCCATGTGAAGGATAGATGTGAGTGATATTGAAGAAGAGGGGACAGATGTAAGTGATAATGTGGAGGTAAAATTTTCAGGGCTTGGCAACAGATTAATTATTGAAAATGAGAGGGAAGAGGAAGAGTTAAAGCTAACTAGTTTTTTAATAGCAAAGAGAAATAAGGACATTTGAAGGAAAGATGTGTTAAGTTGGCATCAGGAGGGATGGTGGGGAGCAGAATGAGCTTCATTTTGGTATGTTGATCTTGAGATTCCTGTAGTACTACCTCCATTTGGCTATACAGTAGGCAGCTGATGATGTAGGACTAAATCAGGACAGAGACTGCAGAGGGGTGTGGTGTGGGTGTGTGATATGTATACCCTTGGGAGCACAGTTTGCAACTTTAGTACTATGAGTTCAGTTGATGACAGTTTAAAAATGTTTCTGAGTTAATCTGTTAAATCATTTTTACTACCTTTTAAAATTCTTTTCCTAGCATTTGAGATATTATTAATTAAAATTCCATTGTTCCAGACAATTATACTTGGTTTTAGTTTGCCATTTTAATTAAGGAGCAACTTGTGCCATGTATGTAGGCAAATAAAAAAAAGTAAACAAAATTTCCCCCCTTTCTATTGCAGAGTATTATATGAAGGGAAAGAACGACTTATTTCAGGTTGTGAAGTGATCCAAGCCACACCCTATGGACGCTGTGCCAATGTCAACAATAGTTCAACAAATTCACAAAGAATCTTTATCACTTATCGAAGGGCTCCTCCAGTACGACCTCAGAATTCCCTGGCTGTAACAGATATCTGTGTTATTGTAACTAGTAAAGGAGAAACTCCTCCTCATACATTTTGCAAAGTTGACAAGAATTTAAACTGTGGAATGGTAAGAAAAAATTTGGTTGTTGCAAATTGTATTTTAACAAAAAGGGGGGCCAGAGTACTGGAAGATTGGGGGGGGTGTAAAAACATCTTCCTGCATTTTACTTTATATTATAGTCAGCTTTTAACTTTTTGTCATTTTTGGCTGTGTTACCATTTAAAGGGTCTCTCTCCTAAGTAAATTGAGTAATCTCACTTGTCATTTCCTTATATTGTATAGATTACCTTAACACAAGAAAATTGTGGATTTGGTAAAGATAGCAGAGTCTGAAGAAGTAGCAGTAGGGATGTTTCAGTGAGTCCTCTCTGTTCCTCCCTCTCTCCATTTTTGAGCATCAGAATGTTCTTTAAGTGAGACCTCTGAAGCCTCCGTTTATGGTTGGGCTAGATTTCTTATGAATACTGGCCAGCCAGCCAAATTTTAGTAAGAACAACTCGAACAAGGGTAGACTCTTCATATGTTATTCTTCAAATTTAGCTTTTTATCTGTGACTCCAGTCTTTTTGTGTTTTCTTCTTTTTGTACCCTCTGGTTATACTATGTCCTTAAGGCTCTAACCAAAAGTGTTTATCTCCATGACCTTCAAATTAATCCATTTTGAGGGAAGTAGAATTTACATACATTTTTCACACTTGCTCCCCCCCCCCCAAATAGATTTCTCACCTTTTTGTGTTGTTTAAGTTTGGTAGTCTTAGGTGTTTACATGTCTGTGATTTTAAATTGCTCCTCTGACATAACTAGAATTTCTAGGACATCTAATAAATTCTTAATTTGTTTTTCTCTTATTTGACTTTTGTGAAATTTAACTTATGTTTTTATAGTGGGGTTCCAGTGTGTATTTGTGTTACAAGAAGTCTGTACCTGCGTCTAACTCAATAGCATATAAAGCTGGTAAGTGATTTTTAAACTGCCCCCTGTTAGTATGTTTATTGGCACACATTCATATCTTAGCAGAAGATGAATGTTTCCTCATCAAATTATCTTTTGTATTGTATCTTTTGTTTAAAATTGATATTTAAAATAATGCTTAAAAAATAAAAATCTCTACAAAGTATATTAAGCATTTTATCCTTAAGTGTTTATTAAGTGAGATCTTTTATAGTAAGAATGTATGGAGGGGCAGCTAGGTGGCGCAGTGGATAGAGCACCAGCCCTGGAGTCAGGAGTACCTGAGTTCAAATCTGGCCTCAGACACTTAACACTTACTAGCTGTGTGACCCTGGGCAAGTCACTTAACCCCAATTGCCTCACTTAAAAAAAAAAAGAAAGAAGGAAGAATGTATGGAGACACTTCCCTGGTGGTCTCCCTGTGATCACTCACAGTAATGCAATAAAACTTGAGAAACTGGGGAGAAAAAAAAAAGAATGTATGGGGGCGGCTAGGTGGTGCAGTGGATAGAGCACTAGCCTTGGATTCAGGAGGACCTGAGTTTAAATATGGCCTCAGACACTTGACACTTACTAGCTGTGTGACCCTGGGCAAGTCACTTATCCCCAATTGCCACATACACACACACACACACACACACACACACACACACACACACAAGAATGTGTTGTTAAAGTCTTGTTTTTTCCTACTTCATTAAATTAAAATACCTATATATCTTATTGTGCAAATTGAGAATTGTTTATTGTTACATTGTATTTTCGAGGTTAACCTGTATTTTTACTCTTTATATTTATTTCTTTGATTTGTACCCATACTATTATTTTTCATAAAAAGTACATCTTTCTTTCTTCCACTGTAAACTACCCCAGCCATTGGAGAGAAGGTCGAGGGAGAGTTGGAGTGGGAATATCTTCTTTTTTCCGTTCTTTTTTTTTTTCCTTTTTGTGGGGCAATAAGGGTTAAGTGACTTGCCCGGGGTCAGTAGGCTTCTGCCAGTTGCAGACGACCATGGATCAGCACCTTGAAGAGCCACAGGCCACAGTGTGGCTGTGCAGTCCCATACGGGAGCCGCAGCTCCTATCCAGGGTCACACAGCTAGTTAAGTATCAAGTGTCTGGGGCCAGATTTGAACTCAGGTCCTCCTGAATCCAGGACCAGTGCTTTATCCTCTGTATCACCTAGCTGCCCCCAGGAATAATATCCTGAGAAACTTTTCCATCAAGAAGTAATCAAGGGGCAACTAGGTGGCGCAGCGGATAGAGCACCAGCCCTGGATTCAGAAGGACCTGAGTTCAAGTGTGGCCTCACTCAGACACTTGACACTTACTAGCTGTGTGACCCTGGGCAAGTCACTTAACCCCAAATGCCTCACCAAAAAAAAAAAAAAGAAGTAATCAAGACATCTATCATGCTATATTAACTGCATAATGAAATGTCTCAGGTTATATTTTTAAAATGTGACTTCTCTATACTGTTATGATTCATTTGTGAACTAGAACAAATTCAACTATCATATGGTGAAAAGAAGTAACCACAACATTGAGTTCTTAACTTTAATCATTAAATGTTTCTTTCTTCACCTTGGCTTTGTGTAATTTAAGATTCTAAATGTGGGTTCTAATCTGTTCCCCCAGTTTTGGGGGAAACTGACTAAAATCACTGATAAAACAAGTTTAGGTTTTTAAGGGTTTGTTGAAAGATAGAGAAAGGTTGAGAACAGAATTCCAACAGCCTGGCATTCCTATCTTTCCTCAAATTTCCTGTGAAGTCCTCTGCCGCTGCCACCACCACCAAGTCAGGAACCAAAAAGAGACAGACCTCTCCGCGCAGGCCCTCCTTCCTCCTTCCTGTCCCCTCCCAGAAAATGGGAGGCTCCTCAAGTTGATTGGCTGGTAGCCTTGGTGGACAGTACCCATGCGCAAACGTTACTTCCTGATGCCAAGGAAAAGCCGCATGGCCTTGCCCTCTGAGGCATTCTCCTCATGGTGGAGCTTTCCAGTAGGTGGCATCATTCCAACCATTACAGCTTTCTTTACCTTTAAAAATAACTGCATTTTAAAGATTAACCTCATGAACCTATTTTGTGAAAGTGATAAAGTTTTAAGACCAAAAACATATTAGAATCTAGGCATTTGGGAGCTGTATTTTTTAAAATTTTAGTGCCAGGAAAAACTTTTGAGTTAGTAACAAGTTGTTGCCTAGGTCTTGGCCTTTAGATATAGCAGGCCTCATGAGGAGATTTTGTTTTAGATATTCTGAAGATTACTAGTGATATGGCAGTTTAGGAGGAAATGGCTACTATTTAATCTGTGATGTTTTTCTCTCCGAGAACTCTGGAGTCTTGTATGTTTGGTGCCCTTGTTTTTATACAATTTGTGTTTGAAGTTTTCTCAAATGAATTTAGGGGAGTGTCTGGTAATGTTTATTTAATCTGGTTTCTAGTGGAGTAATTTTTCAGTATCCTCCCCACCCAAGTGGGAGGGAAGGGCCTCTATATATTTTCTACTCAACTAGGTGGAAAGTCTTTCCAAATATTTCCTACCATTCTTCCCTTTAGTAATATGTGGCTGTTAGTGTAAAATTTATTTGTTCTCAGGGCCACTGTCTTTTTTTTGTTGTTGCTGAATTTTTTGTTTGATTAGAATTTTATTTTTTCCCAATTACATGTAAAAACAATTTTTAATGTCCATTTTTAAAACTTTGTGCTTAAGAGGGCTAGCATCTTAGTGAATGCATCTAGGGCATTTATTATTTTTTTTAACATTTGATTTTATTTAAATTAATAATTTATCTTCTCTTTTTTCTCTCCCCATTAAAAAAAGAAAAGAAAAAGAAAGCCCTTGTAATAAATATGCACAGTTAAGCAAAAAAAAAATTCCCCTTTTTTGATGGCTGTGTCTAAAAACAAATGGGTAAATGCTGAATTTTTCATTCGTGATTAATAGGACACTGAAGGGATAAATGGTAGCTCTCTTAATTTTTGTAAGTTAATTTGGTACTTGATTTTGACATTTCGTGTGTATACCTTTGTCTAAAGTTGTAGAATTGCTTTTCCTAAACTGAATTGTGTACCCTTTTAAAATACTAATAATTTAAATTTGTATTTTATTTTTTCCCTGAAAGGGTTAATTTTTAGATATCCTGAAGAAGACTATGAAGCTTTTCCACTCTCGGAATCTGTACCTCTCTTCTGCCTTCCTATGGGAGCTACTATTGAATGCTGGGATCCCCAAACCAAATATCCACTTCCAATTTTTTCAACTTTTGTTCTGACAGCTTCTTCTGCAGAAAAGGTATATATTAAAAGAATAATCTTTATTATAAAAAAGTTTTTCCTTTCAAAATTGCAATTGATCTATTTTGTTTCTTTCTGATTATTATTAATATAGAAAAAGTACTTAGTTTTAAACATAAATATTAATTTGAGTCTGTGGAGATTGGCTTAGCCATTACATTATCAATATAAATAAGATTGCACAAGAAATATTTTAAGAGCTAAAGTAAGAAAGGGGCTTTCCAGATTAGCACTTATTAAGCATCAGTTTACATAGATATACTTATGTCAGGGTCCTGTGTTCTTGTTGTTTTTATTTTTTATTTTTTGGTGAGGCAATTGGGGTTAAGTGACTTGCCCAGGGTCATGCAACTAGTAAGTGTCAAGTGTCTGCAGCTGGATTTGAACTCAGGTACTCCTGATTCCAGGGCTGGTGCTCTATCCACTGTGCCACCTAGCTGCCCCCTCTTGTTGTTTTTAAATCAGTTTGACTACTCAGTCTTTGTTTACAGATTCTATAGCCCTTTTGTGACTTAGTTGTTAGAGAGTTGCTTTGGTCACTGTTGCTTTGCTTAATTATAAATCAATCATATCTCTTCATAGAAGCTGGCCTTCTAAGGATATCTGCTTTATTTCTTTTAAGATAGTTTCTCACGTAGTGGTTCACCATCAATGCACTATGGTTTAAAGTTTAGCCACAGATTATAAACTTCATCATGTACATGAAACCTTGCTAAAAAGTTTAAATTTTAACCTTCTTCAGTAAAATATTGAAAATTTCTGTACAAAGTAATATGTTCATCTGGTAGAATTTGTTAGGTGGATTGTTTTGCTTGGCATATTTAGTACTTTATCAGGACATTTGAATAGGAATGTAGGAAATGTGATAGTTCTTTGGGTCCCTTTTGAGGCCGCTCAGTTTTGCATTGAGTATGTAAAAAATAATGAAGCTGCTAAGGAAGTTGTTGTATTAGTTAATTCAGTTTTCAGTGCATTTTGTAATTTTTTTTTGTCAGTCGATGGTACTTTTGTTGTATTGTAAAAAAGCAAAATCAGTTTTCTACTTTATATAATTTTGCCATTAAAATGTATACTCTTATTTTACAAAGAGCAAATAGAAGGTATGGCAATAGAATTGTTGTAAGATAGCATTTGTGATTTTGCAGGTCTTCAACATTGGCAGAAAATTAGGTTAAACATTAGAACATAAGTGGAATTGAAATTTACTTCTTATGAAATTAGCTTCTAGTTAACCTATGAACCTTCCATAGATTTCAGTGTCAGTTCTAGAATTTCATAATAAATAATAATCCAATAAAGCTTTACTTTGATGCTCCATTGTTGTGTAGGAAGGTTCAAGTCCTGACTTTGAAATTTATCAACTGTGTACCCATAGTGTTAAGCTCTCTGAGCCTGACTTTTCTCATCTGCAAAATGAGGTAGTTGGACAAGAATTGATGGCCTCTTAGCTCTCTTCTGACTCTAATGATATGATCCTATGATGAGAGGTACAGAATGAGACATACAGATTTTTTGCTTTAATGTACTTTATTATTTACAAGAGAAGACTCTTATTTGGCTTGATGGTGATGGAGAAAGTTAGGCAGTGGCAATAGCATTGCTCTTCTTCCCTCTCTCCCCTTCCCACCCCCCCCCCCCCCGGAAAAAGAAAACAAAGAATAGCGTCAATGAAATGTTTAGAACGTACAGACATTCGTAAGGGACACAGGCGAGCTTGATGGCATTGTTACTGTCATGTTAAATTTATTATCACACTCTGTATGCAGTAGAGATGTAGTTTCACATAAAGTACCCCCTTTTCCTGTTCTTTGTACAGGGAAATGTTCGTGCTTGTTGGTGGTTTTTGAATTGTTAATAAAATATATTTTTAAAACGGGAACATGTGGACAGTATTCTACAGTAGGCCATATCTTCACAAGCATATAACTGATTGCATGATACAAAGTGTAGAATACCCCAGTCAGCTTATTGTGAATCTCTGAATAGGTCAAAATGCTACTTTAATGACATTCCTCTACTAAGATGTTTTCCACGTGTATGTTAAAATTATACAAGATTGCTTAGGAGAGGTAACTGTATGGAGCAAACTGCCTCAGTTTACCCAAATAACTCGAGGAGACCACCAAGTCAAGCAGAGACAGATTTATTACATTCCCATAGGAACGGGCAAGCTCAATACCTGAACCGCGCCAGCTAATACATGCCTTGACCTTATATAGGAATGTTGGTCAGAGGGGAAGTCCCCATGCACACTAGGTCGAGCTCACAATCTAACATCCAATCCTGTCTCACCCAGGGTGCGTGTTCAGCTCGTGATCAATCTATGGAAACATGCATACGTGTTCCAGGAGCAAGGGGGAAAAGGGGAGGGGGAACAAGGTCAAACCAAAGGAAGAGGAAACAGGGGAGTGACAGTCAGATGTTTCAGATCTCACAGTTCCCACTGACTCCCCTCTCCAGGCCCCTGTCTCTAAAGATATTCAACCTGAATAACAGGAAGAGTCACTCAGGTGCTTCAGCATTGTTAAGGATGACAGGGTTAAAATTTATCTTCGGTTATGTTGGGAAGAAAAGAATAATCCATTGTTGGGACCCCAGGGCCAAGGGGATTCTGCTCTGAGAAAAAGAGACATGTCACTTAACAAACATCCTGTGCCGAGCCCCGTCCTTTCTTCTTGAGTCCCGAGTATTGAATTGGTGGGCAAACTCCCTGACCCACTCAACAAGGACTGGGGTTCTGACACATGATGGATTGCAGACAAAACTAATATGTAGCTGACAAGTGGGGAGACTGAGCAGAAGTAAAAATACTGTTAATTGGCAATAAAACTTAAAGGAGACAGTGAGAATTTGACAAGCAATAAACTTCTAAACGAACTACACTGGGGCAGGGCTGGGTACCTTCCAGACCCCATCCTCAGAGTTTAATCTGACTCAAATCCATAATCATATCATACATAACAATAGAGAAAACTTTTTAATGATACTTTAATTTATTAATATGAATATGAAGACATAATATTGTATGCCCTACAAAGGAGTTTGCCACTTTTCTAGAAGATGTCCAGCATGGAGTCTAGATGGAAGATAGATTCCCTGTAGATTGCTTCTGTTGGCATGTGACACTATGTTAATTGCCTTAAACCCTGGAACATTGCATCATCTTCCAGAAGGTAGAGGTCATGCTCATTCAAGAGTTAACATGTGGCTATCCACAGGAAAATCCCAGTGGATACAGAAAGTCTATTTTCCAGACTGAATGGATGGAGAGGATTAGTATTACCCATTCATATCTTGGGGTTTTTTCTTAATTAAAAAAAATTAATTTATTACTTGTTTAAAAATGTTTTTGAGTTCCAAATTCTCTCCTGTCCACCCTTCCCCCACTCATTGAGAAGGCAAGCAATGTGCTATCATTTAGGCATGTGAAATCATGCAAAACATTTCCATATTAACCATGTTGGAAAAAGAAAAATAAAGTGAAAAAATTATGCTTCAAGCTACACTTGTTCATTTGTTTTAACTCTAGAGGTGGATAGCATTTTTCATGATGAGTCTTTTAAAATTGTCTTGGATCACTCTCTTGTTCAGCGGAGCTAAATCTTTCATAGTTGATCACCATTACAGCATTGCTGTTACTGCGTATTGTATTCTCCTGATTCTGCTCACTTCAGTTTATTTGAATTCATATGTCTTCTCAAATTTTTCTGAAACCATCTTGTATGTCATCATTTTTTTAAATACAATAGTAATTCCATCACAATCATATGCCTCAACTTGTTTGGCCATTCCCCAATTGATGGGTATCCCCTTGATTTCCAATTCTTGGCTACCACAAAAAGAACTACTATTAATATTTTTGTACATATAGATCTTTTTCCTTTTCCTTTGTTCTCTTTGGGACATAGACCTCATAGTAGTATTGCTGGTTCAAAGGGTTTGCACAATTTTATAATCCTTTGGGTATAGTTCCAAATTGTTCTGGAGAATGCTTGGACCAGTTATAGTTTCACCAACAGTGCATTAATGTACCTGTTTTTATACATGCTCTCCAGAATTTTTCATTTTCCTTTTCTGTCATGTTAGCCAATAATGGATGTGAGTTAGTACCTCAGAGTTGTTTTTGTTTTTTGTTTTTAAGTGAGGCAATTGGGGTTAAGTGACTTGCCCAGGGTCACACAGCTAGTAAGTGTTAAGTGTCTGAGGCCAGATTTGAACTCAGGTACTCCTGACTCCAGGGCCAGTGCTCTATCCACTGTGCCACCTAGCTGCCCCCTCAAGAGTTGTTTTAATTTGTATTTCTCTAATTATTGGTTTTCAGAACATTTTTTCATATGGCTATTAATAGCTTTGATTTCTTCTGAAAATTGCCTGTTCATATCCTTTAACTATTTATCAACTGGGGAATGGATCTTATTTTTACAAATTTTTATAAATTTGACTTAGTTCCCTATATATTTGAGAAATGAGGCCTTTATCAGAGAAATGTGCTGTAAAATTCCCCTGCCTCCCAGTTTCCTGCTTTCATTCTAAATTTTGTTGGTTTTATTTGTGCAAAAAAACCCCCCACCTTTAAAATTTTATGTAATCAAAATAATCTGTTTCACCTCCTTTGAACCTCTCTTATTTTTATTTTGTCATAAACTTTTCCCTTATTCATAGACCTGTTAGGTAAAATTTTCTGTGCTTTTCTAATTTGCTAATGACATCACTATATCTAAATCATGTATCCATTTTGAGCTTATCTTGGTAAAAACTGTTTGAGACATTGGTCTATGCCTAGTTTCTGCCAGACTGCTTTCCAGTTTTCCCATTTTTGTGAGATAGTGAGTTCTTATCCCCAAAGTGTAGATGTTTGGGTTTATTTATCAAATACTTGATTACTGGGATCAGTTACTTCTTTATATGTATACCGAATCTAGTCCATTGCACGTCACCCAATGATGATGCACCAAAGGTACCTTTGAGAATTTTGTAAAAAATGATATACAGCTAGAAGTGGATCAGAGCAAAAGAAAGGATAAGTCTGGACCTCAAAGAAGGGCTCAACACATGGCCTTGACTGGCAGGGGAGGAGTCATAGCAAGACATGAACAACACTCACAGAGGATGGAAAGATACAGAAGGGGGGCAGCTAGGTGGCGCAGTGGATAGAGCATCAGCCCTGGATTTAGGAGGACCCGAGTTCAAATCCAGCCTCAGACACTTGGCACACTTACTAGCTGTGTGACCCTGGCAAGTCACTTAACCCCAATCGCCTCATCAAAAAAAAAAAAAAAGACATAGAAGGGATTCTTAATGCATTTTCTGGAGTGAGTTCCACAGCAAGAACTCAGCCTCTAGCAGCTGCTGGCTAATAATGGGGTAGATTTACCTGTAGTGATAATACCTAGGACAGTCCTGGCCCATTTCCCCCCTGGGACTGTGGGATTGAATAGAGTTGATGCTACCCTATGAGCCTGTCTACAGTTGTCAGGAGACAAAATTGATGATGGAGTGGTTGGCCTCCCTCTTCAATAATGAACTATAAAACTATGAACTTCTGATGGGTAAAGGAATGCGTTGTTAGTCTTGCAAGCTGCTTTGCAAGCTACTTCTCTGCTGTGCCCGCTGAAGCACTAGATCTTTCCATTTTCTCTGAAACTCAATCTGAAGATTCACCAGGCTTTTCTATCCATGCCAAAGTTGAACATTTCTATACTTATTGTCTCCCTCAACTAGAAATATGAGCTTTTTGAAATATTATTGTTTTTGTATTTTTGTCACTTAGCATAATGCTTAGCACATAACAAGCATTTAATATGTTTAAGTTCATTTATTTATCACAGTGCCATAAAAATCAGAAGTATTGTTTTATCAAGATTTTTCTTTAAAAATGGGATTTTTAAAAGTTAGTGTTCCTTAAGTAGGGTTTTGGTTTTTTTAAGCATACTGGATTCAAAATTTTCTCAGCATTCCAACTAAGATTGATTATTTTTTGTAAAGTCAGTAGGAAAATAGTATTCCTTCAAATATTAGTTGGATATATCTTATGAAAGTATATTTGTACTTTATTAATTTTCATTCTTTCCTGCTTGTTTATTTTTAATTGTATTTTTTTAAAAAAAATTACAAGTGTGGGATTATATGCAGAAGAGTATATAAAGAAAATTAAATTAAAGATGGGATTAAAACCACTTATTTAAAATTAACTTCATCTAAGAAAATATATTAGCTTATGTTAATAACCTCAAAATTAATTATATGCCTAATAGGATGAATATTCTACTGTCTTTTAGGTCTATGGTGCTGCTATCCAGTTTTATGAGCCATATTCTCGGGAGCTGCTAACAGAAAAGCAGCTTATGCAACTGGGCCTTTTGACACCTGTGGAAAGAAGAGTGGTCCCTAAATCCATCAATTCAAACAAATGCATTTGTCTACTCTCACGCTGGCCTTTCTTTGAAGCTTTTAGAAAATTTCTTATGTTTATCTACAAACTTTCAGTTTCCGGACCTCATCCTCTTCCTATTGAAAAGTATGTATATCTTCAAGGGTCTTTAGTGAAGATACTATTATTGAAAACATAGGAGAGAGAGAGAGTGTGTGTGTGTGTGTGTGTGTGTGTGTGTGTGTACCTATCTGTGTAAATTTATATTTCTTTGTTAATTTTTAGCATAAAAACTAAGCAGGGTTCATCAACACCATAAACTTAGTACCAAAAGGGACCTTAGTGGTCATCTTTCCACAACCCCTTTTTTATATATGAGATATTTGGATGTCCATAAGAGTTAAATGGCTTGCCCAAAGTCACATATATATTAAGTAGCAGAAGTGGGAATCAAATCTAGGTCTTCAGATTGCTACCCCAGAAAGGGAAAGTTTGTCCCTCCTGCCCCAACCTCCCAACATATTGAGATCTTGATAAAAAAAATGAAAAAAAGTAGTAAAGCCTGAGAAGATCTAGAAAGGAAGGACCCATGCAATGCTATATATGTATATGCCTGTATTTTTATATGTGCTTCAGAATATAGCTTCTGTAATGTATATTTTCCATTGGTCTGTTTTCAAATATCTAAAGATATGTTTAATGAGTGGGAAAATTTTAACTATCCAGAAGAAAATTCAGAGTAGTAATAGAAGCATAAACATTACAGAAAAATATGGTCTCATTGTGCCTTGTCCTGCACAGGCACAAAATTCTTGTCCTGAGATTTTATAAAGTATTAATGATTGGGGCGGTAGGGAAAACAAGTTAAAATTTGAACAACTTTGGTTAAGTTTATAGCACTGGCTGGTCTTTATATTTTACCTATGATTTATAATCAAAGCTCCTTTACTTTAGAAGTTTTTAATCACAGTATATTACATAAAATTACATAAAGGTATAATATCTTTACAAAATAATCCCATTTCTTATTCTTAGCACTTTGTATTTGTTTTGTATTATATATAAAATATATGTGTCCTGTCATAGATCCTAGAAGTATCTTTGGCCTTATTAAAGCTGTTATTGTCATAATCATTTTATTGTTATAGTCTTTGATTCTTATTTTCTCTTCCAAGATCAGATAAAAATGCAATAGTGTAGAGTAAAATAGCATTTGCATTTATGCTCTAAAGTTGGCTCTGCTACCCTGAAACTGATACATGTCTGCTCTCAGCTTCAGTAGTGCATTGACATTGTGCTGATTTAATGATTTCTTTCTTTCTTTTTTTTTTTTTTGGCCGAGCAATGAGGGTTAAGTGACTTGCCCAGGGTCACACAGCTAGTAAGTGTCAAGAGTCAGGTCCTCCTGAATCCAGGGCCAATGCTCTATCCATTTTGTCACCTAGCTGCCCCCATGATTTCTTAATTTACAATAAAATCAGTACTTAAAAGGTTAATTCCTTTTTAGATAATATTACTAATAATATTAGGAAATATACTTTTATGTCCTCATTTCTTTTAAAATTCTGATATGTTTACTAACAAGTGAATATTTGTACTGTTTCCTTTGCTACAAAATTTAGTTTTCCTGATACTTAGGAAGTAAATTTTCATACACGTCTGGGTTACTTGGCAGAATTACCTTAATCTCCTCTCCAAGAATTTTCGTGTGTGTTTTGTGAGACAAAAAATTGTTTTTATGTTCTGTTTTAAAGGAAAAAAAATGATATGTTTAGCCTCCTGAATGGAAAAAAGCCATAGCAATTATAAAATCTTTGGAATAAAACTTGGTAATTATCATTCAGGGAGTTCCCAAGTAAATAATTAACTCATGTTTCTTAGAAATTATGGATTTGTATTTGCAGTCACAAAAAATCAGTATATAGAGTAAAACTTGATCACTAATAATGATGCTGGTGATAACCTTGATTCATTGGATTTTTATAGTTTCTTTTTTCCTATAATTCATAGCTGTGTTGCGAGAGATAAAACGTTTTATTTTTTAAAAGTTAGTATTCTTGTTTTATAAGTAGAGATACTGAGACAAGTTAAGTGGCTTGTACAAGATTATAGTAGTAAAGCCAGGACTAGAATCCAGTTCTTCTGACTCCAAGGTAACTGTTATCCCTAAATCAGACTGAATTAAGTACTCTTAGGCCACCATCCCCTGTGGTAACACTATAGAAGCCATGAATCTAGCTCTTTAAAGCCTCGTATACATGCCATCCCTATTTTTATGGAGAGACTGAATTAGTTGTTAAGATAAGCAAAAAATTACTTGAGGTTCCAAAAAGTGTCCCATTTCTTTGATTCCATAATTTTTCATTTATCTTTACAAAGTCTTCTTTTAACAGTAATGCCATTTTCAAGTGTTTCATTGATTTGAATGCGTTAAAAATTCATTTATTTATATTAAGAACATTTTGAAATTTGAGGGATGGGCATTGCTGGATGGGACAGTAGGCAATTTTTCCATAATGAAATCTTCCATTTTTGTATAACTATCTTTAGTTATATTTCACTACATGATTGTTGAATGAAACAAATATTAACCCTGTCCCCACCTAAAACTATGAAACTTAGAAATACAAGTGAAAGCTAATATTTATTGTGTTTAAATGGAATTTATTGAATGAACTAAATATGGGGGAGAAGTCTTATGTTTTGAATTTCTTTTCAGGCACATCTCACATTTCATGCAAAATATTCCTTTCCCATCACCACAAAGACCAAGGATTCTTGTTCAGGTAATAGAAAAAGGGTGTATTGCAGGGGTGGGAGTGGGGGATGTTGGTGTGAAATACAGATTTCTCTTGTCAACTTCCTTTTCTTTATTGAAGTTATTTCTTTGGGAAATTTAGGGGTTTATTGAAGAAATGATATTTAGTCTTGCATTCAATGCATCATAATGCTGTCTGTATCATCTCCCTACTCATTTTTCTTTTTCATGTTTATTCTGTACTTTGTAAATTAGAATTAGATGCCACCCAGAATAAGAGAGTAAAGTAAGTTCATAGAAGGCTTTAAAAAACACAATTTTAAATTTAGTTTTTCATTTTGGCTGTGTGTGTGTGTGTGTGTGTGTGTGTGTGTGTGTGTGTGTGTGTGTGTGTGTGTATGTATACCTGTTCTGATTTAAATGCAGCTAGACAGAAAGATTTCATATTCTGACATAGGTATCATATTATTGTATTATTTTGGATATTTAGGTTCTTTAGTGTTAGAGTCTCTAATGAATATATTACCTTTGGAATATATGGCCATATTTTAAAAATAAATCTCTTTAGACTTTAGGAAGCAAATGTAGTCTCTCTCTTTTTTGTTCTGTCTAATATAGAGAGTAGCTATTACAAAAACACCCAACTTGTTGAGTCCTTTATAAACATTGTACATGGTATGATAGTGAGAACCAGTCTATGGATAATATCATAGTTCTTCAAGGATTTATTGGATACATGTTTTGTACTCACTCCTGTTGATTACATTTGAGATACTACAAGACGGGGTATACTTGATGTCATAACTATTTCCATAAGACAGAATTATAGTGGCCCAGAATCTGAGCTGGAAGGGATGCCTGAGGAAGTTTACTCCAAATGGTGTCCGAACAAGAATGCCTTCTACACGATTAACCTACAGTTGCTTATACTGTCTTCACTTAAAGATCTCCAGAGAGGAGATGGCCACACAGTCTGGAGACATTCTGTTCTGCTTTTGCCTGGCTCCAATTGTTAAGATGATTTTCCATCTATCATGCCTAACTTTACCTTGTTGCATCTTCCATCTTTTTCTTATAGTATTTCCATTTGGGGCCAAGCAGAATAAGTCTAATCCCCTTCGTGTGACACCTCTTCAGATATTTGGAGACACTTTTTTAATATCCCCAGTTCTTTTTAACTGATCCTCATATGGCATGAGGTTTTGATACTTTTCACTATCTTGCAGTTGAGATTCTGACTCTGCTATCTATTATGTAAACTATCCTGCCTGGTTTTGTGTCATCTACAGATTCAATAAGTAATTTAATCTATGTATCTAAGTCATTGATAAAAATATTAAACAACACTGAGCCAATCAAAGATCGCTGGAGCACTATAGTAGAGATGATTTTGTTTTGTTTTTGTTTTTTTGTTTTTTTAGTGAGGCAATTGGGGTTAAGTGACTTAAGTGTTAAGTGTCTGAGGCTGGATTTGAACTCAGGTCCTCCTGAATCCAGGGCCAGTGCTTTATACACTGTGCCACCTAGCTGCTCCCGCCCCCATGTCTTTTAAAAATTTCAGGGTTTTTTGTTTTGTTTTGTTTTTGTTACAACCTAAGGTTTGTGATGTATAAAATAAAAACAAAAAATTAGATGACATTTATATAGTGCTTTCAGGTATTACTTGTCCGTCCTTTGAACCTTTTGAAGTCTACTCTCCCCAAATCTAGGGTGTGTATCAGATTGTTTAGTTTTTCTTTTCTCTTTCATAAATTCTGTGATAGAATAGTTGCTTACTCATTACTGAGAATCAACTCTGGAACAGACATTCCCCTCTGCTTTCTCTATGATTTGATAGATGAATTATTAAAGAAATTATTGGCTGGAGACAGAACTCCAGCAGATGTCCAGATACTTTAAATCACTCATTCCCTACTGTCCCTCTGTCATTCTTGTGCTTTTTCAACTTCTTAGCATATTTCCTCTTTCTTTCCATTTGGTTTCTACTATGCTATAGTGAAAAATATCTCTTATGTTTGTGCCTCTATTGATTCTAGGTCAGTACTCTCTACTATGCTTCCCTCTTTAGATTCTCAGATTTTGCCATATATCTTCTTTTTTAAAATAAATTTTTATTGATGTCTTCTATTTCTTACATCATCACAGTTATTCTAAATATTATTCCCCCTTTAACAAATAGTATATTTTAAAGAAGACAAAAAACAACACAATGGATAGATTAACACCGGAAAATTCTGCAATTTATAGCCTCTGTGGATATCTCACCTCCACAAACTATTGGGTTAGGAGTGTCCTCTTATATTTCTTTATTAAGGACTGCTTGATCTTTATACTTTTGTTCCACTCACTTTTTTGTTGTTGTTGTATGGTTCTTTTCATTTACGTTTGCTTTAGTTATTGTGTATAGTGTTTTCTTGGTTCTGTTTACTTTACATTTCTCATTTCTTACAGCATAGAATGCTAATACATTCATGTATCACAGTCATTCCCCAATTGATGGACATCTACTTTGTTTCCATTTATTGCTACCACAGAAAATGCTGCTATAAATATTTTGGTGTATGAAGCCATTTTTAGTGGCTTCTTTAGGGATATGGACCCAGCAATGGAATCTCTGGTTCAAACATTATGGACGTTTTAGTCTTACTACTAGCATAATTTCAAATTGCTTTCCAAAATGCTTGCAAAACTTATAACTCCACCAACAATAAATTAGTGTGTACTCATCCTTTTGTAACTCCTCCAATATTAATTGTTACCATATTTTATCATCTTTCAGTATATCTTCTTAATGTAAAATTATATTTTCCTCTCTCCAACCTCTCCTTTACTAATTCTCTTTATTTGAATAACCTCTGTCCTTTTGCAGCTATATTTTAATTGTTCTAAATGATTATATCAAATCATAGCTCCTCCAGTACTGAATTTTTGCGTTTTTTTACTATCTTTTCCAATTCAAGGTTTGTGATTATATTGCATAGATTTTTTTGAAATGTGCCTATTTACGTTTTTAATTTTGTGGCCATATAATTTATAGTAGGGTACTTTTTGAACATTTTCTTTATTTCTTTCTACATTTGTTGTGAATTTCTTTTCTTTTAGTTAGTGTTTTCAGTTTTGTTCATTGTTTTTTCAATTTTCTTAGTCTTTTAAAAATTCTTTTGGGGGGGCGGAGCAATGAGGATTAAGTGACTTGCCCAGGGTCACACAGCCAATAAGTGTCAAGTGTCTGAGGCCAGATTTGAACTCAGGTCCTCCTGAATCCTGGGCTGGTGCTTTATCCATGGCACCACCTAGCTGCCCCTAAAATTCATTTTATTAACTTTCCATTTCAGCTTATGTTTCCTTGAATTTCTGTACTCTCCTTTGTCCTTGTTCTGAGTTTCATTGATTTTCTGTTTTTAAATTTAATTAATTTTTTTAAATGGATGGGCATGTGTTTTCCCTTCCTTTTACTTCTCCCTATCAGTGCAAAACAAAAAAAGAAAACCCTTGTACCAAATATGCTTAGTCTAACAAAAGAAATTTCCACATTCCAAAAATGTATGTCTCATTCTACATCTTGTCTGTCATCTCTTGGTCTGGAAATTGGCAACGTTCTTTATCAGTGGATTGTGGTTGGTCATTGTGCTTATCTAAATTTAAGTCTTTCAGAGGCATTTGTCTTTACAAAGTTGTTACTATATAAATGTATGATTTTTTCCTCTTTTATCACTCAGTTTATAAGAGTTTTTACAGGTTTCTCTGAATCCATCCTTTTAAAAATTTTTCTTAGGGTATAATTATAGTATATGAATATAATGGGAAGGGATTTTCTATTTTTTTTTAATTGCATGCTTTGTCAACTTGTTTTTTTCTGTTTTATTGATATGCCTTCATGTACATACATTTTTTCCCCCTAAGAACTATACTGGCTACTTTTACAGTCTGGTATATTGTTTCATTATAATTCTCTTCAGTATACTTGTTTGTTACTATCATTTGTTTCATCACTAATTACAACAGCAGTTTTAGTGTTTTTAGTAAGTGTCAAGTGTCTGAGGCTGGATTTGAACTCAGGTCCTCCTGACTCCAGGGCCGGTGTTCTATCCACTGCACAACCTAGCTACCCCAGCGTCTACTTTCAAAGAGTTCACGTTCTAATTGAGGGAGAAAAAACACCAGGTGTTATTAAGGATGTGGCAGGCAAGTCATCAGAGTAAATGGGCAAGGCCCATTTACTATGTGCTTGGCACATAGCAAATATGTAGTAAATGCTGTTTGTTTCTTTCCTTTCTTAGTTTTAGTGTTTTTTATTATAATTTTATTGCATTATAATTGGTAAAGGCAATATTTAATGATTTCTGCCTTATTGTATACATTTGAATCCTTTGTTCCTTAATATACAATCCATTTTTGTACAAATTCCATGGACCTTTGCACATAAATATTTTCTAATATCCATTCTGAAGATGCTTTTTGTCTATTTACTTAATGTCTGTAATTTTCATCTTAATTATCACGATGGATTTGTCAAACTCTGAGTGCATACTGTTATGGGCAACTTTAGCATCTTACTCTTGAGGCCTTTGTTTTGTTTCAGTCTTTAAGAATTTTGATTACTGTACTGCATTTGTATTTACTATTGAAATTGTTTAATTATCTTAGCTACTTTTAATCACATGTAATTTACTTGTCTTTCCCAGTGTTATAAGTTTGCCATTATGAAATAATGATTTGGATTTAGGTTTTTAAGGAGTCACATGAAACCTAAACAGTTTTAATTCCAGCCATTCATTTTTCATTTATTTTATTTTTTGCGGGGCAATGAGGGTTAATCGACTTGCCCAGGGTCACACAGCTAGTAAGTGTCAAATGTCTGAGGCCGGATTTGAACTCAAATCCTCCCGAATCCAGGGCCAGTGCTTTATCCACTGTGCCACCTAGCTGCCCCCAATTTTTCATTTATATGAATCCTGTGGAATAGGAAACTTTATTTATGATTTCATTAGTTTAGTGAACTTGTAGATTAGAAAATCAGATACCAATTGTAGATGACTTTATCATATAGGTTAGCTAAGAAAGGGAGGAGAGGTCTACTACTATAGTTAGCAAGGATGGTAGTATTTCATGAGGGTTTTTTAAGGATAGGGGACATGTTTGTAGGCAGCAGAGAAGTAATTTATAGAGTGAGTTTCAAGATCAGAGAGCAAGTGGGGATGGCTAGGGGCAGATTGAGAAGATGGGAGTCATGTGTGATCCAGCTGCAGGTGTTGAGGGCTTGATCTTGGCAATGAATGAGAAGGTCCATCTCTCCATTGTAGACTAGAGTAAAGGAGGAAATAATGGTGGATGGTGTCAGGGATATTTGAGATGAGGAGAAAATGGGCACAATATTTTTTGCTGGTGATTGAGGTGAGGTCATCAGCTCAGAGACTGGGAGTCTTATGGGATGTTTTGAGGATAGAACAAAAAAGAAGCCTTGGAAAAGTTTTTGTGGAGATTGAAATAGAATCAGTTAAGTAGAATTGCCCATTTGAGAATCAGTTAAGTAGAAGAGCCCACTTGAGACTAGATAATATGCATTTGCATATAGAAATAGGGAGCATGGTTATGCCATTTCCTCTAGCTCTCAAAAACAAATGGAATGGGACAGCTAGGTGGTGCAGTGGATAGAGCACCGGCCCTGGAGTCAGGAGGACCTGAGTTCAAATTCTGCCTCAGACACTTAACACTTACTAGCTGTGTGACCCTGGGCAAGTCACTTAACCCCAATTGCCTCACCAAAAAACCACGAATGGAATGGAATATAATGGAAAAGCATTGATTAAGTGCTTACTGTGTACTAAACTCTGGGTATACCAATACAAAAAAGGAGTTAGCACCTACTTTTTGGGGGGGGTGGGGCAATTGGGGTTAAGTGACTTGCCTAGGGTCACACAGCTAGTAAGTGTCAAGTGTCTGAGGCCGGATTTGAACTGAGGTCCTCCTGACTCCAGGGCCGGTGTTCTATCCACTGCACCACCTAGCTGCCCCAGCTTCTAATTTCAAAGAGTTCACGTTCTAATTGAGGGAGAAAAAACACCAGGTGTTATTAAGGATGTGGCAGGCAAGTCATCAGAGTAAATGGGCAAGGCCCATTTACTATGTGCTTGGCACATAGCAAATATGTAGTAAATGCTGTTTGTTTCTTTCCTTTCTTAGAAAGCTTTGGCAGAGCAGATGGTTCTTGCCAAGTGGCTGTTGTTAAAGGGTTAGATAGTCAAGGTAAAGAGTGTAATGGGGCTCTGTGTTAGCTTTCTAGAGGTGTGGTTGGTGTGGGTGGGGTCATTTCGTGTCTAACAGCTAATAGGAACTCAACTGTGGGGAGTTGGGGAAGGGGAAAGTCCTTAGTCACCTTATCTGCTATCATGCTTATCAGTGTTGGACTTGAAGATGAAGATGGAAGTAATTCAGAACTGTAGCTTGAGAAGGCAGGATTGTTGATACTTGAGCTTTTCCTTTCCTTTTGGACATTTCATTCTGGCCTCTTTTCTCATCCTGGTAAAGTATTTTTGCATTATTCAAGTTTGTCCCTCTTTATTTGAAAATTACTTTCTGCTGGTTGTTTACAAAATTTTGTACTTTGCCCTTTTGATTGTGAATACCTGTAATTTGGTGACTGTAATCTTTGGTTGTTAAATTGAGTGTTCTCCTTTGACATTTTATGGATTGTCAGTTTGGAGACTGCTCTTTTTCTACTCCCATTTTTTCTTAGATGATTTCTGGCAATATGTTTCGGCTCTTTTTTCTCCCTTCATATTTTTTTGGGGAGACCAATAATTCTCAGATTGTCTTGCTGGGCTAGCTTTCTTGCTGGGCTAGAAACATCATTTTGGGTACTGCCTCCTACACAAAGCCCTTCCTGATTCCACAGCTGCTCATGCCCTTCCTCCTGAATTGCCTTTGTATTTTTCTTGCTTTTATTATGCATATACATATTTATGTATTTTCTTTATCACATATTATAATATTATCTCTCTAACCTATTAGTGTTGTATTCATCAATAGAATGGAAGATTTTTGATAGCCAGGGTTGTTTCATTTTTGTCTTTGATTCTTAAGCTTTCCTTTTACTATATTTTTGTATGTTATATATATTCTTCTAATAATCCTTAAGGACTGGGACTTTTGATTTTTATCTTTGTATCCTCAGCATTGCATATGGCGCTTTTCACATAATAGGTGCTTAAAAATTGTTGTTCAGTTGAATCTGTCTTTTTATTATGCTTTTTTCCCCCTCTCCGTTTTTAACTATCTTCTTGATATTGCATCTATTCCTCACAGAGATTACTGCTCCACTGAGATTTTTCACCACCTTTCCTACTTGCCTCTTATGATCATTGGCTTGAATTTTTTTCCTTCAAGTCATCGTATTTCCCATTTTGTGAATGTCCTATATTCTTTTATACCTCGTGATTCTAAAACACTATGAAACTTCTTTCAAGTATGTCCATTCACTCTTCTTCAGGTATAGTTATTGTTGCAGTTTTCTTTTTTGATTTGGAGAGTTCCACTCAAATCCGTTTCCCCTACAGTATTGGTTCTTATATTGGACTTCTTTCTTGCCTACTCGTGTCTTTAGATCTTTCAATTTTGCTAGAGACTTTTCCTGTGAGGGTTTCTTTCCTTTCCTCTCTTTTCTTTGTTGCTATCCTTTTACTTCATTTGGCAATTTTTTTGTTATTTTAAAGTGCTTAGTATGTATCTGATGCTGAACTAAGGGCTGGAGATAGAAGTAATAGCTAATTCTTGCCTTCAAGGAGAAACATTCTAAAGGGAGATAATATGTAAACAGACACAGTGTATATAGAAGAAAGCAAAAGATACATGTGTGGGGGTGGCACTGACTGCCTGGTGTATCAGGAAAGACTTCCTATGTTACTTTTTTTTTTTTAACCTCTTAACTATCTCACTTACGTCAGGATTCTCCTATGCTTCTTTACTTGTTTTCATATTGAAGTGTTTTTCATTTTGTTTATTTGAAGAAACGCTTCATTCTCCTTAATAACCTGTAGAATGGGAAAATGTTCTTTGAGCCCCTTTCCCTTCTCTCCTACGTGGAGCTTAAACTTTGAGCAGAGATCATAATTCCCTGGCTCTGGTTCAGAGACAAATATGTCTTTACAAACATGCCACTGCCAAATTAACCTTCTTTGCATGCCTTTCAGGTGCAAAATCCTCAGTCCTTTATTTCTTTGTCATTAGTAGCTCTTGTCACCTCCTTTGGGAACTTTTCTCCCCTACTGTGCACCTTCTCATTTCATTAGAACCTTTTAATCCAAATTCTTTTTCCTTGTTTTGCCACTTCATCCTCTTCTATTACCCTCCCTCCAAGACAAAATAACCTCATTGTACATTTGGATCCTCAGTCTGTTTTAATAAGATGAATAAATACTGTTCTTCCTATGATAGATGCTTCACCTTGACTCCACCTTCCTGCCTGTTATATTGGCAAACTGTTTAATTTAAATGTAAATATTTAGTTTATGAGGTTGGCTTTGCCAATTCAGATATTGTCTTGCTTTTTCACAGCTATCAGTCCATGATGCATTAATATTGTCCCAGCCGGTTTTTACACCTTTACCACTAAGGTAATTAATAATATTTCAAATTATGTATCACTCACTAATCAGAAGGCAAAGTCTTAATGTTTTAAGCACTAGGTTAAGTAAGTTAAATACTTATCTGTAAAACCATCAAAAAGGGGTTAAATTACCAGTCTTCTTATGACAGCATTTCAGTTATGCGACATAATTGTTATATGAATTGAATCATGGGCATAAGAACAAAAACTAGCGATTTTTTTTCCCATGGCTGTTCTGATAAACCTGCTGCTTCCCATAAAATTTGCCCATGTATATGTTATGACAAGTAATATGACTGATTTTTAATGTGACTTACAGATATGTCTCATTTCTTTAGTCAGAATATATATTATATGAAGCCATCTCTGGATTATGAGCCACTCCTAAAATCTGCCCCTTCCTTCACTGTCTCCTTTCTCAGGACAAGTGTTGATGAACAGTATTATCTTTACTTAGAAATAAATACACACAACAAAAATCATGTAATTAGGGGCTCAAAATGGGACATAAACTCTTTGTCACCCAAGATGCAGATTTATAACTTGGCTTTTAATATATTTGTATTGTTATACCAGTTTTCAGTATAACTTGGGTTATAACATTAAGGTCAAAAGTATAATTTTTGCAACTTATGATAATCTAGAAAATAATGTTTAATACAAAAACCTTACCAATTATAACAATCTTTTTGAAGATTTCCTTTCCTCTCCCCAACCCTTGTTTCTTTTGGAGGGCAAAAAGTTAGAATTTAAGCCTTGTTCTTAATTTTGTCATTTGTACTTAATGCCACAAGCAAATTTATTTTTTATCATTAATAACATCATAAGGAAGTAAGAATAATAAATTTAGCTTTTTTACAATGGGAGTGATGGATACAAATATCAGTTAGAAATCCCTGATTAAGCCTGCCATATAAATATTTTAAAATAGTGATCATTAAGAATAAAATTTGCTTTTAAGCAAATACCTAAATGCTATCTATGTATATACATTTTGTGTCATATATTGGCATCAAAATAGATCCTATTTTATTAAATTGTTTATTTCCAGGAGATTAGTGCTGTACCTCAGGATTCTAAAATAAATTAAAGTGCCAAATGTTTTTGTGTTTAAATTAAGTTGTTTAAAGTGTTTATTTAATTTAACTATTTTCAATCTTTTTTATTTTTAATTTTTTCCAGTGGAGCCGACTTCAGCACATTGTTGATGAATCTGGGTCCTGAAAATTGTGCAACCTTGCTTCTTTTTGTTCTGCTTGAAAGTAAGATCCTGCTTCATTCTCTTAGACCAGCTGTGTTGACAGGGGTGGCAGAAGCTGTGGTTGCTGTAAGTGTTGGGCTTTATTCTCCCTTCTAAGAAATTATAGCATCATAATTGTCTTTCAGTAGTAACTTGTCCAAAAGGAAACATCATTTTAGATTTTAAAACTTTCTCTTCAGTGAAACCATAATATATTGTATGAAAGCCGAACCTGTGGCAAGTATAAATCCAAACAAACAAGGAGGCTTTCAGTTTGGCATGTGTGAGATCGGGGGAAGGGGAGGGGGAAGGAAAGAGAGGTTAATTTTTCAGTGTTACTGTTCCTATTTTTTTGAGATATTTAGAAAGCAACAAGTCCATATATTTATTTAACATTGGCCAAACTAAGTCTCTTTTAACCATGTCAGTTAATTACATAGTTTCTTCTTCCAACTGGAAATTAGTTAAAATTAGTGGTTATATGTGGAATTTTAGTAATAAACAATAATAGTAAGTAATTACTGATTACCTTTTATACTGGAGTCAAAGGGACATCATGGTGCAGTAGAAAATAGTCAGAAGTTATTGTCAAATCCAGCTGGATTCTAGTCCTTTCTTTGCCACTTATAGTTTAGCACAATTTCCATAGTAGGTACTTAATAAATGCTTTAGCTGTCTTATGCTCTTCCGTAAGGAATATCACTTCTTTTAACTCAAGTTTCATCTGTAAAATGTGCTAGCTGTTCTCTAAGGTCCCATCTAACTCTTAAAATCTGTGATGAACTGTGGAGAATAAAAAAAAAAACATAAGGCAAGAATTCTGCCTTTTAGGAGTTTACAACTTGGACAGGGCAATAAGGTATGTGCATATACACATATATACACATACACGCATACAAGGCAGCATATGATGTGACTCCTTTAAGAATGTACTAGTGTAGGATTTAATGGAAGAAGAAATCACTGTGTTTGGGTAACTGGAAAAGGCTTCTTGGAGGAAATAGAACTTGAGCTAAATGATAAAGGAAAAATAGAATTCAGATAAGTAGAGAGGAGCAATTTGTGGTAGTCATAAAAAAAGTTATACTTCCAATCCATTAAAGATATTTCTTTAGTGTTTGTCATCCATTACTAAGACTTGTGCATTCCTTGAAAATTAGATTCTTCTACATTCTTTTAGTGCCCATTTTCTTTTGGTTGATTCTTTCAGTCCCAGCTTAAATGTCACTATTGCCCTTTGGTCTTCCATTCTCCTTTTTCAAGTCAAAAAGTGATCCTTCTGTCCTTGGATTTTTTTCACAGCACTTTAAAAAATACATATATTTTTACTGATGCCTTTTGTTTTTATAGATCCTCTCCCTCCTTACTCCTAGGGAGCCATCCCCTGTAAACAAAAAATTTACACACACACACACACACACACACACACACACACACACGAGGAGAAAAAAACAAATCAACAAAAACATATTGACAAAAACCTGACATTTTGTGTAGTATTTCACACCTGTGGTGGGGAAATGTTTTAAATGTTTTCTCATATCTCTTCTTGGGTGACAGATTTGTTCATTATTTTGCACAATTCAGGTTTTTATTGTGATTTTATATGTATACATATGGAATATATATCACAAAATAATAAAAACCTTAATGAAAAGATTTATATAAGCTGATGTAAAATGATGTGAGAACTCAAAAATATATACATTGTGTGTATGTGTGTGTGTGTATATATATAGTGTATATATTTTAAGCTCTCATCACTTTGCATCAGTTTATATAAATCTTTTCTTGCTTATATGAATATTTCATATTGATTCTTTCTTACAATGCATACTATTCCATATATTATATTCATATAATATGACTTGTTTAGCTTTTTCCCATTGCATGGGCATCTGTTTTGTTTCCAGTTTTTTGCTACCACAGTCAGTGCTGCTATCAATATTTTGCTGCATATGGAGCCTTTCTTTTGTTAAAGACTTCTTGGGATATATGCTTGCATAGCCCCTTTTTTTTTGGGTCTCTCCTTTAGGTACTTTGATACTCTACTTACCTCATCCATCATTAATAGCCCCATCTCCTATCTAGCATCATTCTCAAAATCATAAACTCATTCTGTGCATGCCCTTTGATCCAGCAATACCATTACTAGGTCTGTATCCCAAGGAGATCATAAAAAAAGGGAAAGGACCTACATATACAAAAGTATTTTTAGCAACTCTTTGTGGTGGCAAAGAATTAGAAATTGAGGGGATGTCCATCATTTGGGGAATGGCTAAACCTGTTGTAGTATATGACTGTAATGGAATACTGTTGTGCTGTAAGAAATGATGAGCAGGAAGATTTCAGAAAAACCTGGACTTATATGAATGAATTGATGCAAATTGAAGTGAGCAGAATCAGATGAACACTGTACACAATCACAGCAACGTTGTGCATGATCAATTATGAATTATTTAGCTCTTCTCAGCAACACAGGGATCTAAGACAATTCTCAAAGTCTTATGATGGAAAACGTACATCCAGAGAAAGAACTGATGGAGTCTGAATGCAGATCGAGGCATACTGTTTTTACTTCCTTTATTTTTTTTCATGGTGTTTTCCTTTTGGTCTGTTTCTTCTTTCACAATATGATCATTCTGGAAATGTGTTTTACATGATCGCACATACCTAACCTATATCAAATTGCTTACTGTTTTGGGGAGGGAGGGAGAGAATTTGGAACTCAAAATTTAAAAAAATATATGAATGTTTACAATTGTCTTTACATGAAATTGGAAAAAATAAAATATTGTTTTGAAATTATATTTGAAAATAGAGGTCATCTTGCTCTACTCCTCGGAAATCTATGTCTTTGGGATATTACTCTGTGGTCAGGCTTTATTTAAAGTTATTTTTGTTGAAACTTTCAATTGATTAAAATTTTGCCAAATTTTTTTTTAACCTTTTGAGTATTTTCAGTTATAGAATTTTACTTGAGAAGAGGATAAGTTGGTTGATAAAATTAACCTAAGGTTTTCTTTTATTGAATCCCTATCTGTAATTAATTCTTTTTGCTTTAGCTCTTCTGTCTAAATAATGGAAATGCACAGGATATCAAAGATAGAAGGAGGAGAAATATTCAAAAAATCACTTGGTATTTGTATTCCACTAGTAATAATAGTAACTGTTTAATAGTAATTATTTTAGTCATGCAGTTCCATAGTAAGTTGCTTTATTATTAGAAATTCTAGTCAGATTGCTTTTTGAAATGAAACGATTACGTTCTCAGGTGATATGAGAGGGGACTTTAATTTACACCTCTTCATTTTATTGAAGTAATATAAATTAGTGATGTATAAGGTGTCCATTTTTTGCTGTAAAGTTTCATATTTGTTTCTACTACACTTTGTTTTTTTACAGATGATCTTTCCATTTCAGTGGCAGTGTCCGTATATTCCCCTCTGTCCTCTCTCTTTGGCAGGAGTGCTCAGTGCTCCCTTACCATTTATAGTTGGAGTTGACTCAAGATACTTTGATCTCTATGATCCACCACAGGATGTTGTTTGCATTGACTTGGATACAAATATGGTATATATGTAAGTTTATTTTTAAACACTTTTCTGCATTACTTAGAACTCTGACGAGTATCTGATAAAATAGTAGTTAATGTAAAAATTTTTAAAGATCAATAAAAATCCATTTAAATAATTTTTGAAAAGGAAGAAATGTAATGAACAGTGCCTGGAAATTTTTCATTTTTTCTTATTTTTTCAAAAGAAGTGGAATAGATTATTTTTCAGAGCTGAATTCAAGGTCAAGATTTTTATTCTTTTCCTTCTACCTCCCTTTTCCTCCTCCCCTCAACCCCCTTTGAGAGGCACTAATAATTTTAACTGTTTTCTATTTTATCCTGCAAGTTTCAAATGACAAAATTTCATTTATTTCCCACAGTTATTTTGGATTATTTGTATATTCCAGTCTCTTTAATATTTTTCCCATTGGTATCAGTACTTAGGTTTGTAAGATTTAGCAAATAGAAGCTGATATATGTAGTTTTTGTAAAGTACCAGTTACAAATGCTTTCATGTTTTCTGATTATGTTTTTCTTGCCTTTAAATACTGGCTTGACCTTTCAAATGTGGTGAGTCATATAAGAATATTTGTTTTCTGGTGAAAATTTTTTTTTTGCCAAGTTCAGTTAGGCATAGGTAAATCACGTGTTGTGTTTAGAATTTTGCTGTGCAATTGTGGAACTGAGAGATGGGTTTTTGGATTTAAAAAGGTCATCCAGCCTTTCTAACTTGTTAATGGATCTAAGATGACATGCTTATATTCACATAGCTAGTTAGTGTTGGCAGCCAGGACTTCATAGTCTTTTACTGTATATCCAAAGCTTTTTCATGTTGAAATAAAAATCTAGGAATCAGTATTAAGTATGAAATTCAGATAAGAAAACCAATATTACCCTATTTAAGACATGAAAGAGCAAGAACCAGAATTATATGGAGGCCTTAATCAAAGAGATTATATGTACATGTTTTTGATCACATATGCAAAACTAAGTTACTTGCTTTTCCTTGTTTTAAGTGACAGAAGGTTAACACATACCTTCTGAAAGGGTTGAAAGTCCACCTTGGAAGACTTGTTATATTGTTCTTGCTTGCTAAAGACTTAGCCAAAGGAAGAAAAACAAAACAATGTTTGATGAGAATTCTTGTTCTGGGGCATAAGTCCTTGCTACATGCAGATCATCATTGATCTTGATACTTAAGATATACTTTTCATGTGTGTATGTATGTGTGTTGTTTTTTTTTTTTTAAGGAAGGTGGATGTTTCATTTTCACATTTGTTTTCAAGTCTGCCTTTAGTTTTTTTCCTCAATTTACTGTGCCACAGTTTTTATTAACATACTGATAGAAAGGTCTATTATCAGATGGGACTGTTGATGATTTTTAGTTTTTTTTTAATTAATTTTTTTTTAATGGGGCAATGGGGTTAAGTGACTTGCCCAGGGTCACACAGCTAGTAAATGTCAAGTGTCTGAGGCCGAATTTGAACTCAGGAACTCCTGAATCCAGGGCCGGTGCTTTATCCACTACGCCACCTAGCCGCCCCTGTTGATGATTTTTTAAACTACAGCAATTCTGGTCGAAGACTGTTTACTGAGTTATAGCCTGAGTGTTGCCTTGTACCCTGAGAGTTTAAGTAATTTGCCCAAACTCAAACCCTGGTCTCTTCAGTGATTATCCACTCTGTCATCCTACCCCTAAGACTGAAATAAGATACTTCAGTTTGTATTTACTATGTTTTCTGTTTATTATATAGATCAGATGAAAAGAAGAACATGAATTGGAAGCAGCTTCCTAAAAAACCCTGTAAAAATTTGCTTAGTACTTTAAAGAAATTGTATCCCCAGTTGTCTTCAGGTAAGTGAAATATTTCATGTAAAGGAAGTGCTTATGTATGTAAATCAATAATGAGGTATTTTAATTAAAATTTTTTCCTCTTTTCTGATGGGAGTACATTGAGGCTGTCTGGGACAAATAAGTTTTACTTCTGTATAATTGTGTGTAGAATGTTCTAAGATTTTTATTCTCAAAAGAGAATAAAATTTCACCCTGTTCACTTTTTATTTTGGTCTTTTAATTTTTCTCTTTTTAATTTGGTTAGCTCATGGCCTGTGGATTTTTGTTAATCTTTTAAAAGAGCCTTTTAGTTTTGTTTATAATTGCTATGGTGGTTTTTCTGTTTATTTCTCCTATTTTCAAGTATGCTTCAGTCTGGATTCGGAATGCATTGATTTTCTTTCTGGAGGTAGTGTTTTTCATCATGGAACCTTTGGAACTGCTTTGGATCATTGTCTTGATCAGAGTAGCTAAGTCTTTCACAGTTGATCATCATTACTATTGCTATTACTGTGTACATTGTTATCCTGTTTCTATTCACTTCACTTTGCATCAGTTCATATAAATGTTTCCATGTTTTTCTGAAACCACCTTGCTTATCATTTCTTATAGCACAATAGTATTTCATCACAATCATATACCACAATTTGTTCAGCCCTTCTTCACTTTATAGGCATCCCTTCAATGTCCAGTTTTTTGCCACCATGAAAAGAGCTTCTGTAAATATTTGTGTCTATGTGGGTCTTTTTCCTTTTTTATGATCTCATTGGGATGCAGAACTGGTAGTGGTATTGCTGAGTCAAAAAGGGTATGCATATTTTCATAGCCCTTTGGGTATAGTTCCAAATTGTTCTCCAGAATGGTGAGACTAGTAGTTCCACCAACGGTGTACCGGTGTCCCAGTTTTTCCACATCCCCAGCATCATTTGTCATTTTCCCTTTCTGTCATGTTTTTAGCCAATCTGATAGTTGTGAGGCGGGACCTCAGAGTTGTTTTAATTTGTATTTTTCTAATCAGTAGTGATTTAGAGCATTTTTTCATGTTACTGTTGATAGCTTTGATTTTATTGTCTGAAAACTGCTTGCTAATATCTTTTGACCATTTGTCAATTGGGGAATGGCTCTTATTTTTAGAAATTGAGCTCAGTTCATAGAGAATTGAGACCTTTATCAGAGAAACTTGCTATAACCCCCCATCCCTGTTTTGTTTTTTCTTTCTAATTTTGGCTGTATTAGTTTTGTTTGTACAAAATCTTTTTTATTTCATGTAATCAAAATGTAATCAAAATTTTACAGGTACATTTTTTCCACACTCCCCTAATTTACTTATGATTATCACCTTTCATATCCAAATAATTTATCTATTTTGAACTTATCTTGGTATACAGTGTGAGATGTTGGTCTATGTCTAGTTTCTGCCAAACTGCTTTCCAATTTTCCTAGCAAGTTCTTATCCCAAGAGCTATATCGACAGATGCAGAAAAAAAGTATTTGACAAAATATAACACCTGTTCCTCTTAAAACTACTAGAAAGCATAGGAATCAATGGAACCTTTATTAAAATGACAAGTAGTATGGGGCAGCTAGGTGGCACAGTGGATAAAGCATTGGCCCTGGATTCAGGACGACCTGAGTTCAAATCCAGCCTCAGACACTTGACACTTACTAGCTGTGTGACTGGGCAAATCACTTTACCCTCATTTCCCCGCCAAAAAAACCAACAAAAAACAAAACCCATAAATAAATAAATAAACAAACAAACAAATAAAATAAAATAAAATAATAAAATAAAATAAAAAAATGATTGGTAGTGTCTATCTAAAATCAAGCATTATAGTAATAAGGATAAGCTATAAGTCTTCCCAATAAGATCTGGAATGAAGCAAGACTGTTCATTATCACCATTGTTATATAGCTAGAAATGTTAGCTATAGCAATAAGACGAGAAAAAGAAATTGAAGAAATAAAAATAGGCAATGAGGAAACTATCATTCTTTGATGTTGATATGATAGTATTCCTAGAGAATCAACTAAAAAACGAGTTAAAACAATCAGCAACTTCAGCAACATTGCAGGATATAAAATGAACCCACATAAACATTCAGCATTTCTATATATCACCAACCAAACCCAGCAGCAAGAGATAGAAAAAGAAATTCCATTTAAAATAACAATAGACAATATAAAATACTTGGGAGTCTACCCATCAAAACAAACTCAGGGATTATATGAACACATTGACAAAATGTTTTTTCGCAGAAATAAAGACAGATTTAAACAATTGGAGAAATACTAATTGCTCATGGGTAGGTTGAACCAATTTAATAAAAATGACAATTCTAGCTAAATTAATTTACTTATTTGGGGCCAGACCACTCAAACGATCACATGATTAAAAGGTAGAGAAATTCAATGAATAACTTTATTATTAATGATTATTTTATAGAGCTAGAAAAAATAGTAAGATTCATCTGGAAGAATAAAAAGCTAAGAAATATTCAGTTCAAGGGGATGGAGATTGGGAGTGTATCATGGTGATTGCTTCATCCTGACCTTTTTTTTTTTTTTTGCTTCTTTCAGGCACAGTGCCTGCAAATAGTAGGCAATTAATAATACTGATTGATTTGAAGCTCTCTTTTCATTATGCAGTTCACAGAAAAACACAAGAAGGCTCAGCAGTGGAGATGACCCCAATAGAAGCAGATTTCTCCTGGCAAAAGAAAATGACTGAACTTGAGATGGAAATTCAAGAGGCATTTTTACGCTTTATGGCTTCTGTTTTAAAGGGATATCGGACATATCTCAAACCAATCACAGAAGCTCCTTCAAATAAAGCTACTGCTGCAGATTCATTGTTTGATCGTCAAGGTGAGTGATGTTGAATGGTACAATTCCATATCATTGGAATGAATTCTCTATTTTGCTTCCCTACTGAATGATATCTAAAATAATGTCTTTTAATTATATTCATAATGCATTTCAGTTAAAAAAATCTATTATATTCTAGGCACTGGGGATATAAAGATGAAAACAATCTCTGCTATGAAGGACTTTATAATCTCCTAGGTATATACAGATAATATATACTTATAACCAGTAGTATAAATATATAATCAATAAGTATAACCTTTATAATTATAATAAACATAACAATTGGTTGGAGTTTTAAGGGAGATTAATTTTATTTATTTATTTTTTTTGGGGGGGTGAGTAAGTTGGGGTTAAGTGACTTGCCTAGGGTCACACCTAGTAAATGTTAAGTGTCTGAGGTCAGATTTGAACTCAGGTCCTCCTGAATCCAGGGCCAGTGCTCTATCTACTGCGCCACCTAGCTGCCCCTAATTTTATCTTTATACTACATTTTTCTTAGATTTTCTAATCAGGATTTTAAAATTCTGGAATGAAGCCTTTGAAGGGAAACAATTCTAGATAATTAAGATGAATGTTTAAATATACAATAGATAGTGTAAATAAATAGTTCATAATTTGCATTAAACATTGAACAGAACTTTTTATTATTCTTGGCTGTAACTAAAATTTAATTCCTCTTTTTTTTAACCATTTTATTTTATTTATTTTAAAAATGTAATAAACATTTTTATTTGTAGTTTGGGATACCAATTTTTATCCCTCCTTCTCTCCCTTCCCTCCCCCCTCACTGAGGCAGCAAGCAATCAGATATGGGTAAAACGTTACCAAATATGTCTTTTTGTACAAGAAAACTTGATTAAAAGAAAAAAATGAAAGAAAGAAAGTGAAAAATAGCATACTTCAGTCTGTTCCATCAATATCTGTTCTTTCTTTGGAGGTAGATAGTATGTTTCATCAATAGTTCTTTGGGATTGTCTGGGATCATTTTAATTCCTCTTTTAACCTTAAAATATTTTCTGGGGGCAGCTAGGTGGCGCAGTGGATAGAGTACCGGCCCTAGATTCAGAAGGACCTGAGTTCAAGTCTGGCCTCAGACGCTTAACACTTGCTAGCTGTGTGACCCTGGGCAAGTCACTTAACCCCAATTGCCTCACTTAAAAAAAATTTTTTTTCTGGTAGTTTTCCAGATTTCTCTTTCTCTCTCTCTCTCTCTCTCTCTCTCTCTCTCTCTCTCTCTCTCTCTCTCTCTCACTCTCTCTCTCTCACACACACACACACACACACACACACACACACACACACACACACTTCCTTACACGCCGTCTTTCCAAATAAATTCTGGGGTTTGGAGGAGTGTGGAAAGAACCATACCAGTTCTTTACCTTTTCTTCTTCTTGTAATTATCCTTGTCATTTTTGTCCATCACTGCTTCTCCTGCTTGAAGGTGGTTTAGTAAGTCTCATTGCTACATACTCTAGTTCTTCTAGTCCCTGCCCCTAAGGAGATTACAGTTTACTGGTTGGTATACAACAAATAACCATAATAAAAGTTAGACTAGAATTACACATGGTAAGATCAAACAGTGGCTTGAGATAACTTAAAAGGGAGAGATTGCTTATAGCTGAGACATCAGAGCTTTATGGGAGAGAGATGGGAAAGGGAAAAACAGATCAAGACTGTAAAAGTAAGTTGAAGCCACATTGATGAAGACCATAAATGTTAACCATGAAGTTTGTATTTTATTTTGTAAGCGATATGAAATTACTAGATATTTTTGAGCATGGAATCAAAAAATGAAATAATAGCACAAGAGTTAAATAGTAATACAAGCCAATGGTATAGTAGATGTCACTAGGCAATAGATAATTGACTGCCAAATGAGCAATTATAGATAACTTCTGAGAGCTTAGAAAAGAGAGTGATGTGTGTTAGGGTGATTATATGGGGATATCATGGAGGAAGAAAAACAGCTTTTCGAAATTTTCATTTTTATTATTATGAGTTTGGCAAAAAATTAACAAACAAAATTTCTCCATCAAAGGACAAAAAAAAGACAGTCATAAATGAACCTTTAAATCCCAACTATATACAACTTTTAAAGAAAAGTATACTTCAAAAAACCTTTTTTTTTTCAAAAAAACTTGTTAAAAAGTATACTTCCAAAAAAATATATGCTTCAGATTTAAGATATTAGGTCCGATAGTGTCCTGTGTTATCTTTTGCTCTCTTCTGTGTTTTAGTTAAAAATACACTGGTGCGGGGCAGCTAGGTGGCGCAGTGGATAGAGCACCGGCCCTGGAGTCAGGAGTACCTGAGTTCAAATCCGGCCTCAGACACTTGACACTTATTAGCTGTGTGACCCTGGGCAAGTCACTTAACCCCAATTGCCTCACTAAAAAAAAAAAAAAAAAAGGTGTTCTTATTCTCTCTCTGTCTCTGTCATCATCATTACCTCCCCTTTCTATGTGGCGCCCCCTCCCCCCCCAATAAAATAAAGACCTGTGTCTTTATAAATAGGAGTAACCACACACAAAAAATCCATACATTGGTTGTGCCTCAAATATTATGTCTCATTTTGCACTTGTCTATCAACTTTCTGCCAAGGATTGGGAAAAGTGATTCATTTTCCCTCTTCTGGACTTATGGTTCATCTGATCGTGGGGAACGTGTAAGGTTAGGATATACAGAGAACTGCTTCCAGTAGCTCTCCTCCCCTTCACTGCAAAAACTCTTAAGAGTAATTTACTTTTGCTTTTTATTATTTACTTGAAAAAAGTGTTCAGGGTATAGAAGTATGATATGTTCATAGTGTACAATTGGTGTGTAATCTTTACTATCAAAACAATTAACTGAATAACATAAAGAATACAACATATTATGCTTATTCTGTGGAATAAATGCTTTCTTAATGGCTCTCTTCCTACAAGTTATCTCCTATCCATACATCGAAATCACTCAAGATTCTTTGAAAAATAGAATGATAGAGATAATTTTGCTCTATTACCTTCTAATCAGAAATATCAGGCAAGGCATAATACCAGAAGATGAATGTTCCCTTAAGATCTCTACCACCGAGATACAAAAGAACCAGAACAGAGTCCACATTGAAGAAAGGTGTGGGCGGTAAGGTCTTCCAAATGCTTCCGTTAATGGGTATCTTACTGGGTGTATCAAATCTTAGAAAATTTTAGAAAATTGGAAGGGATCTAGAGCCACATAAGAGTTTGGCCTAACCTTCCACATAGGAAAAATGAAGTCGTTCCAGAAGTTTTGTTATCCAGATTATGATATGCAGTTAGGTGGATGACCTTTAGAATTTGTCTGCCAATGTACATGTATCTAGGACAAACGATAAAAATGGACAAATGAAGCCCCCCCCAAATCAAACAGGATGTAGAGAGCAGGTCAGAGGACTTTTTCTCACAGAAAGTTCCATCCTTTTGATGACCGTATACTACTAGTATTGTTATAGTTGAATAGGTGTGGGGCACAGCAAGCAGACTCTGAAGAAGTGAAAATGAGTATCATATAGTCCTCAAAAGAGGCATATGCTTGGTGTGAGCAGGCTATATAATGTGACAAATAAGAAACTAGTGAAGAACTGGAGTGAATATTTTGATTAGGGAAATGTGGTCAGAAAAGAAGATAACCCATATTGGATTATTTACTGCCTTGGGGAGGGGACAAGGGAGGGATAGAGATTGGAATAGAAAAATATAAATAAAAATGTTTAACCTGGAAAGGTGGGGGAGGGGTGTGCTGGGAAGGGTACAGGAGGTATATATATATATATATATAAGTATATATATATATACAGGAGGTATATATATATATATATAAGTATATATATATATATATATATATATATATATATATATATATATATATATATATATACTTATACACACACACAGAGACATGTATATATATGTGTGTGTATATATATCCTGTTCATTTATGAATTATTTAGGTATTATTTATATAGTAATTATATTTAAACAAATTTGTCATATAAATTTTTTATATAAATTGATAGGTATTTGTTATTTAAGGAATTAAATACTAAATTATATGTATTAGAATATATCTAGGTATATCTAAATGTAATAATGTAGAACATTTACATTATATATGTCATATATGTCTTTATGTATATTATATCTGATATATAATATAATTCTATCACAAATAAAATAAAAATTAAAAAAAATAAAGTTAAATCATACATAAAATGATATTGCAAGGGGCAGCTAGGTGGCACAGTATATAGAGCATTGGGCCTGGATTCAGAAGTACCTGAGTTCAATTCTGGCCTCAGACACTTAACACTTACTAGCTATGTAACCCTGGGCAAGTCACTTAACCCCAATTGCTTCACCAAAACAAACAAACAACAAAAAAAATTATATTGCAAGAAAATTAGAAGGCATAGAACATAATGCTTATCAGGCATGGATAAGCAAATAATTTAAAAATAAGAGATAGAAAGCAGGTATAAAATGGATTATTTCAATTACATTAAATTCAAAAGGTTTTGTACAAATAAAACGAATGTAACTAAGATCAGAAGGAAAGCAGAAAATTGGGGGGAAATTTATAGACAATTTATCAGATAAATGTCTCATATCTAAAAAAGATAAAAGAACTTTGTCAAATATATAATAATATGAGTCATTCCCCAATTGATAAATGGCCAAATGATATGAACAGGCAGTTTTCCAATGAATAAATCAAAACAACTTATAATTATGTGAAAAAAATACTCTACGTCATTATTGGTTAGAGAAATGCAAATTAAAATAACCTTTAGATACCATTTTACACCTAGCAGATTGACTAAAACGATTGAAGGGGAAAGTGACAAATGATGGAGGGGATGTGGAAAAACTGGGACACATTCATTGTTGTTGAAATTGTGAACTGATCCAACTGTTTTGAAGAGCAATCTGGAATTTTAGGCCCAAAGAGTTATTAAACTATCTATACCCTTTGACCCAGAAATACCACTACTAGGTCTATTTTTAACGATGATTGGGGAAAAAGGAAAAGAACTCATGTTCTAAAATGTTTATAGCAGTTCTCTTTGTGGTGGCAAAAACCCTGGAAGTTGCAGGGATGCCCATCAATTAGGATACTACTGTGCTATAAGAAATGATGAGCTCAATGATTTTAGAAAAAACAGGTAGAGTGAAATGAGCAGAAACAAGACGGCATTGTATACAGTAACAGCAATATTGTTTTAAGAATGACTTTGACTGAATAAATTATTTTGACTATTATAAATATCCAAATTTATTATAAAGGAAGTTTGAAGAAAGATGCTATCTGTATATAAATAGAAATATGTATAGAATAATTTTGCATATATACATGTACCTATTTGTGTCTAATGATAGCCATCTCTAAGGTGGGGTGGGTAGGAAGAAAAAAGGGGGAAAAACAAATTTACATGATAATTTTGTTGTATGTTTGAAAGAAGTAGCAGGTTGTACATAGTAGCTATGTAGTTTCATCTGCAATCATCTTTTTTATTGTACTATATTGTGGAAATGATGGCCTTATTCCATAAATTAAAAGTTAAATACTAAAAATTTTTAAAAAGAAAAGAAGATAGACTAGTCATATGGCGAAGGTGAGGGAGTGTATGTATAGCTGAAATGTTCCATTGGTGTCTTTGAAATAGCAAGAGAGAGTGATGTCTGTCTCACACATTGGATAGATTTCCTATAATGAATTTACTGGACATAGTGGGCAGGCATGGGTGGGTTATAATCTGCATAGTTGAAGGGATTTCTGAATTAAAGACACCTAAGATCCACTTGAATACTTCACCACTTATACCTTAATCCCAATCCCCTAATCCAATGGTCTTTTTTCCAGTCCTTATTCTTGAGCTCTATGCAGCCTTCCACACTGTTGATTATCCTTTTCTCCTTGACACTCTCCTACAGTTGGTTTTGGGGACACCATTCTCTCCTGGCTTTCCTCCTAACCTATATGCCCACTTCTCCATCTCCTTTGCTGGATCCTCCTCTAGATAATGCCTCTAACCTTATGTGTCCTTTCTGTCTTGGACCCTCTTCTTTTCTTCCTCTATACTATTTCACTTGGTGACTTTATTAGTGGATTTAATTATTGTCTCTCAGCTCCTACCTATGATGATGATTCTCAGATCTACCTATACTTCTCCATCCTCCAATTACATATCTCCATCTGCCTTTCAGAAATCGCTAATTGTGTGTCTGGTAGACATCTTAAATTCCACATGTACCAAGCTGAATTAATTTTCTCCCTGCTCCCTTTCCAAAGTTCCTTATTACTGTACAGGTAAACACTATCCTCCAAGTTCCTCAGACTTGCAACCTAGGTATCATCCTTTACTCCTTACTCACTTCACTGTCTCATATCTGATCTGTTGATGAGGCCAGTCAGTTTCACCTTTATCAATTTCAGCTTTACAGTGTCTCTATACCCCCTTTTCCCTTCTGACAATCATGTAAAACATTTCCGTATTAGTCAACTTAGGAAACTTTTTTTTTTTAGTCTTTTGTTTGTTTGTTTGTTTGTTTGTTTTTAAAGTGAGGCAATTGGGGTTAAGTGACTTGCCCAGGGTCACACAGCTAGTAAGTGTTAAGTGGCTGAGTCTGGATTTGAACTCAGGTACTCCTGACTCCAGGGCCGGTGCTCTATCCACTGCACCACCTAGCTGCCCCAACTTAGGAAACTTCTAATGCAGTTTAACTGTTCAGCAACTTAGTCTTAGATTCAAGGCACTGAGGAAGTGAAATGACTTGCCCAGGGTCACACAACCAGCACGTCAGACTAGTTAATCAAGAAACATTTACTTGGGGGCAGCTAGGTGGTGCAGTGGATAAAGCACTGGCCCTGGATTTAGGAGGACCTGAGTTCAAATTCAGCCTCAGACACCTGACACTTACTAGCTGTGTGACCCTGGGCAGGTCATTTAATCCTCATTGCCCTGGGGGGGGGGGCGGATTTACTAACTGACTGTTATGTCAGGCCATGTGCTGGGTACTAGAGAGACAAGCATAGAAAGGAAGTAGTCACTGAGTTAGTCCTCAAGGAGTTTGTATCCTATTGGGAGAAGCACCCTGTACATATGCAAGTGTGTATACAAAGTAATTTCTGGCTGAGATGGGTGAGAATCAGTGCATCAAACCAGTCAATATCATCCATTGAGTACTTTTTAGTGGCAAGTTTAAGACTGAGATTTGTGCAGAATAAAAGATAGTGGGAGGTGAGGAAGATAGGGAAGGTCATCTAGGCCATAAAGGGCCCAGGAGCTAATAGCTACTATTCCCATTTTTCCCTGGCGCCCCCCACTCCCCCCCATTTTTGGCAGTTTGCCTGGTGTGATTTTAATCCTTAGTCGTTTTGATTTGTATTTTCTTATTAGTGGTTTCTAGAAATCCTCTGTGTAATTTATACTTCTTTTGAGAACTTTTGTTATCTTTTGACTTTTATCAGTTAGGGATTGGCTTGTGGACATATATATATATTTGGGTTATATGTCTTGAATATCTGACCTTTATCAGAAATTTGGTGTATATTTTTTGCTAACAGCAGAAGTTAATGTAAAAGGTTTTCAACTTCATTTAAATGAAGTAACATTTTATCTTTTGTTATAAACATTATACCTCCATAGCTAAAGTAGTGACAGATACCTTGTTTTGGTTCTCTAATAATTTTTTTTATGGTGTGACCTTTCATATTCAGGTTACGTGTTAATTTTGAAGTTATACTATATGATATAAGGGGTTTGGCTCCAAGTCAGATTTCTTTCCCATTTTCCAATTGTAGCTTGACAGTGTTAAGGGCTAAAATTCTAGCTAAACTGTCTAAAATATCTAATGAGTGGTCACCAATAAATTATAAGCTTTAGAAAGAGTTAGACTTTTAAGCATTTATTAAGGAGAATAAGAATTTGGTAAAGAGAGAGAGAAAGGCCTAGATTCCTATCTATTAAAGGGAGAGCGCATTTCTAGCTCCCTTCTCCACCAGCGTCCTCAGCAAAGAGCCTGAGAAAGAGCGCTAGTCCCTTCCTTCTTCCTCCCACTAGCCAATGTCACTTCCTGATGCCAAAGAAAAGACTCCTGGTCTTGCCCTCAAAGACCTTCGCTTCATGGGCGGAACTCTTCTACAGTAAGTCTCCAGCAGGTGGTGTCATTCCAATCGTTACAATAGTCAAATTAAGTCAACTAACATTTATTAAGCTCAGCCCACACCTAGATTGATAGGATAAAGACAATCTTTGAAATGGAGATAATGATAAGTGTAGGGAGTAGGATTAGGCCTAATTAAAGCAAGACATAGCAGGAAAAAAAAAGGGGGAGGATTGGCTAAGAACTAGAAAAAACAACAATTTGTATCAAAAAAGTATCTCAAACTTTGTACCTCTGAATAATTTTCACTGGCTGTCCCCCATCCCTAGAATGATCTCTCTCTTTCTTGCCACCTCCTGTCTTTTAAATATCAACTGAAATCTATATCTTTTAATATCAACTGAAATCTATATATTTTATCTATAGCTTGTTTGTTTGCTTGTTGTCTCCTCCATTAAGATAGTCATAATACTCCTTGAGAGCAAAACTACCTTTATCCTGGGCTCTTAGCCCAGTGACTGGCACATAGTGGGTACTTAATAATTGTTTGTTGGGGACAGCTAGTACGGACCCTGGATTCAGGAGTACCTGAGTTCAAATCTGGCCTCAGACACTTGACACTTACTAGCTGTGTGACCCTGGGCAAGTCACTTAACCCCCATTGCCCCGCAAAAAACCAAACAACAACAACAAAAAAAAGAATACTAAAAAAAAAAGAAGAGCATAGCTCATGAATTAGACAATTAAATTCAGAATATAGTGGAAGAAACAAAGTTGGGATAGTACAGGCAAATTGGAAGGGTAAGGCAAGAATGAATAACCATTAATTGATTATTACTAGTTAAGCAGTAGGGATATAAATACAAATATTTAGGCAGTCATTCCTTCTAAGAAGCCTACATAATAGAGTGAAACAGTATATAGTTGCGTATCTCACGTTTCTTTTGAGCTACTGCAATTTAGCTTTGCTCATAGAACACAGTGCCTTCTTTGAGGTGGGCACACCATGCTTTCATGGTCCTGTGCCAGAGTCTGCCATGTCATGCAATTAGTTCCAAAGTTCTTGAGAGAGGAGACATCACTTCTTGTGACCACCATGTGGCCTAGAGAGAGTGAAAGCATTCACCAGTCAGGACATAGGTCAAGAATTTCAGAACTTAAAGACTTGAGTTCACCAGGGCATTGTCTCTACTTAAAAAGGGTATAGTTGCACTGGGAGAGCAGAAAGATGGCCAGAGTGACGTTTGACTGGAGCCAAGAGAGGCACTTTGCAGTGTGGGTACAGTGGGCCCCAGGATGGAAGTCCCAGGCCTGTGAATAGCAAAACTAATCCTGAGGATAAAATAGTGACTTAAAAGAAAAAGGAAATAAAAATCAGTAAATCAATTAGCATTTATTAAGCGCCTACTACATACCCTGAATTGTGTTGGGTTCTGAGGATAGAAAAATAGAATTGAAAGTTCTTGCATCCAAGGAGCTTGTTTTGTTAGAGGGAGACAAACGTAGACATGTATTGACATAAATATAACAGAAGGCAGTTGAAAGGTTTCATGTAAAGGTGGCCTTTGAGCAGAATCTTCAAGGAAGCTAGGGATTTTAAGAGACATGGGTAAGGAGAGAGTATGTTCTAGGTCTAGGGGACAGCAGTGGTATATTTATATAATCAAAACAGAAGGAAAGCCAGCTTGCCTGGAGGGGAATAATGTACAGTAAAGCTAGAAAGGGGCAAGGTTATAAAGACCTTTGAATTCCAAATAGAGTACTCTGTATTTGGTCCTAGAAGTGATATGGGTTCATGAAATTGTATTGAATAGAGGAATGATGTGGTCAGACCTTCACTTCAGAAAAAAAATCATCCTGGCTTCTGTGTGGTGAATGGTTTGGATTGGGCAGAGAGACCAGTTAGAAGGCTATTGCAGAAACTGAGGCAAGAGAAAATAGGAACTTGACTGCGAAGTATAGGAATGGATGGCGGGAGATGTTGTGGAGACAGAAACATCAATATTCTTCAGGTGATCAGATATGTGGATATAAAAACCAAAGAAATACATGAGGGAAAGCGGAAACCCAACAATTATCATTTGTAATATGAATAGATTAGACAGTCTGGTAAAATGAAAGAATGCATAATGGAATGCATGAGTGTCACATTTTCTTAGGTGAATATAAGAAGGCAACCAGATAAAGTTCATTTCAAGATTTATCTGAATTTCATTTCAGTAAAACAAGTATTTTATATCTCTGCTATTTATAAATAACTGAACTATGCTAGCCAGTGCAGAAAATAAAATATTTAAGTCCTCATAAGTAGAGATTATTTCATTCTTGTATCCCTAGCATTTGACTAGCATATGCTTAATCAGTACTTGTTGATTGATTTTTATATTACCTCTTCCTTCTCTACCTTCCTCAGTAACTGGTTGAATTGTCCTCGTAAGAGAGATTTTTAAAAAGAATTTTGGTAATAGTTGCTTTTTATAGGTGCCATGTTTTATAATCATAGTAGGTAGATAAATTAGAGTAAGGAAAATGTAGGTGAAAATTTTAAATCATACCTAGGTATAATATATCTGGTTCCACTTACAATTAGATTTATAGTACACAATTTGATTTCTTTTTTTCTAGGATTTTTAAAAAGCCGAGATCGTGCATATATGAAATTCTACACTCTTTTAACTAAAACCCAGATTTTTATCCGTTTCATTGAGGAGTGCAGCTTCGTAAGTGATAAAGATACTGGACTTGCATTTTTTGATGACTGCATAGAAAAGGTATTTTCATATACTAATGTTAAATAAAATGATATCTAAGTATAATATGTGTTATAACTAAGGCTTTAAAAAATCTTAATTGATATCTTTTGCAATTCATGTCAACTCAGATTTCCAAATATTTCCTTTCCTCTGACTGAACTAGCTCTTTTTTTTGTTTTTGTTTTTGTTTTTTTTGTTTTTGTTTTTGTTTTTGTTGCAGGGCAGTGGGCATTAAGAGACTTGCCCAGGGTCGCACAGCTAGTAAGTCTGAAGCCAGATTTGAACTCAGGTCTTTCTGAATCCAGGGCCGGTGCTCTATCCACTGCGCCACCTAGCTGCCCCTCAACTAGCTGTTGAAGCAATAATTTAAGAAGAGAAAAAATGAAATTCAGCAAAACCATACAAGATCTCAACTATGCCTAACACTATATGCAATATTTGAAGATTTTGTTTTACTGTAATGTCTTAAATATGTTTTTTTTTTCCTTAATCCAATGTAAAGGGGGACAGCTAGGTGGCACAGTGGATAAAGCACCGGCCCTGGATTCAGAAAGACCTGAGTTCAAATCCAGCCTCAGACACCTACTTAACACTTAATAGCTGTGTGACCCTGGGCAAGTCACTTAACCCTCATTGCCCTGCCAAAAAAAAAAAAAAGAATCCAATGTAAAGGACCATTCAGTGGTGCCTTATTGTGCTAAATCTTCTGTTCATAGAATATTATGTTTCTTTTATTAGTGCAAGACTAATTCATTCTCCTTGTGAATGTTTTGTTTTATTTTCATTATACCAGTAAAGACCATTTTATAGAGGCCTCTCAGTATTAATAAAGATTAATTGTCTAATTAATGTTAGACTTTTTTTTTTACAATCTGATGGCTCTGTTTATTGTTCCCAATGAGTTAGACCTTTAAGCTTACTAGTAATTAAGAGAAGTTAATAATATGGCAACTTTGTTTAAAAGAGTTCAATTCAAAAGCCCCACATGCTTTCATTTTTTATGAGTTGCCCGCAATGACTTTTTGTTTCCTTTTTGTCTTGATAGATAATTTTTGGAAATATTTTAAACTCTAAAGCCTAAAGTATGCTTTCCCCAAGGGAAGGGAAGAAACTGCCCCTAATCATAATAAACTTTTTTTTTTTACTTCATGTTCCTTGTTTTATTAGGATATTTGTTCCTTCATTAAATAGATCTTTTTTTTTTTTAATTATCTCCGTAACCAATATTTTGTAAAGTTTTAGAATGTCACAAAGGAAATACTCAAAAGTTATGCAGTTTAATCTGTGTGACTGTAATAACTTTGCATATTTTAAGTAGTTGGCATAATTAGTCTGATGGAAAAAAATCAGGTGTTGTGGGCCTAAACCATTGTCAACTACTCATCTCCTTAGTAATACATGTCTTCGATGACACTTGAAGACCTCAGAGGATCTGTGCCTGAATTTAAATGTGTTCTCTCTCTATAAGAATTGATTACAGGGGGCAGCTAGGTGGCACAGTAGATAAAGCACCGGCCCTGGAGTCAGGAGTACCTGAGTTCAAATCCAGCCTCAGACACTTAACACTTTACTAGCTGTGTGACCCTGGGCAAGTCACTTAACCCCCATTGCCCCACAACAAAAACAAGAATTGATTACAGCTGGGGGTAGCTAGGTGGTGCAGTGGATAAAGCACTGGCCTGGGATTCAGAAGGACCTGAGTTCAAACCCAGCCTCAGACCCTTGACCCTAGCTGTATGACTGTTAAGGGGTAAAATTCTAGCTAAACTGTCTAAAATATCTAATGAGTGGTCGCCAATAAATTATAAGCTTTAGCAAGAGTTAGACTTTTAAGCATTTATTAAGGAAAACAAGAATTTGGTAAAGAGAGAGAGAAAGGCCTAGATTCCTATCTATTCAAGGGAGAGCACATTTCTAGCTCCCTTCTCCACCAGAGTCCAGAGGAAAGAGCGCGAGACTGAGCGCCAGTCTCTTCCTTCCTCCTCCCACTAGCCCGCGTCACTTCCTGACTCCTGGTCTTGCCCTCAAAGACCTTCCCTTCATGGGCAGAACTCTTCTACAGTAAGTCTCCAGCAGGTGGCGTCATTCCAATCGTTACAGTCCCCCCTGTTGTTCCTCAAGAAACAAAATGTTTCCTTGACGGAACAGTAAAAACAATATAATAACTATTGCTAACTAATAATATGTGAACAACAATATAGAAAAGGAAGAGAGGAAAGTTTTGTCCAGAGGGGCGATTTTTTGTCCTCATGAACCGACGCTTTGACATTAGTCTTGCAAAGGGAGGGCCTCTGCAGAGAAGACATGTTACAGATGGTGTATATTATAACAGAAAGAGAAAAAAACCCAACAAAAACAAATCAAAACTGTTCATTTAAAGTCTCTGAAAGTCTTTTCTCAGATGTCCTCTAGGTGTAGTCGTGGAATGGAAGTCTTTTCAGGGGTTGATGTGTGGATACTGGTAATCAGCCAGGAAATTTCCTACAAAATTGAGCTTAACACAACTTTAAATAGCTTTGTCAATAATAAAATCAAACAATGAAAGTTCTCAAAAACATGTCTAAGGGAATACAGAATCTTAGTTGTTACACATGAAACATATAATAAAACAAAAATTGAAACATTCTTTAAAATTATAATATTACTATAGTCCCCCCCCTTATGGAGGGTAATTGAGAAGACAATTGCTGCAATATTAATTATTAAAAATAATTTTTATCTGTTTCATCACTTTTTGCATCATCTGCCTAATTATCCTCATGCCATTATGAGAAATTTTAAAATCTAATATAATTAGTAACAGATGTCAAGGCCAAATTCAACACTGTTATTTATCATGACACCTGAGATAATTATGGGGGTTACCATAAAAGAACAGAGAAATGATGGGATATGAGCATTCCCACACTTGAGCAATATGTACTGCCCATACAGTATGCCAGGCTTAAAATAGGTGGATGGAATATACGTCCATGCCACCGAACATATTGGAGGAAACTGAGTCAGACTTAATCAGATGCATGGGATTGAGATGGTCCATGGCATCAGGCATATAGGAGGGAGCATAGAAGCCAGGTGTAGAAGTGAGATGGGTGGGATCAATACTTCCAGCCATCTGTACGATATTGTGGGGAAAAATAAAATATTAAACCAAGAGAATCCAACCTCAACATTTGTCAAAAGCCGTTCCCTTGGCCATACCTTGACTTCATGCATGTCTCCCCTCATGTGACAGTTCAGTGTCTGCTCTTGCATGTATTCCTCTTGTGATTGGATGGCATCTTGGCCAACTGGCATCTGATAACTCAGAATAAAGGCAATTAATGTCTTAAATGATAAGTTCCCATAATCCAAGTCTCATATGGATTTAAAAATTGAGGATAATAAATGATTGCAAAAAATGTGAATACATCTTGACTCAGAATATAATATATAATTATGCAACAATTTCAAATAATACCTTTTTTTACTTAGCATACAATTACTTTTTTGAAAAATCTGAACATATTTAAATACAAGTTAAAGCACAACAGAATCTCAAAGAAAACTTTTTTTTGAAAAAAGAAAACTTTTACAAATGTTCCCCTCTTTTTTTTTTTTTTTTGGAATGTGCTTATCAAAAATAATACTTCTAGAATCAATTTACACTTGCCATGGCAACCAATTTGCCAGGGAAATGCTTTAAAGAGTTTGATCAAATAATCAGTTGAGAAAAAATAACAAAAACAAACAACTCAGAATATGGGAGCACAATACTCCTAGAATTAACATTGTATTATGAAATCAAAACCATCTTGCAATGTTTCAAAATTAGATAGACAAATGAATAGAAGAAAATACACATGGAACAATAAAATACAGTGAAATTCAAACTAAGGAAATCTAAATGAATATGAACTTAATATTAATAAGAGTATTATAAAATATAAACTTGATCACATGACTATAAAAAGCTTTTACAAATATTCTCCTTGTTTTAAAAACTAAGTATAAAACACAATCTCAAAAGCATGAAAATCTCTATGAAAATAAACCCATACCATTAATTTCAAAATGTATATGTAATAGCATAGAAATCCTATGTAACCTCTGAACTGATATTAATACTCTGAGTGAATTCAGAACACTTTTGATTCTGATATCTAAAATCCCCAACACTCATATCAATACCTTGCCCCTTACTTTTACATTTCTGTACAATATATACCCTTCCATGGCAAAAGAAGCAGAGTCTTGAACTATGTTGATGATTGTCATTCTTATACAGCTTAAATTTTTCTTCTTTAACCCCTCTATATTGTCTGTCGGACTTTTCACCATACAAATGCTTTATAAGATTACTAATGAAAGACAAAAGCAGGTTAGCAAAATTATGAACAAAACGAGCATATCTGGAATTTAAAGAGTTTTCTAAGATTGTCTCAAAAGCACAGCCAGGATGGGGAAGGGCTGAGCCTGAAGCTGCAAATGCAGGTAGAAAAAGTTGCGCATGCGCATCAGATCTCTGGACTTCCCAGGCAGGGGAAGCAATGGGCTTGGCCATGTGAGGAGTAGAGGGTGGGGTCTGGAGAGGAGGGGAGGGACCAGAGCAATTTGAATCAGACTTGATTTTGAACTCAGGCCTGGATTCCTCTTCCCCCACTTTGCCTCCAGGTGCTAGGGGATTAAAAGCTTCTAGAGGGTGGGTCATTGCCTCCAGGCATGCAAAATTAGAGCAACAATTAGTGTTAAAACTGGGAAAAGCTGCGGGAATCTCTTCAGGTTTCTCTGAAAAAGCATGGTTGGGAGAGGGAGAGATATTTCCTTGTGTGAGTAAGTTGCTGGCTCTTTTAACAAAAATAAAAAGAAAAATAGAAAATCCACAAAAACAAAGCATTAACATGATCTTATCTCCCATTTGTCCGGTTAAACAGACTAAAATCAAAAATAGGATAATTAGGGAGTTTAAAAGGTCCATTCGAAAAAATTTAAAGGAAAACACAGTCAGTACACCAGTACTTAGCAGTTAAAAGGGTAGGGGAAATTTCTTACCCAACCAGAAGATCAGAAGTGAGGTTCAGCTTTCCTCTTCGTGGTCAGCCATCTGTTAAGGGCTAAAATTCTAGCTAAACTGTCTAAAATATCTAATGAGTGGTCGCCAATAAATTATAAGCTTTAGCAAGAGTTAGACTTTTAAGCATTTATTAAGGAAAACAAGAATTTGGTAAAGAGAGAGAGAAAGGCCTAGATTCCTATCTATTCAAGGGAGAGCACATTTCTAGCTCCCTTCTCCACCAGAGTCCAGAGGAAAGAGCGCGAGACTGAGCGCCAGTCTCTTCCTTCCTCCTCCCACTAGCCCGCGTCACTTCCTGACTCCTGGTCTTGCCCTCAAAGACCTTCCCTTCATGGGCAGAACTCTTCTACAGTAAGTCTCCAGCAGGTGGCGTCATTCCAATCGTTACAATGACCCTGGGCAAGTCACTTAACTCTCATTGCCCCAGAAAACAAAAACAAAACAAAACAAAAGAATGGATTACAGCCAATCCTTACTTTATCTTGTGCATTTATTATTCATGTCTGTCCTTAATCTACCTAATGTACTAGAACCTACCTCTGATTTTTAAAAAAATAGTTTGTTGATCCCATTATGCCTTTTGGATTGTTCTAGTTATTAATGACCTTGACAGAATCTGGTCTTTTAGGTCACTTCTTGTGGCAAGTTGTCTTTAACAATATTCATCAACCTACTTATGGACCATGTGCTGATTTAATTGTCCTGTGGGTCACCTATAATTTTGATTCATCCTAGATCTTTGTATTTGCGGCCATAAATCATTATTTATCAAAATTTTAGCAAAGCATTCAACACAGTCTTTCATATTATTCTTGTGAAAATATTGGAGTAATTAGTTGTCTAGAAGATGGTATAAGTCCCCTTGAAAAAAAGGTCTGTAGTAAAGTTCCCAAAAGATCTGCCTGGTGATATACTGGCTTTCTGCTCTGAGGCCTCAGCCACTTGCAGCTTGCTCACTGCATTGAAGTGACCCAGCCCAGTTGGACCTGTTGAGGGCCTTACAACTGACCTGCTGTGCTGACTAGCTTGCTGAGCTAGGACCTCAGGTCTTCAGCTGCTGATCTGTGCTATGGCTAAGAGCCTTTTTCTGCCTTGCCCAGATACCCTCTGCATTGAGCTGTGCTCCCCTTTTACCCAGGTGAGACATATCTTTCCTAAAGACCTTCTAGGTCATCTAAAGCTGGAAGATTGTTTCAGTCCATCTTTTTGTAGGTTTTGCAGCTCCAGAATCCGTTGAGTTGAGAAGCGTAATTTAATGTTGTTTCTGAGAGAAATTTGAGAGAGCTCAGGCAGCTTTCTGCTTTTCACTCCACCATCTTGGCTTTGCCTAAATTTGTTTTTCTTAACATTCATATTTGTTATGAGGGTTCTGTTTTTATTATATTCTTTTAAATGGGGGAATCAGGAGATAATAAAATGTTAAATAATTGAAAAATGAAGTAAATTATTAGCCTTACTGTTTTTTTTTTATGTATTTATTCAGTTCTTTCTGCTTGTCTTGACTTAATTTCTTAGACACCTTTTTTAAGAGACACGAACTTGTTTAAAAACATTGGATTAGACATACCATATTTTGATTTATTGTCATCTTTGATTATAAAAAGAAAAATATGGGGAAACAGTTTTTAAAATACTTTTATTTTTTCTTTCTAGCTATTTCCTGATAAAGGCACTGAAAAAACAGATAAGGTATTTAAAAAAAAATAATAGTGAAATTCATGTTGACATTCTAGTATTATGTCTTATACAGATTATTTGAGGGTTGTGGGGTTTTTTTCCCCTCCAGGTTGATTTAGATTCAGCAGAAGATACCAGATTGATAGAGCTAGATGATTCCCAAAAGAGTGAACATACAGTATTAATAATGTCACCAGAGCCACCTGCCAATGATGGACAAGACCTGTCTCCTAAATACAGGTAATCTGTAGAAACAGGAGAAAGCAGAATAATTTATTAACTCTCTAGATTTAAGTATATATTTCATGGTTCCTTTGATATCTTGTCTTTTTTTTTTTTTGGCGGGGCAATGGGGGTTAAGTGACTTGCCCAGGGTCACACAGCTAGTAAGTGCGAAATGTCTGAGGCCAGATTTGAACTCAGGACCTCCTGACTCCAGGGCCAGTGCTTTATCCACTGCACCACCTAGCTGCCCCTTGATATCTTGTCTTTTTAAAAAAAATCAGGGGCAGCTAGGTGGTGCAGTGGATAAAGCACTGGCCCTGGAGTCAGGAGGACCTGAGTTCAAATCTGGCCTCAGACATTTCGCACTTACTAGCTGTGTGACCCTGGGCAAGTCACTTAACCCCCATTGCCCCGCCAAAAAAAAAAATCACTTTGTGAAAGAAAAATCAAATTCAGATATCTATGATAACTTCAGTTTTGTTTCCTACAAAAATTTAATAAACTAATGAGTTGCATTTTAAAGAAACATTTTATTATCTTATGTTTTATAAACCTTAAAATACTGCATAGATTGTATGGTCATTGTGCTTTTTACATCCACTAATTAGTTAGGGAAAATGCTAAAATAAATTTCATTATTCCAAGTGTGTCTTTAGCTAATCTTTTAACAAGCAGGTAAGGAAAAAAAAGAATGTGTTTTGGTGTCTGATATTTAACTTACATATATGTGTGTGTGTGTATGTATATGTGTGTATGTATATTCTTCACAGTACAATTAAAACTAGAATTTAATGTCTACACTAAATATTTATATGATTTCTAAGATTTTGCATTAATTCTGGCTTATGGGTTGTATGCTGTTATCTATTCTGTTGACACATTACAACTTTGAAGATAGTATTCAGTCTGTCAAACAAGGTATCAGAATGTAATCATTATTATGACCAAAGTTTTTATTCTAGTAGATGTCCTGTATCTGTTTTCAAATCATTTAAATATCTAGTTCAAACCCAAACAAACAAAAAACAAACAACTGGGGCTTCTCCCTTAAAGAAAGTATCAGCATTTATGGGGAAGCTAGATGGCGCAGTGGATAAAGCACTGGCCCTGGATTCAGGAGTACCTGAGTTCAAATCTAGCCTCAGACACTTAACATTTACTAGCTGTGTGACCCTGGGCAAGTCACTTAACCCCAATTGCCTCACACAAAAAAATAATAATAAAAAAATAAATATCTAGTTCAATTTTTAAAAAATTCATTTCTCTTTGTTATGACTTCTTAGGGAGCAAAATTTATCAAATGCATAGATACAATTGAAGTTTTGGAAAAAAAGGAAAAAACTAGTTTGGTTTTGGTTTTTAATAACCAAAGAAAGAAAAAAACCCACTAATTTAAACTAATACCATTCCCTTCTCTTTCTTAAGCTACAAAAACTTCCCGAGACTGGATCTTAAGCTTTTTGATAGACCACAGGCATTGAAAATTCCCTTTAACAGACATCCTGCAGGAAATAACATTTCAAACAGTCCAGCCCTCATGGCTAAAAGGACTAAACAGGTGGGTTAAGCTTGACATAATGTGTGTTTTTTAAAACAAAAATATATGACTATACGTATAACAAGTAATTCATGTATTTTGCTATACATGAAATATATTAATACCTAGTCAATTCAACACATTTATTGAGTTCTTACTGTATATAAAGCACTATGCTAAGTACAAGAGATCAAAAAAAATTTTTTTTTTTTAAAAACCAGTCCCTGCTTCTAGAAACTGGCATTTTATTCCATTGGGGTGGGGGAGTAAGAGCAGGAAATACGGGAATGGTATAATTACTGAGTTTCTATTACATTATTGCAATTGATTTTTATTAGAACTTGAATATCATTTCAAATCTACATCTTTGCTTAATGTGAATTCTCATATATGTATGCTCTTAGAGAATTCTTAGGAACCAAATATCATTCAGATATAAAAAGAGAATATATTTTGGAAAACCAAGTCTAGTTGCCTAACAGCAGGGTGGCTTAATTATGAATAGAAAATATGGTTTTCTTTTTTGATACTGATTATTAAGATGATTATCCATAGTAAATTATGAATTTCTTCCTTGAGCTTCACTTTCTTCCTTGAGCTCTAGTGTTTTAGTCCTGCATTTTCACTGAACATCTCCACCTCCATATCCTGTCCACTTCAAATTCAACATGTCTAAAACTGAACTTAACATCTCCTTCAAAAAGGAAAATGTGTTTCTCCTCCTCCCAGCTTACTTATTCCTGTAGATGGCACTACTGTGCTTCCAGGTTGGAAAATATCAGAGACATCTCTAATTGCCTCGGCCTAATACAGTTAATAGGCTCCTTGCACTTCTGCCATTATGGAAGCAGATTCCCCCCTAAGTCCCCATACATTCCTAAATACTTTGAAATTCTTTGCTTCTTTCAAGTCCTAGCTTAGGTGCCACTTAGTAAGCCCTCTCTGTATCCTTGCCTCTTTTCCAATATGATAGTGATCTCTCCTTTCTTTAATTTTCCATAGCAAATTGTCTTATACTTTTCTTTGCAATTATCTTTTTTTTTAACATAACATAAAAGTATTTTATTATTTTCCAGTTACATATAAAGATAGTTATCCACATTTGTTTTCATAAGATTTTTAGTTCCAAATTTTTCTCCCTTCCCTTCCCTCCCTAAGACAGAAAGCTATCTGTTATAGGTACCATAACATTAAACATATTTCTGCATTACTGATGTTGTGAAAGAAGAATCAGAACAGAAGGGAAAAACCTCAAAAAAAAAACAAAAACAAAAAGTAGAAATAGTATGGTTCAATCTGCATTCAGATCCCACAGTTGTTTTTTCTGGATGTGGAGAACATTTTTCATCATGAGTCCTTAAGTCTTTCCAGGTTTTTTTGAAATCTGCCTGCTTATCATTTCTTACAGCACAATAGTATTCCATTACATTCATATGTTCATATGTTCAGCCATTCCCCGGTTGATGGGCATTCCCTCAATTTCCAATGCTTTGCTACCACAAAGAGACTTGCTGTATATATTCTTTTTACATGTGGCTCCTTTTCCCTTTTTTATGATCTCTTTGTGATACAGACCTAGTAATGGTGTTACTGGATCAAAGGGTATGCACAGTCCCATAGCCCTTTGGGCGTAGTTCCAAATTGTTCTCCAGAATGACTGGATTTCCTTTGCAATTATCCTTGGATAATAGGATTTAGAGACTGAAAGAACCTTTTGCCTTGCATTATCTTTTTTTTTTTCAGGAATGCTTATTCCTTCCTATTAGAATATAAACCTTTTCAGCTATTGGGTCTTTTTTTTTTTCATCTTGTATACCCAACACCAAATACATCGATTCAGGAGGATTGAAACTAGGCAACCTCAAGATCTGAAAATGTGCTGACTCTTAAAACTAGTGAAGATTCTGCAGGGAAACAGAAATGTTTGGTTCTGAATTTACGATTATTTACAAGAAATTCTGCAGTGACCCTCACAGCTTTCTACTTTGACCATATTTTTACCCATTTTTGAATAATGGGTAAGACCAGTTTCTTAATTACTCCAAAGAGTTGTTATGAATCACAAGATTTTACCTCTAGGTGGTATTCCAGAAGAGAGTTGCTAGTCTAAATCTTTACATATGTGAGGAAGTTTTTTTTAATTTTTAATTTTTAGGTGCTAATTTTAGAACGCAATTTTGGATTTATTTCTTTTTCGAATTGACAATGTATTGGGTATAATTTTCTTTAATTTTCTTTTTCTAGGAGATAAAAACAGCTCACAAATTGGCCAAGAGATATTATACAAACCCACCACAGTGGGCTAAGTGCCTATTTAGTCATTGCTACAGCTTATGGTTCATTTGTTTGCCAGCTTATGTTAGAGTTTCTCATCCTAAAGTGAAAGCATTGCAGCAAGCATATGATGAACTTATTAAGATGAGGAAATTAGATGTGGATCCACTGGATGAGGCAAGTACAAAAAAAAATTCTATTTTACAAATGGCTAATTCTAAGATGGATTTTATTTTTATTGTTAAGAAAATTACAGTTTTCCAACAGCTTTAGCATCTCCAGAGTTAACCAACCTACCATTCTCTACAAAGACATAAAGACATAAAGGATTAAGTGAAAGAAGTCAATTTTTTTTTTCTCTTGGCCAACCATGAAAGCCACTTTATACCAGACAAAGTAGATGACTGATTTATTCCATTCTGATCCATTCTGTTCCAGTCTCTTCCTTGTTCAGCCCTCCTTTGTCCGAGTCATATAGGAGTGAAGTTATTGATAACTGGAAGGATAATGGTCCCCTAAAGAGCAGTAAGGAAAGTTTTTGGAGAAGGGGCAAATTTTGGGAGATGATAATTCCATTTTTACATTGACTTTGAGATGCCACTGGGACGGCCAGGTTGACATGACTATCAGGCAGTTTGTGACATGTGACCAGATCTGGCTGGAGACATAAGAGCCGAAGGTCTAGATTTGAGAGTTGTCTACATAGAAATAATTGAACCCTTTGGAGATGATATCACCCAGAGAGAGTTTAAAGAGAAGAAAGAAGAATGTAACCTTGAAGGACACCTATATTAGGAAGTAGGGCATGGACTCTGTTCCAGCAAAGAATAATGAGAAGGAGTGTGCAGGTAAGCTGGAACAACTAAGAAAGAATAATGGTATTCAGGCCTGGGTGTTCTGACACCAAGTTCAGTATTCTCTCTGTTTTATCCTGTTGACTGACCTGAGGAGGATAGAATTTTTTTAAAGCTTAAAAAACAGTCAGGTTCATATATCTCCTCCCTGTATTCTTCCTGTATGTTTGTATACTCTTGTCTTGCACCTCAAATATGAGAAATAGTAACTTCCAACAGTTTCTTAGGTTTTCGTACTCTCATGTATTCCTTTCTTTTATTTAACTGCTTCAATACTCTTTGAAGTCATTAAAGTTTTGAATGGATACTTGTTTCCTCTGCCACATTAGAATGTTATCCTACATTTTCACACAGCTCCTTCTAATTGCTAAAATAAATTTATCTTTCTAGGTTTCTTGTGACTCTTACATTTGCATTTCAAGGTTCTCCCTCCTCACCTCACCTTGTAGTTTCCCTGTCTTCCTTCAAATCCCTAATTTTTTTTTTGGCTTTTTTTTTTTAATAAAGTATTTTATTTTTTTTCCTGTTACATGTAAAGATAGTTCTCAAATTTGTTTATACAAGCTTTCTAATTTCAGATTTTTCTCCCTCCCCCCCTCCCCTAGACAGCAGGCAATCCAATATAGGATGGATATATATAAAAACAAGATTAAACATATTTCTGCATTAGTCATGTCATAAGAGAAAAATCAGAGCAATGAGGGAAAACCTCAAAATAGAAAAACAACAGCACCAAAAACAAAAGAAATAGTATGGTTCATTCAGCATCTATACTCCACAGTTCTTTTTTTTTCCCCCCCCTGGATTTGGAGATCCTCCTCCATCATGAGTTCCCCGGAACCCTTCTGTACCATTGCATTGGTGAGAAGAATATAGTCCATCACAGTAGGTCAACACTCAATGTTGATGATACTGTGTACAATGTTCTTCTGGTTCTGCTCATCTCACTCATCATCAGCCCACGCAAGACCCTCCAGGTTTCTCTGAACTCCTTCTGCTCATCGTTTCTTACAGCACAATAGTATTCCATTGTATTCATATACCACAACTTGTCCAGCCATTCCCCAATTGATGGGCATCCCCTCAACTTCCAATTCCTTGCCACAACATAAAGAGCAACTATAAATATCTTTGTACATGTGGGTCCTTCTCCCCTTTCCATGATCTCTTTGGGAAAAAGACCCAAAAGTGGTATTGCTGGGTGAAAGGGTATGCACAGCTTCACAGCCCTTTGGGCATAATTCCAAATTGCTCTCCAGAATGGTTGGATCAGTTCACAGCTCCACCAACAATGCATTAGTGTTCCATTTTTTCCACAGCTTCTCCAACATTTATTATTTTCCCTTTTTTTCATTTTAGCCAATCTAATAGGTGTCATGTGGTACCTCAGAATTGTTTTAATTTGTATCTCTCTAATCATTAGTGATTTAGAGCATTTTTTCATATGGGAATAGATAGCTTTACAAATTCTTAATTTTTTAAGAAGTCTTTCTTGGTCCCCTTTAATGCTCATGCCTCTAATCTGAGATTACCACCAATTTAATGTGTGTGTGTACAATTTTTACATAATTGTTTACATATTTCCCCCATTAGACTGAATTCCTTGGAAACAAGGGAGTGTGTTTTGCCTTTTGTCACATCCTCTGTGCTTAACAAAAGTCTGTTACCATGTTGATAAGATTCGAAAGCCAATTCTTTTCTTTCTTTCTTTTTATTTTTCTTTTCTTTCTTTCTTCCTTTTTTTTTTTTTTTTTGGTGGGGGCAGTGAGGGTTAAGTGACTTCCCCAGGGTCGCACAGCTTGTAAGTGTCAAGTGTGTGAGGCTGGATTTGAACTCAGGTCCTCCTGAATCCAGGGCCAGTGCTTTATCCACTGTGCCACCTAACTGCCCCGCCAATTCTTTTCTTGTTCCTACAACTTGTTTGTGATTTGACTTTCTGTATTTGTCACATATCCATTTTGGAGCATGTCTTGGCACATGGTATTAGTATAAACTTAATTCCCGCTAGACTGTGGTCTAATTTTCCTAGAAATGGTTGTCCACTAGTGAGTTTTTATCCCAGTGGTTGGAGACATTGCATTACTGGGCTACTGAGTCTGTTTTCTTTGGATGTTGTGTACTTAATCTCTTTTATGGATTGATTTCTCTCTTTTCTTTTTAACTACTATCATATTGTTTAGTTTTGTAATTTTTTTGTCAATCATTTCTCCCATTAAGTTTTATTTTCTCAAATTACATATAAATACAAATTTTGACATCAATTTTTTTTAAACTTTGTGTTCCAAATTCTCTTCCTCCCCACCCCCCCCATTTAAGCAGTTCAGTATGAGCTATACATGAGCAGTCATGCAAAACCACATTAGCCAGGTTGTGAAAGAAAACAGACAAAAACAAAACTTCAGATAAAGGAATTAACAACAACAACAAAAAGTTATGCTTCAATCTGTATTCAGACACCATCAATTCTCTCTCTGTAGATGGACTACATTTTTCATAGGACCTTCAGAGTTGTCTTGGATCATTGCATTGCTGAAAATAAGCAAGTCATTCACAGCAGATCATCTTACAGTATTGCTGTTATTTTGTATATAGTACATTTCACATTGCATCAGCTCATGTAGATCTTTCTGGGTTTTTCTGATAGCATCCTGCTCAATTTTTTTTTTTTTTAGTGAGGCAGTTGGGGTTAAGTGATTTGCCCAGGGTCACACAGCTAGTAAGTGTTAAGTGTCTGAGGCTGGATTTGAACTCAGGTACTCCTGACTCCAGGGCCGGTGCTCTATCCCATTGCGCCATCTAGCTGCCCCAATTTTTTTTTAATAGTAAACTGCATTTATATAGTACTCTTTTTTTTTTTTTTTTTTTTAGTGAGGCAGTTGGGGTTAAATGACTTGCCCAGGGTCACACAGCTAGTAAGTGTTAAGTATCTGAGGCCGGATTTGAACTCAGGTACTCCTGACTCCAGGGCCGGTGCTCCATCCACTGTGCCACCTAGCTGCCCCTATATAGTACTTTAAAGAGAGATTTCCTTACAATAAACTCATACGGTTGATTCTTGCAACAACAGGAATAGATAACATTTATATAGTACCTTATATCTGACAAAGAATTTTCTTCATAATAGCCCAACAAAGTAAGTACCATATGTTTTATCATCATCATCAGCCAATTCTCATCATCAATCCATCCTCATTGTCATCAATCAATCCCCATTTTCATCCAATCATCTTCAATCCATCAATCAGTCAACCATCATCATCTTACATTACTCTTGCCTCTAATTCAAATTTTTTTTCAGTTACTATTGTTAACTGTTTCCCTCCATTCTATTTCCTTCCCCATAATTTTACTTTGTTTTCTATCTTCTTTCACCCTATCCTTCCTCAAAAGTGATTTGCTTCTGACTGCCCTCTCCCCCAATTTGCCTTCCCTTCTTTCCCTCCTACTTTTTTGAAGGGTTAGATAGATTACTCCACCCAATTGAGTGTGTATGTTATTCCCTCCTTGAGCCAACTCTGATGAGATTAAGGTCTTTGAGCTAATTCTGATCAGTGTAAGACTCATTCATTGCCCAGTTTTGATAGGTTACTCCACCTAATTGAGTGTGTATGTTATTCCAGATTGTTGGTGGGGGGGGTTTTGTTTTTGTTTTTGTTTTTGATTTTTTTAGTGAGGCAATTGGGATTAAGTGACTTTCCCACGGTCACACAGCTAGTAAGTATTTAGTGTCTGAGGCCTGATTTGAACTCAGGTACTCCTGACTCCAGGGCTGGTGCACTGCGCCACCTAGCTGCCCCCCAGATTTTTTTTTAAATTAATTTTGTTGACATCTTTTCTCTTTTTACTTCATCTAAATCTCTCCCTTTCCCTTCCCTGTCCTAGAAAGCCATCCTATATAACAAATAAAATTGTAAAATAAACATGCAAATACATCCAGAAAGTCTGAATATATGTACAAATCCCTGGACCTCTGGAAAGGAATGTGTTGCAGTTGTCTTTTTTTGGGGGGGGTGGAGCAGTGAGGGTTAAGTGACTTTCCCAGAGTCACACAGGTAGTAATAAGTGTTAAGTGTCTGAGGCGGGATTTGAACTCAGGTCCTCCTGAATCCAGGGACACTGCACCACCTAGCTAACTTCCCCCTGCACTTGTCTTTTTATATCTCTTCTTTTGAGTCATGCTTTGTTTTTGTAATTTTACAACTGGAACTTTTTATTATTTTTTGTGTGTTATCTTTTCCCTTTGTTGTCAATATGTATATTGTTTTCTTGGCCCTATGCAGTTAGTTCACTATATATCAGATTTCATAAATTGTTGCACGCTCCTCTATATTCTGTCATATTCACTGTTTCTTGCAGCACAGTATCATTCTATTACATTTATGTACCACCATTTATTTAATCATTTCCTAATCCAAGTACATTTTTCTGATTCTTTGCTACAGTAGTAGTAGTAATAATAATAATAACAGCTAACATTTATATATTACCCACTATGTATCAGGCACTGTGCTAAGTTCTTTCCAAATATTATTTCATTTGATCCTCACAACAACACTAGGAGGTAGGTGCTATTATAATACCCATTTAACAGTTGAGGAACCTGAGGCAGACAGAGGTTACATGTCTTGTCCTTGGTCACGCACCTAGTAAGTGTCTGAGGCTAGATTTGAACTCGGGTCTTCCTGACTTCAGCCAGGCTCAGATCTCTACACAGTCTGTCACCTAGGCACCTCAAAAAGTGCCATAAAAAGTACTGTTGTTAATATTTTGGCGTATCTGGGAACTTTGTTCTTATCACTGACTTCCTTGGATTAGTATAAAGCTAGTAATGGAATATTTGAGTCAAAGGGTATGGACATTTTTGTCACTTTATTTGCATCATTCCAAGTTGCTTTACAAAATAGTTACACTGATTCAATATTGATGATTCCCAACTTTGCCAATTTCCACCATATGAAATGAAACCTTGGGGTTGTATTGATTTGCATTTCTCGTATTATTAGTTATTTGGAATGTTCTTTTATTTGTGTGTGTGTGTGTGTGTGTGTGTGTGTGTGTGTGTGTGTGTGTGTGTGTGTGTGTGTGGCAATTGGGATTAAGTGACTTGCCCAGGGTCACATAGCTAGTAAGTGTCAAGGGTCTGAGGTCGGATTTGAACTCAGGTCCTCCTGAATCCAGGGCCGGTGCTCTATCTACTGCACCACCTAGCTGCCCCTATTTCTTTTATTTCTTAAATCAATTAAAATTTTTTTTTAATCTCTGAAAATCCTGCTTCTCTCCTTCCCACCTCTGTAACTTCCTCCCTCTGCCCACTGAGAAATAACAAAACAAAACTCCTGTTATAAAGGGGTATAACTCATGAAAAGAAATTGCCCCATTCACTATGACCAAAAAAAAAAATAATAAAAATAGGTCTCAGTCTTCATTCTGAATCCATAATTTCTCTCTCTGGAAGTAGATAGCATATTTCATTCCAAGTTCTTCAAGGTTGCTCATTTCATGGATCAGAGTTCTCAAGTCTTTCCAGGTAGTTTGTTCTTAACAACATTTTCTTGTTAGAAAAATTAAAAAATATTCAGAGCTTTGTTATGTAGGAAAAAATGTTATGGATTTATTATATATTCTCTTCATGTACATTTGAGTCATAAATTCAGCACAATTGGTATGAATATTTTAAACTAATTCCTATCGTGTTCTCAATTTTGTTAGGTATGCTATCGTGTTGTAATGCAACTTTGTGGACTTTGGGGTCATCCTGTTCTAGCCGTTCGAGTCTTATTTGAAATGAAAATTGCTAAAATACAACCAAATGCTATTACCTATGGTTATTACAATAAGGTAAATAATATTGAGACTTGGGCCAAATCGACTGTCATTTAACCTAGACACACGTTTTTCTTGTTGCTTTTAAATCTTGGCAGTGCTTTTTGAAATAGGAAGCTTTCTTTGGATGACCTTGTTCTATAGAATTTCCTGATAAAATGATTTTTTGTTGTCAGGTAGTTCTGGAGAGCCCATGGCCTAGCAGTAATCGCAGTGGTATCTTCTTGTGGACGAAGGTACGGAATGTGGTGTGTGGCATAGCACAATTTAGGCAGCCACTTAAAAAGGCCACCCAGATATCAGGTAATATATAAGTTGTGATCAAAGAAAAATTTCCACACTGAACCAGGAAACATATTGTTTTGTATACCATTGTACGGCATTTTTCTAATATTTTAAAATTAGATGTTATGGTATGCATTACATTATGCCTTTGCTTTGCTAAAGTCACAGTTTACCTTGGTCCACAATTATTTGTTGGTGCAATTTAAAATGTGTGGTGAGTTCTTTGTGTTTAGTTTCACAGGTATTAGTTTCACATGTATTATTGAGCTGCTGTTGCCCTTATCTTTAGCTCCTCGGATTCCCACAGGTGGAAGTGATGGGGACACGGTGAGCCATGGTAGCGTGGATAGTTCTAATGATGCTAACAATGGGGAGCACACACTCTTCGTCAGAGATTTAATCAGGCTTGATTCCATTGATAATCACTCTAGCACAGGTACTAAATCCTTCTGGGTTTCACTAACCCATCACATACTCTCATGTTAAATCTCTTGCAGTTTGTTTTAAACATTGCTTTTCCTTTTCTGAGGTTGTGCGATATGAATACTTTTCATTGCCACTTAATATATTCACCTGGAAAGAAATCAGAGCATTGTCAAGTTTCAGTATTAGGGCAGTACTCTAAAGAGGGAGAGTTACCCTGGGAGAGCAGGCAACATGATGTTTTTTAAACTCTTTCATAGTCCACCAACATCTGTGGAACTGTAATATTATTGATAGAAATGTCAAATTAAAACTTTTATTTGGGATATAATTTGGAAATTCTTTTTTTCTAATTATGTGTAGTGTAACCTCAGAAACTTTGAGGTTATAAACATGTAGACAGAAGGGGACATGGTGTCGATGAGAAACACTCTTTATTGTGGAATTGCCTGCTATGGCAAATTATTCAAAGATTTATTAAGTATAACCACAGATGATAACCTCTGTCCATGAAAGATAGATAGGTGTAATGTAAATTACCATTTTGTGCCAGTGTGTGTGTGTCGCACATCCTTCTTCTTTTCCTCTCATGTTTTTGTTAATAGCTCGAGCTTTTTCTTAAAGAGAATCCCGAGTCTCGTTCCTGTGCTTCCTCTGATGTTCTTGTCTCAAGGACTGGAGTCTCCTTCTCTTTGATCTTTGTTGCTCTGCTTTTCGCTCTGTGCTGTTTCTTGGTGCTGCATGTGTCCTTGGCTGTCATGGTGTGGGGTGCAGACAGACTTGTATGACGTGAAGCCATGGATACACGTGGGCATTATTTCTGCCCTTGAATGTTAACTCCTGCAGGTAATTTCCCATTTATTAGGTTCAATTTTGCTGACAAGCAAGGGGAGGGGGAGCTTTCTACTTTCATAGTAAACATTGCCCCAAGTGGAAAACTATCTTAGGTGCCTTGCCTTTTCTCTCACATTTTGTGTAGGATCTTCTCCAAATATCCAGTTACAATTTCATGGGGAGTTTTCAAAACTGGTTTCTGAATTTTGTGTGATAATTACTTGAAGCTTAATTTTAATCTCTGACTTTGAGGTCTATATAATGGGACCACCTCATACTTGAAACCAGCTCAATAATTTAGTCTTTTGGATACTTTAATAATTAAATTCCTTTCTAGTAGAGGAGGCTAATAATGCACCCATCTTATATTGGATTATATTATTTTTCATTCAGCAAACACTTAATATGTGCCTTTTATATTTTCCTTGTATAAAGGACTGTGGTCCCTGCATTATGCATGAAATAATATTATGGCAAGCCTGTCTTGTACTTTATAAGGAGCTATTTGCTCTTTTCACATCAGTCAGCAAAATTAATGTGTTTGAAATTACATTCCCCTTTCCTCAACAGCATGTTTATATGCTTGAGAAACTAGTTAGTGAACAATCTGATTGTTACAGGCAGACTTGTAAATTGAAGTCCCTTAAATGTGAGTGTCACCTGTTTCTTGGGATGGCTATCACAGTCTTTGCTCAGTGCCAGTAGAGAAAATGGGCTTCTGTTCTTGGGAGACCAGAGCTGATTTTTACTCGATAAGCTTAGTTCACTGAACATTGTTACCTAACTTTGTTAACATTTCTCCTTCCCTTCCTCTAAAACTCATTATAAGGGCAATATAACTGATGGGGACCATGACCTCTCAATGGGATGGAGCATTCTAGCAGTAGAAGACTAGCGTTCACATCCTTTATTAGTTACCTTTTAACTCTACTTGAAATAATGGCTAAAACGCAGATAGTAGTAATAGATGTAGTCTGTGATGTCTTTGTTGTATCACATGGGAAACTGCTACCCTAGCTCAGAATCATTCTAAGTCAAAAGCAGGTGCCTAATTTCAGATGCTCTAAAAGTTTTGTCATAATTCTCAAGATTTGGGGCAAGAAATGATCACTTAGTACATTTGATTCTATTTTCAGTTCGTTTATTGTCATAGCCACACGTCTGAGTATATAAATTAGCCTCTTGATAAGATGATAAGATGCTTACTGTATTGTGGGAGTCTGAGGGTTGTGCAGTTTACTCTCCCTTCTCTCTATCTTGCTTTGAGATTCTTGATGCTGATCAGCTTCGCCTTTCTTCATAATATCCTATAGTAACTGGACTTTTCAAATTCAAAGGGAAATATTTTTAGATACATAATGATCTTAACTTTGTTGTTTTCAATATCCTTTGCTATTTATTGTCAAATGAAAGTGTTTTCTATGTTTTATAAAGTTTCTGATCTCCTTAAACCCTTGTTTTCTTGGATGTAATTGTGATACCTAATGAATGGAACTTTATTTTTTTTAAATTGTGGGGTAGTTCATAAATAGTATCATGTGTCTCTCATATGATTTTTGTTTGCTTTAACAGGTGGTCAGTCTGATCAAGGATATGGGTCAAAGGATGAACTTATAAAGGATGATGCAGAAAGTCTTCATGTACAAGAAGCACAAGTTGAGGGAGAATTGTTAACTAAGACAAAAGCCCAGAGAGACAGTTAAGTATTGCTATTGAGTGGCTTTACTTTGCTAATCTTCCATGCTAGATTATGTCTCTTTTGAGCAGGGCTTTTTCACTTTTGTCTTCTGTTCTATGCATAACACAGTACCTCACTTGATACCCGACACTAATAAATAGATGTTCAGTAAGTAGTTAAACTTAAATATAATTTAGGATTTTTTTCTTTTGTCATTAGTCCTATTGCTATCTGAATCTAGAAAGACTGAATCAAGATGCAAACTAAGGTCACATAGTTAGAAGTAAAGCCAGGATTAAAATTCAGGTTTTCTGATTGTCAGGCCAATGCCCTTTACCACAAAAATGTCAAGCTCATACCTGGCTACAAGTAACCTATAAAACTCCTGAGTGGACTGAACCAGAATAAAATATAATTTTGGGAAAATGTACAATTTTGAAATGTTTACCAAAATGATTAAAAATAGAGTACAGCAGGGGCAGCTAGTTGGCGCAGCGGATAGAGCACCGGCCCTGGAGTCAGGAGTACCTGAGTTCAGATCCGGCCTCAGACACTTACCACTTACTATAGCTGTATGACCCTGGGCAAGTCACTTAACCCAATTGCCTCACTAAAAAAAAAAAAAAAAAGAGTATAGCAAGGCAGCTACTTGGCGCAGTGGATAAAGCACCAGCCCTGGATTCAGCAGGACCTGAGTTCAAATCCAGCCTCAGACACTTGACACTTACTAGCTGTGTGACCCTGGGCAAGTCACTTAACCCCCATTGTCCCACCAAAAAAAAAATAGCGTACAGCATAGGTAATATTAATTTGTGGTTTTCTAAGTCAGTATGCACTGTCAGGGATTCCTTTCTATTTGAGTTGGACACCACTGCTTAACACTCTGCCTCACTGTCAGAAATCACCCAGGTTTCTTATGGGTTGGATAAGTAGGTCTTTATTTTGGGGTTAAAATGGCCTAACTGGTTTTCTTAGTATTAATAGGAATGATAAGCAAGCCAAGCCATCCACCCCTCATAGAAGAGATTCAGTAGTTTTGAAGACTGATTTCCTGATAGAAAGTGTAGGTGGGTCTTTCCTAGCCTTCTGGTTACAGCCATGCTCGAACAAACTCCATTCCTAGTTTCCAGATAGTCAGGAGTGGTACTGTAAAACAAGGGTGTGTGCCTTTAGGAGTTCCTTCTAAATGTATTTATAACTAGTTTACATTCTCAATATGGCTAATGTTAGAGTGAGATGAAATAGTTTGGTTCTGGCATTATTGATTGATATGGATGTATTCATATGCTCTTGGATTGGCAATGTTGCCCTCTTTGGGAAAACAAAAACTAAGCAATAAAATAACAGGAAATATGTTAACATATTAAAATTTCTTTTTCTTATTATCGTTCTTGCCCATATCATGGGTGGCCTTTTTTAGAAGTTTCTGATGTCCCTGAAAAGCTACAGCAGCTGAGTCCTGAACCTTTTAATCCTGCAGAAACACCCACGTGGGGAAGCAGTATTGTGAAAGTTCCATCAGGCATTTTTGATATCAGTAGCCGGAAAAGTAGCACTGGTGAGTCACTTTATGTTTTAATGTAGCATATTGAACATATTACAGGTTTAAATGGCATGTAGTCATAGTGCACTTAAAACACATCTGAAAGTTGTTGAATTGATGGTAAATGATCTTTTTTTTTTTTGGTGAGGCAATTGGGGTTAAGTGACTTGCCCAGGGTCACACAGCCACTAAGTGTTAAGTGTCTGAGGTCGGATTTGAACTCAGGTCCTCCTGACTCCAGGGCTGGTGCTCTATCCACTGTGCCACCTGGCTGCCCCAATGATCTTTTGAAGAAAAAGAAATAATTCTGACCCATAATGGAACAACACCATTAATAAAGGATGTTAGAGTAAAAAGCCAGTGAAAATTATATAAAAGTTCATCAGTTAAACAGAATGAGACAATAAACATTTGCTTGCCTACAATAAAAAGCAGAGGCATTTATTTATTAAATGTTCAGTTTCAGACCACAAAGATTAAGTAAACTAAGGGGTTTTTTTGGCATACCTTCTCTGTTGGAAAAAATCTTTTTGTTCCTGCCCATGCTTGTTAGAGCCAGCACGAAGAACCAAAGACGGTCTGTGTTTTTTCTAGAATATTCATAGTGAAACTAACAGTTTGACCTTAGATTGTACCTTGACTCAATCTTTTAATACTCAGATAAGTGATAAAGTAGTCATGCACTTATATGTGCTGTCACAGCCCTCAATTTAGGGGAGAAAGGGAAGAGCACCTCAAGCCATCTCCCTCTAATGGAATCATTTGGTTTGGTTATCAATCTAACTTCTATCAGGAAGCTAAGCTTCTAATTGGTTATAGTTGAGAAATGCATAATTATCCATGTGTCCATGAAGTGACTGCCCTTGTTGTTAACCTCTTCATGTGATATTCATCTGGGTGTGAGTATCCTGAGGGTCTTGACATTGATACCTCTTCTTTGTCATCATTTGATGATGGGAGCAGTTCATCAGAAGGCATCATGATACGGGGCAGAGAGGTAGATTTGGAGATAGGTACTGTGTTCAAATCCCAGCTCTGCTGCTTATTTCATGTAAGACCTTGAGAAAGTAATTACTTAAGCTCTCCCTGGATCTTAGTTTCTTTAAATCTATGACACTAATTTTTGTGAAATCAGCTATAGTGTGGGTAGAAAATCCCATGGAGTAAAACATACCAGAAAAGCTAGTAGAGTTTGTTTCATTAAGGAATATATGCAGAGTAAACTTCCCTCTTATCTTTTCTTATTATATTTGTTATGAAGCTTTTGTACCTCTTCTCCTTCAGTGTTGGGGGAAAAAAAAAAAAAGGGCAGGCAGGGGATAGTACTGACTTTGAGGCTTGAAATTTATCCCAGGTGGCCTCTTAAGGGGTTATTGGGATATTACTCTGTCTTAGAGCCTTACAAAGGAATGAGATAGGAAATAGTCCAAGGAATATCAAATGATTTTCTCCCCTATTTTATTTCTGTACCCTACAAGCTCTGCTTTTTTATGAATATTTATCTCATTGCAGAAGGGGAAGGCAATCTGTAAATATTACTTTTGACACTACATTAAATAAGATAAAATTGAATTAACATTCTAGAGGTGCCATGGCTTCTTAGTACTTGTAAAAGGTCTGGTTGGAGGTAAATTTTTTTAATCCATCAAAAAGTTCAACTCTAGGGGCAGCTAGGTGGCGCAGTGGATAAAGCACCGGCCCTGGAGTCAGGAGTAGTTCAAATCTGGCCTCAGACACTTAACACTTACTAGCTGTGTGACCCTGGGCAAATCACTTAACCCCAATTGCCTCACTTTAAAAAAAAATTATTAAAAACAAAAAAGTTCAACTATTCTGATGCTTGAGCCGTATAATTACCAATTGACAACAATTTGAAAAGATGAAAAAAGTCTACGTACTTTTGGGAAGCAATGTAATAAAAATATTGATTGTGTTGGAATTTATCTAAAGTTCATGTTGTTTAAAAAGCAAAGATAAATAAGGTTCACTCAGTTTAACAAGTATTTTCAAATGGGAGCAAGCAAATCTTTGTGTTGATGAAAAATAGAAGATTTCATCTTCCTTTCCCCAGTATTGAAAAGATTCCCACTGTCACTGGAATACTGTATCCCATTGGTCACATTTCTGGAGCCCTTATTACCATTTTGAAATTTGGATTGTTTCTCCACACATTTACAGTTATCCTTTCCCTTTTTCCCTATGTGTGTATGCTGAAGGGATGGGGAGTGGAGAAGCACCTACCTAGTTTTTCTGTGAATTTGAACTTAAGAACTCTCCACAAGAAGAGAGACTGTCTTTTGGGCATGTTTTTCTTTTTGGTTGTCTGTGTTTTTAGATTTATGCTGACATTTTAAACACTAAGTTTTGTTCATTTTTATTATTCTCCTTAAGATAGGAAACTTGTGGTTTCCTGATAACATTTAAGCGGCTACTTTAGATGTGTTTGCCAGCAATGTTAGTTGATCCAGCCTTAAATTTGTACCTGATTCAACAGTGTTCTTTCTGTTTTAGGTAGTACATCAAATATCCTGTTTTCTGCTCAGGATTCTGTTGAGGATACGGTATTCACTGAGGTGTCTAACCTGAAAACTAGTGACAAAGGAGAGAAAAGACAAAAACATTTCTCAGAAAGGAGTTGTAGTTTTAGCTCTGAAAGTCGAGCAGGAATGTTGCTTAAAAAAAGCAGTTTGGACTCAAATTCTAGTGAAATGGCAATAATGATGGGAGCAGATGCCAAGATCCTTACTGCAGCATTGTCCTATAATAAGATGCCACCATTTCATCTTCAAAGAGACCAGAGCTTAGACAGTGTGGGTGGCCCACCGACCGATACAAGGACTCCTACATGTGCCGGGGCTTGGGGGGCAGAGTATAGCCTGGGAATGCTGGAGGAAGGGCAAGAACAGCCAGACACTGTTGGTGAAGGTGAGGATGATGCAGCCACAACCACCACGGCTGAGGATAAACTCACAGAACCATGGAGTGGCAATCAGTCCAGAGACCTAAAAACAGAACCCAAATATATAATAAACAAAAGAAATAGTTCTTATAGTGGAGCCAAACCAATTGAAAGGGAGGATGTTGAAACTGGGCTTGACCCTCTGTCTCTGTTAGCCACTGAGTGTATAGAAGGGAAGCATTCTGACTCCGAGGAGAAGATACTGTCTCCAGTTGTGGCACGTAATCTGGCAGATGAGATAGAGAGCTACATGAACTTGAAAAGTCCTTTGGGGAGCAAGTCCTCCAGCATGGAGTTGCACAAACGAGAAAGTAGAGGATCAGCAGAATGTGTGTCTGGTGCCTTCACTCCCTCTCTAGAGCGGCGGTCTAGCCTGCCCTTGGATCACAGTCCACCAGTTCAGGAAAAAACGGAAAAGCAGAGGAGTCCTCCTTCTGTATCCAGGTCAAAAACTTTCACGGGACACTCCAAACAGCAGACTCCCTCACGAGCCCATAAAGAACGTTCCACATCTTTGTCAGCACTCGTGCGTTCTTCACAACATGGATCCTTGGGCTCTGTAGTCACTTCCTTTTCAGGAATAAAACTGGACAATATTTTGTCTGGACCCAAGATAGATGTTCTGAAGTCTGGTATGAAACAAGCAGCTACAGTAGCCAGTAAGGTGTGGGGAGCTATGGCCTCTGCTTATAATTATTCAGATGATGAGGTAAGAATGTTCTTTATTGTACAATTACCACATATCAGAATTTTTGTTTGGTGTGATCTTATGTGATTTTTTTTTAAAACAATGAGATATGAAAGTATTTATTGAAGCTCTTGTTTTCATAGTTCTGTGGATGAAGTAGACTAAGAATTCAAGGTTTCTTTCCCTAAAGAAACACTTGAACGAGATGATTTCACCCTAAATTTATAAACAGTTTTCAGATCCTTTTCAACTACATTTTCATTTGATCCAAATGAAATATCCTCTGCAAGTCTTTGAATAGCTTGCGGTTATGTGAATAATATTTCATAAAATCAAGGTTGAAAAGAGATGAATGTTGAAAGTGTAATTGGGAAGGATTTCTTTTAATTGCATTCAAGTTCCACTGAAAAATGTTTAATGAAAGTTTCACCATTATGGTCCTTTGAGAATTATTTAATACCCCATTGTATATGACCAGTTAGAGTACAGACATTGTGTTCTAAGTAAAACAAATTTCTACATAAACTTCTAAGCAAAAGGTTCAAAACAAGCAAAGATTTTATATAAAGTAGATTTCTATATTTTGTCCTATTTTACTATTTTTTTTGTGTGTGTGTGGGACAATGAGGGTTAAGTGACTTGCCTAGAGCCACACAGCTAGTAAGTGTCACATGTCTGAGGCCATATTTGAACTGGAGTCGTCCTGAATCCAGGGCCAGCGCTTTATCCACTGCACCACCTAGCTGCCCCTTACTATTATACTTTTTTACAGTCTGGTGGTGTCATGCTTTAGGATTAAGGGTAACTTTCTTCTATTAAGTTTTAATAAAGGGCAGCTAGGTGGTGCAGTGGATAAAGCACCAGCCCTGGATTCAGGAAGAACAGAGTTAAAATCTGGCCTCAGACACTTGACACTTACTAGCTGTGTGACCCTGAGCGAGTCATTTAACCCTCATTGCCCTGCAAAAAATAAAAAGAAAAAAGAATAACAACAACCTTTGGGGGGGGGGGGGCAATGGGGGTTAAGTGACTTGCCCATGTATCTCCTGTACCTAAATACATGTTTGAGTTCTTTGCTTATATTATGTCTCTTTATCGCCCAACAACCTTATGAAGTTACAGTTACAGACATCAGTTCCCTTTCACAGCTGTAGAAACCAAGGCTTAGATGGCTTAAGTGCCTTTCTTGGGTCACAAAGATTCAGTCTTCAGCCTTCTGGACTCTAAAACCAATTCTCTAAGTACTACACCTAGCTGCTTCTCTTAATTAGGGGAAGGTTTAATGGGAGGGGTGGATTTTGAAGACAAATTTGAAAAGAACAAAGAGTAAAGGTTTAATGAATGTGAAGAAAATTTTTGCAGGCTACCTCCCTTAAAGATTAAAGTTGCTGTGGCTTGCTACAGTAGTAGAATAAAGGTAGATGCAATAGACTAAGATGTTCTAAGACATCTATCATACTTTATGAAAATTTGAGGATTGGGAAGATATGACTGAATTATATTCACATGGCTGCAGCCTTGTAAACAAATGATGCCTTATCTTGAATAATTAAATCTTTGAGAAGCATTATAAGGGAAGCTAAAGGAGACACAGCAGTGTGAATGAATAGGGAGAGTTATAATAAAACCCTATAATAATCTTATATTTGAATAACATTTTACTATTTTTAAAGCACTTTAACTGCATTTGATCATCATAACAACTCTCTGTTGTCAGTGGGTCAGGTAGGATCCCCATTTGACAGATGAGAAAACTGAGGCTCAGGTTATATGCCTAACATATAATTTAGGGATGATTAAACTAATACTTAAATCTAGATATTTGGTATTCTGCTCTGCAACTTGTCCAGCTACAAACTATTTCTCATTCTTTAAAAGTTACTTTGAAAAGTTTTGGGGTTTTGGGGTGGGTTGGGAAGCAATTGGGGTTAAGTGACTTGCCCAAGCTTACACAGCTAGTAAATGTGAGAGGCAAGATTTGAACTCAGGTCTTCCTGACTCCAGGACTGGTGCTCTATTCACTGCGCACCTAACTGTCCCTTTGTATTGTTAATTGTAGCCATCAAACTTGGGATTTTTAAAAATAATCAGTAAAGATAAGGGTTTTAATAGAAATGCTACAAGATTGGCAGCCAGTGTCCTTTTAAAATTCACATTTTAAAAACTACTTAAACTGGTCAGTCAGCAAAAAGAGAAAGAAATTTCATTGTCAAAAATAAACATCAAAGAAAGACTTTTTAAGAAAATAAAGTTAGGCATAGGTTACAGAGAAAGCCTTTGATTTCACTCATATAGGAAATAGTTATGAGAAGTTCAGGTTGACAGTTTACCAAGTATGGTGGCTTTGAGGTGTAGTTGTGACATAGAACAAATTTTTCTCTCAGCATCTGAGCACAAAAGGAAAAGTGTCATACATGCCATCAATGAAAAGTTTGTGGTTTTGACCAATTTGAGTTTTAGTGACTAATGATAAAACAGCTTTATGGATTTGAAAAGGCTTCTTTAAAAGTGTCATTTGGGGGGCAGCTAGATGGCGCAGTGGATAGAGCACCGGCCCTGGAGTCAAGAGTACCTGAGTTCAAATCCAGCCTCAGACACTTAACACTTACTAGCTGTGTGAGCCGGGCAAGTCACTTAAACCCCAATTGCCTCACCAAAAATAAAAAAGAAAGAAAGAAAGTGCCATTTGGGGCAGTGTATTTACCTGTGTCTTTGTGTTTATTTTCTTTGTTTTTGAATTGAAGGAAGAATCCAGTAGAGATTATAGCTTTCCTGCTGGTTTAGAAGACCATATTTTGGGAGATGACCTAACATCAAAAGTGTGTGTCTCAGGGCTAGTCACCAGTGAACTCACACAAAGCAACACGAGTCTTGGCAGTAGCAGCAGCAGTGGGGATGTAGGGAAATTGCCCTATCCAACAGGTATGGAGGGCTTATCGTTCTTTTCATGTGTCATTGGTGTTTAGTTTAAGATGATACAGACTCTCCCTAACATGGTTATATCTACATGCCAGAGCCCTACAACCTCATGGTGTAGGGGTGACAAAGGATTTTTGATGGTTCTGTCAATAGAATATATGTAGGGATCCTATTTCATTTTTGTCTTTGTTCCCATAGCAACTGACAGTTTCCAATGCATAATTGGCTTAAGTGATTTTCTATTGATTGAATATAGTCCCAGAAACAGACTATATCTGTTATCCAAGAACCAGCCTAACTAAGTTTGTGGGGGCTTATTACAAGAGGAACAGACAAGGGATAATCCATCTCCTCCTTCAGCAGTAATCAACTTATGAAGAATAAATTAAGGGAAGTGGTCTACAGGTTGGCAGTATTATGATATAGATTGGTAGAAGGAAATATCCACAACAATAGAATCAGATCCTTAAAATGAAAAGTATAGTTGTCCTAGAATCTATTTAGTTATATAAATTCTCTCATACATTGGAATATTTTCCCACCCCATTTTAATTTTGTAAAATGAAAATATACATATATATGTATTTTAAGCAAATTAAAGAAAATGGGATTTTGAGTGACTATAGGGTCTCTGACATAATTTTCTATTTCAGTTTTAGGACAGGCTTTTTGATATTCATGACTATGGTTTGTTTATATTTATGGATTTTATAATTTAATTCTGTTCTCCTGTGGTTTTGTTATGCAATATTAATGACTGCATCTTTGCAGGTGAAATCCCATTTCCAAGAGGCATAAAGGGTCAAGACTTTGAAAAGTCAGAACATGGGTCTTCTCAGAATACCAGCATGTCCAGCATCTACCAAAACTGTGCAATGGAGGTAAAAACAAATTGCATTCTGCCAATAAAACTGTTAGTCTTCTTGTTATAAAAGTAAAATTCATGTTTTATAAGTAATCAAATTGGATGAAGACATGCTTAAGATGTCTTTAACATTCATAATATGTACACATTGCTTGATTTGTGAAGTAGACAATTTGAATAGGGGCTTAAGGCAAGCTTTATTAGCAACTTGTTGAAATTCTGAACTTGGTAGTGATTTTCTGTTATAAACTTAGGGAAAACTCAGGATTATTTTTAGTTCAGTTATTTTTCATCAATGATTAAGACAGTTAAGACAGAAAGTTTAGTACAAATTATATGAAGTTAGTCTGATAATTGGGGGGGGGGGGCGGGACAGTGAGGGTTAAATGACTTGCCCAGGGTCACACAGCTAGTAAGCGTCAAGTGTCTGAGGCTGGATTTCAACCCAGGTCCTCCTGAATTCAGGGCCGATGCTTTATCCACTGCGCCACCTAGCTGCCCCCGTCCAAGAATTATTTGAGGTTAACTCTCATTGTCTTTGCAACATGACATTTAACAAAGTAATTGGTATTTACAATTCACTTGACTCATTTGAGTTGACTGAAAATTAAATCAGGCTGATGTGATCAAAACTGCATCAATTTTGTGTAGGTAAAAATTACAGACAAAATAAGGCAAGTCCTACTTAGAAATTTGGGAACTGAATGTTCATCTGAGGAAAGTAACCTGTTTAGAAGATGTAATTACTGATGACATGACATCTTTTACCTTCTGAAATTCTTGGCTTGTCTGAAAACAAATGTCTTTATTATAATAGTGATTCAGTGGCACAGATTTAAAGTACAAATGGGGTTTTATATTCATCCAACTTAATTGATCTAGCCACACATTATTCTTAGATGGAAGAGAGTAATCGTTAAACTCCAGTTTCATTCATTAAATTTTTTTAAAAAGTATCTTTAGTAGTTATTACTTTTTAAAATCTTCAGTTTCACTAAAACATTAAAGTTAACATTGTTTTATAAGGCTCCTTCAAAATGTACTTTTCTGTTTTCAGGTCTTGATGTCAAGTTGTTCTCAATGTAGAGCTTGTGGTGCTTTGGTTTATGATGAAGAAATTATGGCTGGATGGGCTGCAGATGATTCAAATTTGAATACCACCTGTCCATTTTGTAAAAGCAACTTCTTACCCCTCCTTAATGTGGAGTTTAAAGACTTACGTGGCTCTGCAAGGTTAGTACATCTCTAAAAAGATTGTAGAAATAGAAGGCTCCCATTAAGTAAGTTCCCCAGGAGGACACGTGGGAAGAGTTGAAATATTTTCAGTTATTTCTCCTCTTTTGTGCCTAAGACAGGCAAGTAAGACTTTGGGGTAACAGAGAGCTCAAATATTTTAAAATTGGATATTAAAAAAAACCTCATTCTGGGAATTAGTTTGAGACACTTCTGCCTTCTAAATATTAATCAAAGTTAACATATAGAGACATTGATTAGCCTGAACTTCTTGCTTCTACCTACCCTATGTTAATATCTGGTACAGGGGCAGCTAGGTGGCGCAGTGGATAGAGCACTGGCCCTGGATTCAGGAGGACCTGAGTTCAAATCCGACCTCAGACACTTGACACTAGCTGTGTGATCCTGGGCAAGTCACTTAACCCCAATTGCCTTACCAAAAAAAAAAAAATCTGGTACAGATCCTACAGAAAGAAGGAGAAATAGCAGAAAAGGAAGTGAATACTTAAGTCTTTCACAAAATTATCTATAACTTCCTGTCTTCTTCCTCATGGTGAGAAGTAAACATGTAGGCAATATATTATTTTAGGGGTTAAGTTGACTTTAATTTTTTTTACACTCAGCTGGTTTTTGCCCCTTAATCTTTTTTTTTTTTTTTTTTTTGGTGGAGCAATGAGGGTTAAATGACTTGCCCAAGGTCACACAGCTAGTAAGTGCCAAGTGTCTGAGGCTAGATTTGAACTCAGGTCCTCCTGAATCCAAGGCCAGTGCTTTATCCACTGCACCACCTAGCCGCCCCACTTTGCCCCTTACTCTTAGAGGTGGTTGACTTCTACCCTGGATGAACTGACCTCTAGAGCCAGTTGATATTTTTAGTTTGAGCATTTACGCCTAGGAAATTCCCACAGACCAAGGCTTGATTTATTGTTTGGTTGATTGTCTAGACTTAAGAAAATGATGTAGAAAATGTTAACAGTACAGATTAAACTTTTTTTTTTTTTTACTTTTTTTTTGGGGTGAGGCAATTGGGTTAAGTGACTTGCCCAAAGTCACATAGCTAGTAAGTGTCAAGTGTCTGAGGTCGAATTTGAACTCAGGTCCTCCTGACTCCTGGGGCTGATGCTCTATCCACTGTGCCACTTAGCTGCCCCCAGATTAAACTTAGAAGTGTTGTGCATACATTTTTTCTTCATGAGCCAATTATTAAGCAGTCACTAGCACACCCTTGCCTTCATCCATACTCAATCCCTTAAGGATTTAAACCCTGTTGCCTTGATGATCCCTACGTGTAATCCATAGGATAAACCAATAAATCCATCCTTGCAGTAATGATTATAGGCCATATGTATACATCAATTGTAACAGAATTTGTTAGGGATTGAGTTTCCCCTTCTTGGATTTCTTCAAGCAAAATCTAGATGGTGACTACTTGTTAGATATGTGGTTGAAGGATATTCTTGTTCAAGTATTGGTTGTACATGACATTTAAAGTCTCTTTCAGCTCTGAAATCCTGAAGTTCATATAAGCAACATTTATTAGGCCCTTTTGTATGAAAGGTTCTGGAGATTTTTCTTTTTAGTCCAAACCTGAAATTTTGCTAGTCTAATGCAAACTGTTCCCTGCTTTGTAACTTATAGTTTTAGAGTTGCCTGTGACACTGAGAAGCTAAAGCACTTACCAGTCACACAGCCAGTGTCAGAGGTAGCACTTAAACTCGGATCTTTTGTCTCTGAAGTCAGCTGTCTTATCCATAGGCTTTGGATATGTAGAAAGTCAAACAACCCAGTGCTGCTAGTTTGCTAGTCCAGGGGATGGGGGGGCCTCAACTAGGGTTGTAGCTCTGTGAATGAAGAAAAGAGGCTAAATGTTAGAGATGGTGTGGAGGCAGAATTGACAAACCATGACAATCAGATATGACAGATGAGGGAGAGGGAGGAGGTGGTTTTGAACCTGAGTGAGAGGAGATATTAATTTCCTCAACAGACATGGGATACTTTGGTACAGAAGCAGGTTTATGGGAGAAAGAAAATAAATTCCATCTTGTGAATTTGAGATGCCTTTAGGACATTGAGGTGGAGATGTCCTTCAGCCAGTTGGTGATGGAAGACTGGCATTCAGGAGAAAGGCCTCGCCTGGATATATAGATTTGGGAGCATCTGCATAGAGATCAAACCTTTAGGAACTAATGAGAACTAGACGGTACCTTTGTCTTCAACTCAGTACCTACCATGTGCTAAGTTCTGGGGATATAATTACAAAAAAGACAGACAGTCCCTGCTCTGGAGGAGCTTACAGTCTAATGAAGGGAGGAAGTAGCAGGCAAAAGAAAGCTGAAAAGTAAAGGTGGGTTTGCAGGTGGAGATGGAAGGGAAGGGATCCAACTTGGGGGCACAATGGAGAAGTCTGAGCTGTCCAGAATGAACGTAGCCGGGTGGAAAATGAGGAGACATCCGAGCAAGTGTCTGTCCTGTCCTCCCTCCATAAATGGAGGCTTTTAGGGCAGAGGATACGGATGAGGTGGGAGTACAGGGCTGGTTGGATCTTGGGCCTTCCCATTGAGTTTTCTGGGGGCACAGGACAGCAGGGCGAGAGCAAGCTGGAACATTTGTTCCGATCCCCTCAATTTAGCAATATGGAAACCAAGACTTATGGATTCTGTGACATGCACAGAAATTAAAGAGCAGAGCTGGAATTGAATGTAGGCCCTCTGACTCCAAATCCATCGTTTTCTCCCTCAGTCTTGGATTTGGAAATAGCAGACGAAGGGTAAGGCAAGGAGGCAATGGGCATCTGCCTTAATGCCCTTCATCAGGTTTGGCAAAGATGTATTAAGTGCCAGAGTATTGTAGGTGAGGGGGGCTGGGGAAAATATGCATCAAATAGGACATGAACCTTGCCCTTGTGATGGTGACAATCTAGTAAGGATAAAGAACAAAAACTGTAATGCAAAGTATCCAGTACTGTACGAAGGAGGTCTGGGCTGGTCATCAGAGGCCTCACAGGGCCTTTGACTTGCCTTGTTATTTTTAGCTGTGCAGATTTTAGCAGCTAGAACAGTCATGTATACGGACATGTATGCGTGTGCCTGCACACACTCCCCCCACTTCTCACACCCTTCTCCTCCCCCCCCCCCCCCATCTCAGAAGTTTGCTACTGTCTTATCTTCCTTCTTCCCATGCATCCTTGCCCTAGATTGAGTGTGAACAATCCTGAAAGCCAGTTGTAAAACAGTGCCTGTACCTTTGGGCATCAGGATTCTGGTATAGACACATGGTAATGCATCAACTTCATGGAATCAGGACTCCACATCTTATTGGAAAAACTTAAAAAAATCTAAATGATCTGGACAGTATAAATTGCCTACAGACATTTGGTTCTTTCTGATGTTAATCAGCTGAAGAGTGTGTTTTCTTTCAGTGTAATAGTCTTTTCTTTTCTGGCACAACTCCTTTTCCATCCATTAAGAGCAGTTTTTCTTTAGTGGCTATTGCACACCATTGCAGACATGTCCGGTGATGACCATGATTCGACTGAGAGAATAACATTTTGTTGTTTTCCCCCTCTTCTCCCTTCCTGCCCCATTTAGCTTCCTTCTGAAGCCAAGCACTTCTGGTGACAGTTTACAAAGTGGAAGCATTCCCTTAGTGACGGATCCTCCAGAACACAAATCCATGACAAGTCCGCCAGAACCTGACCTGATGACCATCGCGGATTTCCCAAAGCATGGCCAGGTCATAGCTGAAGCTGAGCCGAGGTATTCCAGATGACACAAAATTTTTATTATAGGCTGAATACCCTTTGAAAAAATTAATCTGAAGGGTCCAAGGAGTTCATGTATTTTAGCTCTTGTTTTAAGCTTCTTTGCTTCCTGTGATTTCAGTCAGACTTAGATGTCATAGAATCACAGAAGGACAAGATTTTTGTATTAGGTCTTTAAATGAATCTGTTAATTGTTCATCAAAGTTATTTATTCATTCCTGTAGAAAAATCTAAGCTTAAAGTGTTTATATATTACAAATAATGCTAGCATTTGGTTTTAGAAAGATGCTCATTGTTTTCCAGATATTAAACCATTAGTGCATTTCTAGGACCACCCCAGATTGGTTGTAATAGATCATTTTTTGGATATCACTGTAATTTCCTTGCCATTGTTGCAAAAATGGTAGGTTCAACAGAACAAATATTTGGGTTTTTTTAAGCGGTATTACAGTAGAAGAAAGAGTTTTATTTGAGCATTTTCCTTCTTTTAAAGTGTTGAGCTAAAGGAAGAGAGTGTGAAAACTTCATCTGTAGCTAATAATTTTTCAAGTCGAGGAGTATCTTTGACTCGAAGCCACAAGTGTTGGAGGCCCTTTGCAAAATATTGATTTTTCTCAGCGGACCTTTCCATGGCATTTCAACAGTTAGTCTGCCAAAACAGTTTTACAGGAAGTTGTGGTAAGTAACAGTTTATAATTTCATCTTATGTATTTGTATAATAAAGCACAGTGTAATTTTGCATAAGGTGCTTGAGGAATACTTTAGAAAACATTCACGCGGGGAGGGGGGGGGCAGCTAGATGACACAGTGGATAAAGCACTGGCCCTGGATTCTGGAGGACCTGAGTTCAAATCCAGCTTCAGGTACTTGATATTTACTAGCTGTGTGACTGTAGGCAAATCACTTAACTCCCATTGCCCCCCGCCCCCCAATTAAATTAAATTTTAAAAAAAGAAAAAGAAAATATTAGCTCATTTGTTAGCATGACTGATTTCAATCACTCTGATTTTTGCTACTTGGGCCCTCTCTTTGTCAGAAGCTTGAATATCTATATTTGTACTTTCTATTGATTAAAAAGTGTAAATTTGGGGCAGCTAGGTGGCGCAGTGAGTGGATAAAGCACTGGCCCTAGATTCAGGAATACCTGAGTTCAAATCTGGCCTCAGACACTTGACACTTACTAGTTTTGTTTTGGTTTTTTTGGGTTTTTTGGTGAGGCAGTTGGGGTTAAGTGACTTGCCCAGGATCACACAGGGTCTGAGGCCGGATTTGACCTCAGGTCCTCCTGAATCCAGGGCCAGTGCTCTATCCACTGCGCCACCTAGCTGCCCTGACACTTACTAGTTGTGTGACCCTGGGCAAGTCACTTAACCCTCATTGCCCAGCCCCCCCCCCCAAAAAAAATGTAAATTTGAGAATTTTCTATATTGTATTTAGAGGAGGAAGCTTTAATAAATAATTTTTTAGTCTTTCTATGAAAAATTTTTCTACCATTTTCCTTCTTTTGGTCCAAAAATTAGTTTAGATCCAATTTTTACACATGATACTCCTCACCATGTCACCTCTTTATTTCATAAAATTTTGAGTGGAAATCAAAATTGCAGTGAGGAGTAAGGCATTATTAAAGAATAGCATGAGTTTATGTTACGATCTACTTTGAACTGTATGAATTGGCTTAAACTGTGCTTTGAACTACCACTCATTTTTTAGTCACAGTATTTTTTATTATTTTTTTTTGTTTGCTTTTTTTTTTTCCATGAGGCAGTGAGGGTTTAAGTGACTTGCCCAGGATCACACAACTGGTAGTGTCAAGTGTGTGAGGCCGGATTGAACCCAGGGCCTCCTGAATTCCAGGACTGGTTGCTCTATCCACTATGCCACCTAGCTGCCCCACTACTCAGTTTTGAGAGTAACTGAGAGCATCTCAAAATGCAAACATTTTGCAAATACTTTAAAATTTATAAATATCAAAAGGAAAAACACCTCTCTCTACTGTGATGCCTAAATAACTTGATGGAGAAATACCTTATCCTGAAGCTGGGGGTCTTAACCCAGGGTCGACAATTTCAAAGAGTTTGTGAACTTGGATTGAAAATACACACACACACACACACACACACACACACACACACACACACACGGGGCAGCTAGGAGGCACAGTGGATAGAGCACCGGCCCTGGAGTCAGGGAGTACCTGAGTTCAAATCCAGCCTCAGATACATTGACACTTACTAGCTGTGTGACCCTGGGCAAGTCACTTAACCCCAATTGCCTCACCGAAAAAAAAAAAAGAAAGAAAACACACACACACACACACCACACACACACACATACACTAATTTTCCTCTCTAACTGAAAGTTGATGTTTCCTTTAGTTATTTTTTTTTAAAATTATTCTGATTTATTCTGAGAATGCATGATGGTCTTCACTGCACTGCCAAAGGGGTCTGGAATGGAAAGGGATAAAAAGTTAAGAACCCCTTGTAAAGAGTTTTGACAGATTTTTTTTAGAGAGAAAGGAAGAAAAGAGCATAGAACATCAGGAAAACAAAAATACACAGGAGAATACAAATAGTTCAAATGGGATCAGAAACAGACATGGCAAATTATTACTTTAAAAAATAGACTTTTTTTAACATGTTCATTCATATGTGATCCATGTTTGATCAGTTCATTGTTTAAAAAAAAAAGGGAAGTTTGGTGAATGCAATTTATAAAAAACTTAGTTTGAGCAAATCATAACTCTTTTTGTGGAAATTTTTATCACTGTGTCAGTAACTCCTGAAATAGAAGTTTTATGCTTTAAGAACATAGTGTATGAGGTTCTGTCAATAAAAATATAACCTTTTTCTGTTTGGCTTTTTCCCCCCTTCGCTGCAAGGATCCTTTAAGGAAGAGACCCAACCCCTCCCCTGTTTCAGTGCCTTACTTGAGTCCATTAGTGCTTCGTAAAGAACTTGAATCTCTGTTGGAGAATGAGGGAGATCAAGTGATTCACACATCTTCATTCATCAATCAACATCCATCATTTTCTGGAATCTGGTTTGGTATTTCAGAACGTTTGGGACCTTCCTAGCAATTTGCCAGGACTTATCCTCACATCTGAACACTGTAACAAAGGAGGCCAGGTAGGTGCTAACTTGTTTTGTCAAGAGAGACAACAATTATGAAAATCTAAGGGAATCATTGAGTTACTTAGGTGATGGGACTATTTGCAGGATAATTATATTTTTGGCTCATGAAAATCCTTTTCAGAATTAGTAAGGAAATATTTACATAGCTTTGACAGGGGTGGTTTAAAATTGCAGGATAAATATGGGGATAAGTTTATTTTGATTTTTATTGTTTTTTCAAAAACATTCTGTAAGTAATTTCCCGGTTATATCAAAACTGGATTTTTGATTGAAACTAGCTGATAAAATGAATTATTTAGGGGCAGCTAAGGTGGCGTGTGGATAAAGCACTGGCCTTGGATTCAGGAGGACCTGAGTTCAAATCCAGCCTCAGACACTTGACACTTTAACTAGCTGTGTGACCCTGGGCAAGTCACTACTTAACCCTCATTGCCCTACAAAAAAGAAAGAAACAAAAAGAAACAAAAAAAATAATGAATTTATTTAGATAATATTTAGAAGTCCTTACTGGTTTTGATGCACCCTAAGAATACCTTCTGGAAACAGCAAATAAAGAGTTAACCACTTGTCTATGAGAGTTTGCTCCTAAAGAATACTAGAGGGAATGGTTAGGTGGCACAGTGGATAAAACTGGTCCTGGATTCAGGAGCACCTGAGTTCAAATGTGGCCTCAGACACTTGACACTTACTAGCTGTGTGACCCTGGGCAAGTCACTTAACCCTCCTTGCCCCACCAAAAAAAAAAGAAAGAAGAAGAATACTAGATTCCTGGTACTAATTGAAGATAAGTATCTGGGCTTCCCTTGCTATGGTGTTGAAGTTATTTCCTATCATAAAAAGGGCTTCCTCTGCTCAACTACTCAGCATATACTCCCAGTTTTTACAAGAAAAATCTGTGTAGACTCAGGGTCACTTGACCAACAAAGTAGATGACTCAATACTTTCCTACCTCTCCAGATAAGAATTATTACCCAAGAGGTAAAGCAGTTATAGCTGACTCTAACTGTATAAGGTGCCAGACACCCTAATGAGGTAACAACCTGATGAAATAAGAGCAGGGAAAAAACTCATCTCTGATATGCTCTCTTACCCCTTCTTGGTATTACCACCAGTAAGTTTGTGCCCTGGAATTTTTGACTCAGCAACTCCCTTACCATTCTCAGTCAACAAGCAACAAAACTCATTCTACTCCTTTCCCCCTCACATTGTGTGGAAGAGTTGAAGGTACAGGAAGGCAACAGCTTACTCTGCCTTGCACATCAGCTGTCTTGGGCAGTCCTCAGTCAAAAAACTAAGGAATAGAAGGAACTGGGGCAAGGTACCAGCAGTATGTATGGGGCTGTACCAAACCTGAAGAAAAGGGGAATGGATAAAACTGAAACTATCTCTGTTTCTCCAGAAATCATTTGAGGCAGAGGACTGAGGCTGGTGAAAAAGTGAATTCCCCATCATGTGAAGAGGTTGAGATGGCTTTGAGTTCCAGTCCTAAAGGGATCTACCATCAAAGGGGAAGGAGTCCAGAAAGTGAGTGTTAGGGGGAACTTAAGTAAAAAAAAAAAGAATGAAGTTACCAAGATTTTAGAAGGAAGACAGTTCAGTTAAAAACCCTTGAACAGATAAACCAAGGGAAGTTATTAATAACAGAAGGGAAGATGACCTCCTAGGACATCTGAACAAATCCAGATACCTGCGAATGAATATTGGAAGACAAAAGAAAATGCATCAATGCTTGATCAGGCCAGGTCTCTGGATGCCCAAGAAAGCATGAAACTACAGAAGGATATTCCCAAATGGTACAGGAAAGGAAAAAAAGAATCAAGAAAGCAGAAGTAATGTCCAACACAGAAGAAATAATTGGCAAAACAGAAAAAAAACCCCACCGAAATCTTAAATCCATGGTGATAAATCTCTCCAAAGAAAAAAAGGAGACAGTGGTTGATCAAGAATGTGAATAGGGACAGCTAGGTGGCGCAGTGGATAGAGCACCGGCCCTGGAGTCAGGAGTACCTGAGTTCAAATCTGGCCTCAGACGTTTAACACTTACTAGCTGTGTGACCCTGGGCCAGTCACTTAACCCCAATTGCCTCACTAAAAAAAAAATAAAGTGAATACGCATAAGTGAAGTAACATTAAAAGAAAATTTGATCTCTATGCAAGCAAAACATTCATTGTGAAGAAAGGATGGTTAGAAACAACTTAAGCATTATAAGTGTGGCAGAAGAATACAAGTTTAAACATCTGAGCATCAATTGAAAGAATCCAGAATTTTCCAAGATTACACAAAATTATACAATTCTGACAAATTCTTCAAGTGACCAGGAGAAAGACCTTCAAAGATAAAGGAAAGAAATTTCAAATAGCACTAGATTATTCTGCGCTCACCAGAAATCACAGAAGGGAAGGGAGTTATATGTTACAAAGAGCAAAGGAGCTCAGGATGCAACCTGTAAGGGCCAAATTTAGTATGGGAAGTGTTAATTGGGTGGCTTGCCTTAATATTGAGATAAGAAAAGAAACAACCTCTTTCTTTTTTTTTTTTTATTATTTTTTTTTTTAGTGAGGCAGTGGGGGTTAAGTGACTTGCCCAGGGTCACACAGCTAGTAAGTGTTAAGTGTCTGAGGCCGGATTTGAACCCAGGTACTCCTGACTCCAGGGCCGGTACTCTATCCACTGCGCCACCTAGCTGCCCCCAAAACAACCTCTTTCAAAAACAGGTTTATTAATGGGAACAAATTTAAAACAGTATCTGAATCACACAAGTGAGATTAATAGAACTAGAAACAATGTATAAATCTCTAGGGTACAAAGGCCCCAGGCACCTGAACCTGCCTCCAGCCCAGCTAGCTCTCTCTGCCTAAAAAAACAAACATACCAATACCAATACCTGAAATCTGTATCTAAGGAGAATTGGCTGTAGTCTCTTCTGGTTTTGTCCGAAGGCCAAACACCAGCAGCTCCTCTAATTGTCTGTCTTCCTTCCTTCCTTCTCCATTTCCCTCAGAACACTCTCTAATTGCCTTCCCCTCTCACTCCCTCCAACTGAATCCAACTGTATCTTAACAGGAAGGGGAGGGGCAGTTCTTAGCCATGCTGAGTCTCCAATTAGCTTAGCACACCTATATGGGCTGTCCCCATCATAATCTTGCCAGGCCTAAGTAGGCATGGGAAAGCTATTAGAGGGAAAGCCTAGTTACTTAGTTTCAATAAATGTTCCCTGTGGTCAGAGTTGCTCTTGTTCAGTTATCTCTCAAAGTACACACCCATCCTCTCTTAGGATTTTCAAGCTTAAATTTTTTTAGTCTGACCATAATAAAGCAAAGATAGGGTTATGAAAACCCCAATTCACAAATAATTCCTTACAAAATTAAGGTGACATATACTGCAGATTGAAGCCTAATCACCAGTGAAAAAAGATGGATTTTCTTTCTTTTCTTTTTCTTCTCTTCTTCCCCCCCACCCCCACCCCCACCCCAGGGCAGTGAGAGTTAAGTAACTTGCCTAGGGTCACACAGCTAGTAAGTGTCAAGTGTCAGGCTGGATTTGAACTCAGGTCCTCCTGAATCCAGGGCCAGTGCTTTATCCATTGAGCCACCTAGCTGACCCCAAGATGGATTTTCTTTTTTTTTTTTAGTGAGGCAATTGGGGTTAAGTGACTTGCCCGGGGTCACACAGCTAGTAAGTGTTAAGTGTCTGAGGCCAGATTTGAACTCAGGTCCTCCTGACTCCAGGGCCGGTGCTCCATCCACTGCGCCACCTAGCTGCCCCATAAGATGGATTTTCAATAAAAGAGCAGCATTTGAAACATCCCTACAGGTAACGCCAAACATGAACAGATTGCTTTGCAACACCTCCGACAACAGAAATACAAAGAAAGGTTTTTGTTTTTTTATAAATGCAGCAAGTGAGGAAGAAAGTGAGAAAAATTGTGAGCCATGTAGCAACTCCTGCCCTCATCAAACCACTTAGTTTCTCAACCTACTCACTTCCTAGGGGCTACTCCTCCATCTCCCCTGCACTAGTTGCTCTCTCCTCTTTGGCCTATCTTGACCCCTTGGCAGTGCTACACTGCCTCTCTTGAGTCCTTACTCCCATTATTATTCTGCTGATTATACCCTGCTGAGCCTCAAACTAATCCTACCATATTCTGCCTTTGCTCCTACACACATGCTTCCGAACAAAGATGGAGAGAACCACCCAACTCTTCTGACTGGATCCACTATAAAGTTATATTACACAACCTTCACTGGGCCCTCACTGCCACTACCATGGCCCTTTTCTACTGGATATACTCCAGAAGCTCCCTGTCACCGCCAAGACCAAATACAAAATGCATTCAAAGCCCTTCATAACCTGGCCTCCTCCTACCTTTCTAGTCTTCTTATAGCTCATTCCCAGAATGCCCTCTCTCCTCATCTCTGTCTGCTGCCTTCCTTGGTCTTTAAGTCAAAACTAAAATTCTACCTTCCATAGGAAGCCTTCCCCAACACTCCCCACCCCCACCCCCTTTTTTTTTTTCTTTGGCCCGGGCAATGAGGGCCAAGTGACTTGCCCAGGGTCACACAGGTAGTAAGTCTCAAGTGTCTGAGGCCTGATCTGAACTCAGGTCCTCCTGAATCCAGGGCCAGAGCTTTATCCACTGTGCCACCTAGCTGCCACCCAGTTAATAAATTTTTAGTTAAACTGAATTACCGTTGAACTTTGCTGTTTTTATGGTGTGTGCTAATACTTTCTTTTAATTTATTTTTAGCTTCCACTTTCATCTCTGTCCCAGGACAGCAAACTAGTATATATTCAGCTATTATGGGACAATATCAACCTTCATCAAGAACCTGGAGAGCCATTGTATGTTTCTTGGAGGAACCTCAGTAAGTAGATCAGTCTTCTAGGAGAGAAGCCTCGCTCTTTCCAGTTTAGTTCCTTTTGTATATCAATTTCAGGTTGAATTTGGTGTTTTTAGCTATTCAACTTCAATCAGCCATCATGCAGAAACTTTGATCCCTGTATATCAAGCCTAAGTGTAGTTCAAAAAGATCTCATAAGATGAATGAGCTTGATGCCCTAAAGCTGGGCCCTTTTTTGTTCTGGTATGTTTATGGAGAAGTTGTTTATACAGGATCAGCACTGTGGACAAGTTCACTTTGGTGGTGTTTGAACCCAAATTTCTGTTACAAAGCTATTAGTTTTGAGTCTTATTATAATGCTCCCACCTTAGCACCAAATAGAAGTGACCTTGTGTTCTCAAATGCTACAACAGGATAGCACAAGCTGTGGCAGCAGTCAGCAAGATGGAAGGGTAGGCCTAGGATTGATTGTATTTTATGGATGTTGTCTGTGGACCTCCAGAGCCAGCTTTAAGAGAAGCTTGTTGCTAGGAGATTGGCCATCAAGTTTTGCAAAAAGCTTTTCCCAGTGTAAGGCACTAAAATTCTGGCTAGTCTGTCTAAAATAGCTAATGAGTGGTCACCAATAAATTCTAAGCTTTAGCAAGAGTTTAGACTTTTAAGCATTTATTAAGGAGAATAAGAATTTGGTGAAAAGAGAGAGAAAGGCCTAAATTCATCTATCTATCTCGGGGAGCTACAGTTTTTCCTGCTCTACTCTCCATGAGAGTCCCGGCAGGGGCGGGGGGGGGGGGTGCGGGGAAAGAGCCAGGCTTGCCCCTTCTTCCTCCCACATGCCAAAGAAAAGCCTCATGGCTTACCCTCAGGCACCTTCTCCTCGTGGTAGAGCTTTCCTACAGTAAGTCTCCAGCAGATGGCATCATTCCAATCGTTAACACCAGTCCCCCTTCATGCTAGTGCCTTCTTTTCAGTTTAATTATACATTGTTGTTTGCCCATGTTGTCTCCTCATTAGACTGTGAACTTCTTGAGCAGAGACTTGGTTTTTGCCTTTTTTTTGTATCTACAATACTTAGCTCAGTACCTGGAATATGGTTTATACTTAATAAATGGTTCTTGACTTAAGTTACTTATGAAACCATCTACTTGGGCATGGAGGCCTTGCATTCTGTATTGGGTAGGAGAGACCAATTCAGTCACATAGTCTTGAAGCATCAAAGTATACTGACATGAACTAAACATTCTGTAGCCATAAAAACACTTTGTATGGTAGGATCGAATGACATAATGCCATCAACACTTCTGGGGTCAGTAGTGCAAACATTCTTCCCAGTCGTCACATGTAGAAAATAAATGTGAGAGATTAAGCAACTTTCCCATTGCCATAAAGTTAGTTACTGGTAAGCCTGGGTTTTCTGACTCCTCATTGGCATTCTTTCTAGTACACCTCCCCCAACTGACCCTTGCCCTTGAAATTGATCAACTGGTAAAGTAGAAGTTTCACAACTACAACCTTTAACATGCCATCAAGCTTGAAAACTATTTACTTTTGTAACAAGTGACAGCATCAGTGACACGAGAGTGATTTATTTAGACAAAATCATTTAAATTCTTTTTATTGGAAATGAGAGGTTTTGAAGAAAAGATTGTTCTTGTTTTTGTGGGGGTTTTTTGTTTTGTTTTGTAGGGCAATGGGGCTTAAGTGACTTGCCCAGGGTCACACAGCTAGTAAGTGTCACGTGTCTAAGGCCAGATTTGAACTCAGGTCCTCCTGAATCCAACGCTGGTGCTTTATCCACTGCACCACCTAGCTGCCCCAAAGGATTGTTCTTGTAAGAACAAATATGGAGAGAAAGAAAACATCCATAAAATATTTCTGAGGGAGCTTTTAACTCCTCCCAGTCATAGAAAATATATAAAAAATCTCTTTTCCCTTGACATTTCCTCCATGAATGTTTATTTCTTGACTGCATCAATTATTTTTGAAGAAAACATGATATTGTGCTTAAATTCTTTTGGATTCACTACTGCATTTTTTTTTTAGTTAAGAGAGTAGTAAAGATTCTAAAGTATGTGAAGATTTTAGCCTTAAATAAAGTCCCCTGAAATGACTTTATTTTAAAGGGATTTAGAAGGATATATGGCAGGTTAAGTAAAATGTAAACATGAAAAATACATTAAGATAAATATTGAGTGTTTAATTAGCATTTGTTGAATGTTATGAAAATATTACTGTACCAAGTTCTTTTCAGAAGAGGACAGTGTAGCATTTTAAAAATAGAAAATAGGCCTTACCCTTTTTGAATTTGTAATCTTTTGGGGGAGAAGAAACACATCAACCAACTAGAGAATTGTTTTTTAGAGCAATGCTTTCTTTAAGAAGTGCTTGGGTATTGTGCAAAATGTTTGCATAAATATGAAGGGGGTTATCAGAGTAGAGCTAGCATAGTTAGACGAGGGATATAATATGACCCCAAATAAGAGGAAAAAACAGAAACACTTTGGAAAAACATCTTGGAATCACTTTTCTAAATGATGCTTATCTTCTGTCTTCCCCTCCCTAGACTCAGAGAAGAAATCATCCTTAGTATCAGAAGACCAGCAGGCTACAAGCACTTTAGTAGAGAACATCAGGCAAAGCATTCAACATAACGATGTTCTTAAACCTATCAACCTTCTTTTGCAAAAAGTGAAGCCAGATGTAAAACGACAAAGGTAACAAGACATTGTTTTCTAATTCAGAATTCTCAGGATCATTTTCTGATATGTCTTAAAAGTATTGTCTGAGGAGCGGCTAGGTGGCGCAGTGGATAGAGCACCGGCCCTGGAGTCAGGAGGACCTGAGTTCAAATCTGGCATGAGACATTTCACACTTACTAGCTGTGTGACCCTGGGCAAGTCACTTAACCCCAATTGCCTCACTTAAAAAAAAAAAAAGTATTGTCTGAGTTGTGTGCATATATATCCTTCAAGTACCATAGAAAAATAAATGTTTTGAGGAAGTAAATTTAATTTTAGGAGAGTAAAGAGTTCATTTGTAAAGAAATTTAAAATAGTCATTGAAAATCCCTTTGCCATGTGTTGCCTCTTAACTCCTTCCTAGTGGCTTTTTTTTATTTTTAATTTTTTTGGTGAGGCAATTGGGGTTAAGTGACTTGCCCAGGGTCACACAGCTAGTAAGTGTGTAAAGTGTCTGAGGCCAGATTTGAACTCAGGTCCTCCTGAATCCAGAGTCAGTGCTCTATCCACTGCGCCACCCAGCTGCCCCACTAGTGGCTTTTAACAGGAGACGAGGTTTGGTATGAAGGTGGGAATGTCCCTGCCTTTGCCACCCCCATTCTTCTAGCCTTCTCCTCCTGACCTGCGGGTGCTCCCTCTGTCCCAGAGCAGGGTGTTTGGTGGAGGGGAATGAGCAGGTGGACATGCAGAACCCCTAGCCAACTTGCCATCTCCCTAAGGTGTGTCTAGGAAGCTAGGTAAGCTTATTAACTCTTCTTATCTGCGTACGTTCTTATTTCTTCACAGGAGTTTATACAGAGAAATCCTCTTCTTGTCATTGGTGTCTCTTGGAAGAGAAAACATTGATATTGGTAAGTTGGTATAAATGAGCAATTATGAAATTTATCCTGAACAAAGGAGTTAAATTTGTTTGACTAATATGGCCAAGAAATAGTTTTGCAATATTAATTTATTGCCTAATACTTCAAATGTGCTATAGTTCTGCTTTAAATGACTTTTCATAGTTTCTTTATTAATATTGGAAAACTTTTTTTTTTAATGTATTTCAGAGGCTTTTGACAACGAATATGAACTTGCATATAAGAGTCTGTCCGAAGAGGTTCCTGGAAAGATGCAGAAAATTGATGCTCCCCCCAGTCTCAGTGTGGAGTGGTGCAGGAAGTGTTTTGGAGCACCTCTCATTTAAATGAGAGATCACTTTGAACTTTTATAGCACATGTCAATCCTGGGCAGCAAGCTACGCCAACCTGGGAGCATTCAGGTTTGATTCATGCTCCTGAAAACTGGTGAAAACTCTGACAGTGTCTGGTGTGTTCCTGACAGATCTGCAGCTCATCATCTGTTCGTTGCATTTGAGAGTCTCTCATTTTTAAAAAAATTATTCTTTTGTTTCTCCTGACAGAAGTTCTTTGGATTTTTTCAGAAGTATCCAGGATTCTTTTGTTAGAAAAAAAGAATGAAAAGCCAAGCTTGCTATAGGCATTTTGTTGATAGATGTTTGGGGGAGCTTTCAGAGTTGGGGAAAAGTCATTGTTAATCTCTCAAGTCCGAAGTGAAGCTAAAGGGCCCCAATTCTAGGAGCAAGACCTAGAGGAAAGTGGATTTTTTGTGTGTACATACTTGTGTGTTTTTGTAGATGTATGCATATTCGGCCTTTGTAATAAGTGTATATATTTATTAAAACTGTTAGATTGCACATTGCAATACGACTTTCTCAAAGGGTCTCATGACCAGTGAATTGTTGACTGCTGACCAACTGGGCTGTAGTTACTACTAGTCAAAATTTTCTGAAACTCTGACAACTGCCCTGTCACTGGCTTTATTTTAAATTTAATATATGCTTTCACTCTTCATTTATATGTTTTTTCTTGATGGAATGTTATACTCCTGATATCCAATTTCCTTCCCCTTGTTACTCTTTCCTGGTACCAAGATCACTTACTTGGAAGGTGGAAATGTTTCTACAAGCTAATTAGGGAGTTTAAATGAATTTGAATCTAAGTTTCGTAATGATTGACAGAATTAATTGGAACTTGATCCTTTTAAAAAAAACAAAAATTTGTCCTTTAGCCTGAATTCTTTCCTCTCAGGCACACCTCTGTCACTTTTTTTAAACCTGTGGGATACCTTGCACTGCAAATGGAAGTTTAATATTTGTAATGTTTGAAAGTTAGTACTTGTAGATTTGCATGCACACAATCCCGAGTGTGTATGTGTATATATTTTTTTACGAACTGAATGAATTAAGTCTTAAAGGTTGAAGCTTTTGAGCTTATTATAGTCAGTAGATTTAAGAAAAATCATGACCTCACATGCCTCACTTAGCATTTTGTCATGCCTTATATGCCTTCTATTAAAAACACACCTTGTTGAGTGTGTTCGCCTTAGCTTCCTTTATGGGACTAATATGCTTCCTGTCAATTGATCTGATATTCATATTAAGGTCAATTTTCATTTCCAGGAACCACTGTAGATGAATTAAAGAAAGCAGTTGCTTCAAAATAGGCACTTCTGAATGGTGTAACTTAAAAGCACAAAGCTGCCTTCCCCCTGGTGTACATTCTGTTTAAATGACCCTATAATCATTGTACTGTTCTGCATTTCTGGATTTATCAGCTTAATGCCAATGCAGGACTCTAGTGTCAGGTCATTGTTGAGAGTGCTGGTGGTATAATCTCATGTCAGAAATTACATGTAACATGACAACTGAACAGGTGACATGACTAAACAGTTTTTATAACCATTACTTTAAAAAAAAAACATATTTTGCACTATTTGTGGAGAGGATATATTTTTGCAATTTAGCCCTGGTTTTTCTCTGTCATTTAAGTTTGTAATATTTAAAAGTCACACTTATTGACAAAAGTAATTCAGAATTAACTTGCTATGAAATGCTATTTTGTATTATTGGACTTAAAGCCTTTAACACAGTAAAAGTAGCATTATGAAGATGAATAAAATGGACAAAACACTCTTAAGCCTATTCATTGTGTTGTGTGTTAGAGTTTTCAGGCTTCTGAAATGAGTAGGATTAAGTTATTTGTCATCTTTGGCAATTCAGGTTTGTTTTTCCATTCATCCCTTAATTTTAATGTGACTTGCGATTTGTTTTTCCTCACCTATGTATGTAAAAGCACTTCTGATTTGAAAAAAATTTTACAAAAGTGACCTTGAACATTCATTAATGTGTGACTGTTTTATTCCAAGTTCATTTTTTTTACTAAAATGAAAAAATGTAAATACTTGGCTAATATTGTTTTAAACTCCAAGATCAAATATTTCTAAGCAATAGTTAAACTTGTCCTGAATTTTCATAACTTAACTGCATTTACTTTGAGATTACATATCCTTAAATGATAAGATGTCATCTAAACTGAGTATAAGCCCTAGTTTTTAAAAATTTACATAATAAACAAAATCTCCTGCTGCTTCCTTTCTTCCAAGCCCCTAATTTTGAATTCAGAATTCAACTGTGTTTGCTTGACTCTGCTGATCTGCCTTTTAAAATGTTTTCTGAGACTTTTTCAGTACGCATAGTGAGAAAAAGACCCTTTAAGTTTATAGTAAATAATATCCTTGATGTTGTCACCTCTGCAGACTTTCTGTTGGGGGGAAAAAAAGGCTTATTTCCCCCCTTTCCCCCAACCCAAAGTTAACCCTGAATAATAGTTTTTAGGGTTGGTTTGTTTTGTTTTGTTATATTTGTATTTAATTAACTGCCAGAGATAGATAAAAACACTGTATGAAACAAAGTCTTGAAGACTACTGAAAGTAATTTTTCAAATTAGTATCTGGATTGTTGAGCAATGATACTACATAGTTGTTGTTTCTTTGTGTTGTTTTAAAGTATTGAAAGTAATACTGTTATCACTGTTAGAATTGTGGAGCTCTAGTTCTTCATATTTAGATAATTGAGATTTCATAACACTGCAGAAAAAGATGCTAACATAATTATTTACATGACTTATGCAGACAAGCCTGACTTTTTAGTATCAAAACAAGAAATCTCAAAGTAACTTAACCTGAACCATCCAATAGCCTATTGCTGTTTTTCTGTGGCTTCTGTTTTAGCCTAAAAATATTTCCATACAGAATAGTAAAGTATAGGGCTGAGATTGGTTCAAAGAGAATGAAACAAGCCACAAGTAAGCCTTTTTAGGTTAGATTTTTCCTCTTCTAAGAAGGAAAGGCCCAATTAATAAATGACTTTGAGGTCAGAAGTTTCAATGTTGTACTGTATCCTTTATTCCTATACAAATAGCTTAGACCATTTGCAGTTGAACTATCTATTTGATATTGTTAAAGTAATCCAAATTATTAAAAGTAAGACACCAACTTAATTCTCCAATTGATGGGAGTCTGTCATCATCTTCAATTAGAGGTGGTGAGGGAACCTTGGCCCACATCAGTATCTTCAGTGAGGCACATGTGGGCACATACAATTAAAAGTCAGATGAGTAGGGCAGCTAGGTGGTGAAGTAGATAAAGCAACGGCCCTGGATTCAGGACCCGAGTTCAAATCCAGCCCCAGACACTTGACACTAGTTGTGTGATCCTGGGCAAGTCACTTAACCTTCATTGCCCCCCCCCCCCAAAAAAAAAGTCAGACGAATTCATTTAGGTTATTTTTTATCAAATACCTCGATACTTTAGTGGAAAGGCCCTAATAAAAAGTTAGAGGCAGCCTGGTGGACTTGGAGATGTAGACTCAAAGCCTCCCTCTGAGAGTTGGTAGCTGAGTAACATTGAACACCTGTTTTCTCATCTATAAAAGAGTAATAATCCTTTCATGATGCAATTCAAAGGATTGCTGTTGATTGGTATAATGCTTTTAAAGGTTGCAAAGTGCTTCACTGACATTGGGATGAAAATTTTATGAGCCTTAAAGCAATATATTGAAATTTGAGTATAACAAAGATTCAGCTACCACTTTCTTGGGCACCTTAAGGTTTATACTTTAACACTTTGTCCATAAAAGCCTTTTCAGGCACATTTAAGAATCATGTCCATTTTACAGATGGAAAGAACCTGTCTTTGACAGGTTCAGATGACTTGCTGATATGGTTGTGAAGCTTCTAAGTGTTGGAGCTGAGATTTGAACCAGGGTATACTGACTGCAATTCCCACCACTGCACTGCCCCATGCTGATAAGCTGAAAGAATGAAAATTCACAGCTATTATTCAAATAGAAAAGGATTTGGTTTTTACAATTAGTGAGTTCACATGTAAGTGACACACAGCAGTTTCCATTTAACTAATTTTAACAGCCTAGTAGGTTTTGCTTATTTTTAAGTCTCTGTATTCCCTTGATTTAGAGTGAGCCTTGTGTTTTTCCTTGGCAACGTTTGATTGCTACATGCTTACATTCACATCAGGTTTCTGAAAAGAAAGATTACTGTTATTATCCCATTTGAAATCAGTTTCAGAATTGACATAAACGTTTTAAAAACAAATTAAGTGAAGACAATAGATATATGTCCCTGGTATGAAAAGCAGTGCTATTGAGCAGTTCTTCTGATGAGAGCTTAATCAGTTCAGCCATAAAAATGTCTTTCGTTTCCACTCTAGTTTTATTAACTTTATTCAGTGTGTGGTTCAGGTTACAAATCTTAACAGAAAATGATTGCAGTCATTAGAGTAACTTCAGAGCATTGTAATTTCCTGTAGTGTTCAAGCCAAAGAACTGGTTTAACATTTGTAACTTTTTCTTTTTGAGGCTCCAATATAAAGTCCATGTCACACTTGAGAATTATAGTAATACTCTATTTGTTAGGAATGTTATGTAACTTGATAATTATGTAGATTGCTGTTTTTACTGTTTTCCAGTTTACTGCAATATAAATAAATATGTTGCAAAGGAGTGATTAGGCCTGACATTCTTATAGCAACCTTGTTTTAAGAAATTCATCTTAGGACATTTATATATTTAGGTTAATTGAAAACTTTACTTATACTTTTTTTTTTTAATTAGCAAATAAGCTCTTTTTCTTAATCACTTAACACCAAAGGTGCCTTTCAAGACAGTAAATGCTGAAATTGAAATTGAGTACGAAAAAGTTGTCATTACACTACTTTGGTGCATATTTTATAAGACTATATACTGTTTCTTTCTGCATCATTCAGTGGTACAAAAAAAAAAGGGATTATGTTTCTTATTGATACAAAGCACATTGAAATCCTTTCTGGAAATGAATTGTACTCCAATAAGGATGAAATAAAATGATTAAATCATCGGTTTGACTGTTGGAAAGCTTTCTGCTACTGCAATCAATTTCTCCTGGTTTCCAAGGCTTTGTGAATTGCTTATTGCATCATATTAACTATGCTTTGATTGACAAATTTCTCAGAAGGGTGCTTTGTGTATTCTGTATAGATCTCAGACTATAAAGGAAAGCTTGTTAATGCATTTCTCAAAATAAAGTTTATAAATTATTTATATTTCTGGCATTTGATTTTCTGAAAGACCAGTTTTATTGCTTTGGATTTCAGATTTTTAGAAGAAACTTCACTTCATTCTTGCTCTTTCAAAGCCCAGTTTGATAGCTGTGTGCACAATGGGTGCATTTCTTGAGGTACACCATTTGGACTTTTAGATTGTACTGTGTTCTTTACCGTAAGGGGAAAAGATCATTCTTTTGTCAGCTTGCTAAGAGCATCAGAGGGTGCTCTGGGGCCAACTTTACCCTTTCTTCAGTCAGAATTAAGGAGTTCTTTCCCCAGAAAACAATTGTTCTCTGGCAACTAGACCCTTTCTAGAGAAGGGAAAAACCTGTCGCAGCCACAGTCCCCAAGTCTGGTTTGGGGCCTCTTAGTCAATCAAGATTTCATCTCAAATTCTGACCCACCTTACTATTTCTGATACTCAGAATGTGCTCCTCTTGACAGCCCACTTTTTAAAAATATTTTTATTTAAAGTTCTGAGGTCCAAGTTTTATCCCTCCCCTGTTCCCTCCCTGAAGCGGTAAGCAGATATAGGTTATACATGTGCAATTACGTAAAACATTGCCATATTAGTCATTTTGCGTAAGAAAACAAAAGTGAAAAATAGCATGCTCTTCAGTCTGTGTTCAATGTTAGTTCTTTCTTTGGAGGTGGATCGTATGCTTTATCATTAGTCCTTTGGGATTGTCTTTGATCATTGTATTCATGAGATAGTTGTCATTCGCAGTTCTTCATCAAATAATATTGCTATAAGTGTGCACAATGTTCTCTTGGCTCTGTTCACTTCACTACACATTAGTTCATGCAAGACTTTCCAGGCCTTTCTGAAACCATCCTGCTTGTCATTTCTTCTAGCACAATAATATTCCATCACCATCATATAACACAACTTGTTAGATTCCCCAATTGATGGGCATTCCTTTGATTTTCAATTTGTGTGTGAGGCAGTTGGGGTTAAGTGACTTGCCCAGGGTCACACAGCTAGTAAGTGTCCAGTGTCTGAGGCTGAATTTGAACTGAGGTCCTCCTGACTCAGGGCCAGTGCTCTATCCACTGCGCCACCTAGCTGCTGATTTTCAATTCTTAACCACCACAAAAATAGCCACTATAATATTTTTGTACAAATTGGTCTTTTTTTTTGTACAGCCCATTCTTGAGCTTCCCTTAACCTAAGCATGTTACTTTGGAGCTATCTTCTCATTTAAAATTTTTTTACTACTAAGGTCCTGTAGTACTGTAGAGAAACTCACAAGATGTTAAGGACTCTCGAACCAACCTCTTCAGTTTACAGGTAAGAGAACTGGGGTTGGGGGCAGCTAGGTGGCGCAGTGGATAAAGCACCGGCCCTGGATTCAGGAGGACCTGAGTTCAAATTCAGCCTTAAGACACTTGACACTAGCTGTGTGACCCTGGGCAAGTCACTTAACCCTCATTGCCCCGCCCAAAACAAACAAAATAAAGAGAACAGGGGCCCAGAGAGGTCAGAGCTGGCCTTTAAGCCTACATAAAATTCTTCACATTGCACCACACATCTGGTAAGAGCTAATTTGGGGTAACATTTCACATGGATGTGAGTTATTGCCACAGAAACCCCATGAGGAAAATAATCATTCAACATTACATGTTAGCCAGTGAGGTTAATATGACATTGTCCCTAACTTCAGAGTATATAAGTGTAGAGTAATATACAAATTGTAGTTAAGTACATGGAGGCACAAAACTGTTGTGTAAATAAACAAAGGCAAAGGTGAATAAGGGTAATCAAAAATTTCATTTAAGAAGTGGCATTTGAGTTAGATTTTCATGAAAGCATAGAAACTAAATGGAAAGGGCACTCCTGGTCTGCTTCCTATGGGTAACCAGGTAGGATATTTGATGGAAAGTTCAGTCACAAGCCTATTTGAAATGACAAACCACTTCAGTGTCTCTACCAAGAAAACCCCAAATGGGATCAGAAAGAATCAGAGGGGCAGCTAGGTGGCCCAGTGGATAGAGCACTGGTTCTGGATTCAGGAGGACCAGAGTCCAAATCCAGCCTCAGACACTTCTTACTAGCTGTGTGACCCATGGCAACTCACTAACCCCAATTGCCTCACCAAAAAAAAAAAAAAAAAGACAAAGGGTATGATGTTGAGGAGTAAAAATAGACCAATTTGGCTGAAAATTGAGGACAAAAAGCAGAAAGGATTGTCACATAGCCCCCAAAAGACAATTTTTCTAGCATTAATTACAACCAGTTCCACATGCATGGCATTTTTCAGGAAAAGTGTATGTGTTGATGGATCTGCTCTAAGGTAACGGCAGACATTTTAGTAGATGTATAATAATCAGAAGGGAAAAGGCCAAGCACACTCATGCTGTTTGAAAAAGAACAAGGGGCTGGTTAGGTAGAACAAGTGTGTGAAGTTGAAGGTCCAGTAACAGTGAAGTCTGTAACAAAGACCTAAATGCCATCTGTGGGTGACCAAACAATTGGGAGGGTAGGGATAGAAACCAGTTTACAAGAGGTGATGAAGTCAGTGCACAATTTTTGCCCCAAATGGATCATGAAAAGTCATATAGGGCACAGGAAAATAACCATGACAGAGTAGAAGGCCTAAATATTTATAGGTAGTTAAAAGGCACCCAGTGGCATAGGGGTCAGCAGAAAGAATATTTACAAGAGGCATTCAATAGGGCAGGTCATATGACAATGTAATGGGTCAGGTCAAGCCAGTCTGGTTTCTTGATTTTTTCAAATATTTAAAAGCAGCTTGAGAAAAACTATCAAGAGATTTTTCAGTCTCATTTAATATTTGACTTTTATAACCCAAAGTAGTCAGGGCAAATATTTCTTCTGTTGTTTTTAATGAGAAAACGGGCAATTCCAACATCACACACAGTATTCTTTCTGATAGTGAATCCAAGGAGCTTTCCATCAATGCCAGAGTGGGTCAGAATAAGCAAATCTTACTGAAGGAACTTGGTCATTTAGGACCACATAAATTGTATGTAGTTATACCATGTATATTGAATTCTATATATGCTTTTTGTAATTTTTAAAAACAAAACAAAATAAAACAAAAACCAAGCCTCCACTTGACCAAAAGTTATTTATTTCTAATACATTTTTAGAAATTTTATTTTTGACTGGACTCGGATTTGGAGGTGGAGGCTCTCAGGGAAGACAGTCGACGTCTCTTAGCGATTTGTTCCTGTCGTTTTTCTTTAGCCTCCTAAATTAAAAAACCACACACACAAAAAGGCATATTAAAAATATGTACATTATTTGTTCAAAGAACTAGAGTAAGGGACCCACTAAGGTATATTTTTTGATAATAGATCTGCACGTACACATATACATAAGTGATGTATAATCACCAAAATTTATCACCACCATCACCCTATCAATCCAGAAGATAAAAAATAGGGTTTTCTGAAATTGAGAAAAGACATGCACAACCATACCTTCATTCTCTTGGCCAACAGCTTGGCATATTCTGCTGCTTCTTCCTTGTTCTTCTGGGTACGCTGCTTCTTCAAAGCAATTCGTCTACGTTTGTGCTGCAAAACACGGGGAGTCACCAGGCGCTGAATTTTAGGAGCCTTGGTTCTGGGTTTCTTACCTAGAGAAAAGCAGAATTAATGAATATGCTTCCTTCTGTTACACATCAAGTCAAAACCCTAGCCTCCTAAATTCCACAGGAATTTAAAATAAACAGGTATCCAAAGCATTTTAAATGTTATTCTCATCAGTAAAAACAAACGCCCCCCCAAACCAAAAAACTTGTTTCTAAGCAACAAACCTAAATTACATAAAGCAAAATGCTACAACGTAACAGTTACACTTGAGTTAAACACAATACATTTAAACTTTACTAACTTTATTAGGACAAATTCAGATCATACCCTATTCTTAATGCCTTCATACATGTTAATCTCTAAATAAAATGAGGTAAATGTTTGAGGAATCCTTAAATGTAACTGTAATTGTAATCCCTAACAATTTACAAAGCCCTGAAAACCTGCACTACTTGGGGCAGCTAGGTGGCACAGGGGATAGAGCACTGGCCCTCGAGTCAGGAGTACCTGAGTTCAAATCTGACTTCAGACGCACTTAACACTTTCTAGCTGTGTGACCCTGGGCAAGTCACTTAACCCCAATTGCCTCACTTTAAAAAAGTCTTTAAAAGCACTACTACAGGTTTCTATTTAAGCTAAAGATATGGAATAAGAAAAAGTTCGCAGTCCCTCAACTGCATCTATCCTGGAAAACTGAAATGGAGGTGGGCGGGGGAAGGAGACCAACAAAATAGTCATATGTACCTCAAAATCAACATACTTTCTCCTATCATCCTTTTCCATCACACATGAAAACTAAAAACCAGATATGTGAATTTCATTGCTGGATAAAACTTTACAGATCACCTACATGCTCAAATGGATTTTAGGTAAACATAATAAAGTCCTGGGGAATCTGTTGGATGGCCACTTTGATAAAGCTATTGTGTTAATTTTTTGATCTAGTCCTTTGCTCATAACTTATCAAATCAAAGACCCACGGAAAGGAAAAACTAATTTACCATACATTTAATGGAATCCCACTGCCTAATACTAGAAGCTGTGGTTTTTTCCTGAAAAACAACAACCACCCAAGTTCAGTACAAAATGACACTGGTAATATATAGCTGTACATCAACCAGACTACCCATTATTCACTGCCTTAGGAAGTGGTTCTCAAATCTTTTGAGTTCAACTTTGTTTTTTTTTAAAAATCACAATGGAAATAGCATAGCCTCCCCTCCAAAAACCTAACAAAGGTACTTTTTATAGAGATGATCTTTAAAATTTATTGCAGAAAAGAAATCCTATTTTAAATGTTACTCTTTGAGTCCAATTCAGGAGTCACCTGGATAGACCCCGTCACTTCAGATCTCACTTCTGCCTTGGATTCACTGTCTGCTTCCCTTCTCCAGCCCTCCCAGAAAACTTACAGCTTAATACTATTCTAATGCAAGGCCTCTTAAAAAAATTTTTTTCTTAAATAGAGATCCAGAAAGCATATACTTATAGCAATTTTCTACTGTGGCCAGTTGATTAGACAACTGTGCCCCTGCAAAATCAGTTTCTCCAAACTTTTGCTCAATCTCTTTCCTAATGATTCTGAGAGACCCCATTGACCTACTGTCCCACATTCATTCAAGACAAAGTTGACAAGTTTAGAGTAATAATCCCAGTTCTTGCTGTACTTGGCAAGTTAGGTTACAGTGTTAAGACTTTAGGAGTAAGAAGATGAGTTCAGGATCCTGTTTCAGATACTATGTGACCCTGCACAAGTTATTTAATGTTTTTAGCCTCAGTTCCCTAATCCATAAAATGGAAATGGCACCTACATAGCAAGGTAATGAGGACCAAAGAAGAACATGCAAAACACTTTGCAAACCTTAATGTACTAGCTACTATTTTATTTTATTCTATGCCTCCTCTAATTCCCCTATCATAGTAGAATCAGCAGAGCACATGGTGATCATGAGATTCTTTTATACTAAAGCATGGGTCTTAGGTCCCAAATCAAATAAACTGAGAAACAACTCCAGTAGTCAAAGGTAGCCAAAGCTCTATTAATGCTCAGGAAGCTCACCTCACTAGTATGTAGAATGACTAATCTTAACGTTTAAAAAAAAAAAAAGTCACTTCAGGGGCAGGCAGGTGGTGCAGTGGATAAAACACCAGCCCTGGATTCAGGAAGACCTGAGTTCAAATCCAACCTCAGACACTTGACACTAGTTGTGTGACCATGGGCAAGTCACTTAACCCTCAATGCCCCACAAAAACAAAGAAAAAAAGTCACTTCAGATTTCACTTCTGCCTTGGATTCACTGTCTGCTTCCCTTCTCCAGCCCTCCCAGAAAACTTACAACTTTATACTATTCTAATGCAAAGCCTACAGTAACAAAGATTCCAATGCCATCACAAAAGTAAGACTTCATTTTTTAAAACCAGGAAATCTCTCTCTCTCTCTTTCACACACACACACACACACACACTCTCTCTCACACAATTTTGCAAAATATACACTCTAGCCCTACCTTCCTTGTTGAGAGGCTTTCTCACAACATACTGCCGGACATCATCTTCTTTGGACAAGTTGAAAAGCTTGCGGATTCTGCTAGCTCTTTTGGGCCCAAGGCGACGAGGCACAGTTGTATCTGTCAGTCCTGGTATATCTTTCTCACCTTTATGACAGAATAATCTCTTATTACTTGTATTCTTTAGATGATATTTTTGAAATTCCAAGTTATTAGGTTGACTAGAAAAAAAACTATCCATAGGCTTTTAAAAAAGCAAAACTGTACTGTTCAACAATGATTCCACTGCATTGAAACCTGCTCATAAGAATGCAAAGCACACATCCACAAACCACATTTTTAAACTTTTAAGAAACTTTTTAAAAGTACTAGGCACTGAGAAGATTCACTTATTCCACTATTTTAAACAATGAAATATACTTTGCTATCAGTAACTGTGGCTATCAGTGTTACTAAGGGACAATATTCATTCACTACAACCAAGCAATTTGCTAGATTTGGGTACAAATAGGAAAATGTTTCCAGGAGGACAGCGAAAAGGAAAAAAAATAAAACAGAGTCCTTGCAGATAATTTACCCCAGTTTCTTAATCTGTAAAAATGAAAAGTCTGAACAAGATTTGAAAGGTAACTGACAAAAGTTAACATTCTTGAGATTTTACAGGAACAGCATATGACCCATAAGGGGAAAAGCATCTAGACAATAAGCTAAATTAAATAAACTATTATAAATAAAGTTCTCAGGCAGCTAGGTGGCACAGTGGAAATAAAGCACTGGCCCTGGATTCAGGAGTACCTGAATTCAAATCAGGCCTCAGACATTTAACACTTACTAGCTGTGTGACCCTGGGCAAGTCACTTAACCTCAATTGCCTCACCTAAATGAATGAATGAATAAAGCTCTCAGCATTTCTTACAGAGTAACCAGAGTTGGGGGGGGGGGGGGATACAAACTCTCACCTTTCTTCACAATAACCAAGTTGAGGACACTCAGATTGGCATCCACAATACAGCCCCTAACAGATTTACGTTTTCTTTCTCCAGTTCTTCTAGGGCGATAGCAAGAATGGCCCTTACTGAGTAGCAGGCGGACACGTCCGTGAGCCAAAACACCCTGCTTCATGGGGAAACCTTGTTTGTCATTCCCACCACTGATACGGACCACATAACCCTAGAAGGGATACAAAACCAGTTCATTTTAATACTCTCATTACTCATCCTTAACAGAGGGGAATAGCTGTCTTTCCTTTTCAACTCAAGTTTTCAGCAAAAGATGAATTTTTTAAAAGTCCTAGGTATCAATAAAATTATTTTTTAACTATGTACTGTACACTCAAATCCATTTAAGCACCCTTGCTTTGTAAATATTTTGTAAAACCAGCGTTTCCAACCTAAATACTACATTAAAGACCATGTAAGACAGACAGCAGCAGAGCTGTTGAGACCAAAATGCCCCTAAACAAAAAGTAATCAAAGGTAGTCTTGCTTATATCAGAATGCCATTTCCTAAACACAACATGCCTAAACCCTCCATCATGACTCTCAATGCCTATGCAATCAAGATGGTTAAACATTCAAAATGACATTCCAATATGAACTAGTTTTCACCTTCCACTCTTCACCCAGAGCATCAGCAGAAACTTCAGTGGCCATCCGTTTCTCATAAAAGGTCCGCAGCTTTCTCTCATCATCAACTTCGATGAGTTTCTGACAGCCAGTGGCTGGGAAAGAGATGTTGAGCTAGGAATAAAAAAATAAATTTAAAAAGTAAGGGGGCAGCTAAATGGCGCAGTGGATAGAGCACCCAGCCCTGGATTCCAGAGTACCTGAGTTCAAATCCGGCTTCAGACACTTAACACTTACTAGCTGTGTGACCCTGGGCAAGTCACTTAACCCCAATTACCTTACTAAAAAAAAAAAGTAAAACACTAGATGTTAGGCCAGATGATCCAGGTTCCAATCTGGCCTCCACTACTTTCTGTTTCTGTGACCTTTTGAAAATAATGGCTTTTATCATAGGGTCATAGATTTAAAGCTGGAAGAGACTTAGTAATCTAGTCCAGAACCCAAAGTGATTGAGATAAAAAGATTAAGAACTTGCTTAAGATCCCTTAGGCAACAAATAGCAGAGCTGATATTTAAACCTAGGGGTTCTGAATCGAAATTTAGCGCTCCTTCCTATGGCATGCTTTTTTTGAGGGGATGATGGGGGGGGGTGTCCTGTTTATCTATGAAATGCCTAAAGGACCTTTTAAAGGTTCCTGACTAGCCTATATTCCCATGAAAACACTCGTCCCCTTTCCTCTGGTGGAAAAATATGACTGGTTTTTTTCAAGAAGCACTGTGTCAGGAGGCTACAGTCAAAAAGTATTTAAGCTCCTAGGTGACATAAGCACTGGAATTACAGGGAAAGACAAATACTGAATCCTCAAGGATCTCCCATCCCAACGGGGGTAACAACTTGCAAACCACTACTGTTAATAATAGTAGCTAATGTTTATGTAGTGCTTACTACGTGCCAGGCACTGTGCTTTACAACTATTATCCCATTAAATTGATGAGAGACAGGATTATTCCAATTTTACAGATGAGGTAACTCAGGCAAAGTGGTTAAGTGACTTGCTCAAGATCACACAACTAGTAAGTACAAAGACATATACATGTAGGAGTTTGTTTTTTCCAAGGAAGGCCTTTCGGCCCTCCTCCTCCTCCCTGCAAACACTTGGGCAAAGGCGATCGGGGGGAGGCTACAAGTTCTCCCGCTAGGCGGCCAGTAAGTGGCATTCACCAACCAATAGGTTATCACCCCGCGTCCATGTGCGGGTTCGACCCGGCCGGGGTCCGGAGCCGACTCAGCGGCAGTGCCCGGGCCTCCAGGAGCCAGGAAGGTCGCCGCGTTCTACCAAAGCGGCAGCCGATGAGGCCGCCATGGTGCTCGGGAGGGAGCCGACGCAATCGCCCGCCATCCTCTCTTCCCCAGCGTCCCAGCCACCAATGGCCATCCGCTCCGCCCGCCCCTGCCTCTCCTTCACACAACGCCGGGGTCGAGGAGGGGAAGGGGCGGTGGGAAGGTTGCCTTAGGAGGCTCGCCCTGCATGCCCCACTCCAGTCCCGGCATACCCTACCTTCATCTTTGCACAGCCGCCTGCTCCAGATCTGCCACGGGAAAGAGACTCGACTTCCGCTCCCTCCGGGTCACATAGGCTCTCGAAGATACCGCGAGATTTTGCAGGAGGACGAAGCTGCGGACAGGGTCGTTTATAGGCGGGACTTCCTGGGAAGGGGAGGCGGTAGGAAAGAGCAGATAGGTGGAAGTCGGTTTCCCAGGATCCATCGCTCTGACCGATGGCTTTGCCTGTTGATGTTTTAAAGTCAGCGACTTCGGTTGCGTCTTCCTCTTCCGGGACTCGAGTCTAACCTCGTGCGGACGGTTTTTTGGCTCTGCGTCGCCTTGAGTTAGGGCTGAGAGCTGAAGGATCAAGCCTTGCCCTCGGCGGCCCGCGGACTGGAAATGCAGGAATGCCAAACCCCAGCTGTCCTGGCCCCAACTCAGGTTCTCTTCAAGCCTTCCTAAAACTTGCTTTTTGGTTTCCATGCCAACAGCCCGCGGGAGTGAGAAGGGGAGCCCTCCTCTCCTCCTCCGTCCCCACCCCCTCCCCAGTTCCCTGTCTGGCATTATTTTGCTGCCTTCTAGTCAAAAAAGTCTATATCAGCCATTCATCGACCCCTTCCGTGTCTATGTAATACAGGCTGACCTCCGTGTGTAGAATTTGTTTATTCCTCACTTTCCTTGAAGAATTCCTAACTCTATCTAAAATTCAGCTCGTGGACCATGTTCTACCTAAAGCCTTTTATTTCCTCAACACGATATTCCTCCCCAAGTTGTTAAAAAGAAGTTACAGTACCTACTATGTGCTGGGCACTGTGCTAAGCGCTTGTTAATACTCTTCTGGGAATAATTACTTTCTCTGTTTTTTATTTACTTATTTTTGTATGTATCACTTTTCCTCAGTTAAATATAAAGTTTTTGAGGGTAGGAGCTGTTCCTTTTTTTTTTTTTTTTGACATGAAAACCCCCACATGGATCATCAAATTCTATTTTTTTATATGTCCATTTTCCTGGCTTCAGCTATCGATTCTGAGTTTAATTCCTAAATCTGTACCACCCAACAGGAGCCTTCATCCACATTTTATTGTGACTCCAATATAATGTCAGTAAGTCACATTTGCATAGCACCTTAAGGTTTACAAAACACTTTTCCTTACAAGACCCCATAAGCTAGGTAGGGCAAGAATTACTATTCCTATGTTTCTAGGTGAGGAACGAAGACCCAAAAGATATTAAGTGAATTACCCATAAGCACTCCTATTTCCAACTGTCAATAGACAGGATAAAGAAATTTGGCTATGTGATCACTTCCCCTCAGTTTTCTCAAATGTAAAATGAAGGATTGGGTTAGATAACCTGTAATGTCCTCCCTCTAGATCCTCTGATCCTTTTTGACTATCCCAACAAATTGGGTTCTCCCCCATTTGCTTATCTCCATCCTTGATGTCAGTCTTTTCGCTATTCTCAATGAAGAGCCTCATTTAGAATCCCACCTTACAACTATCTTTTATATACAGGTTGTCACTCAGTCTAGCTCTTTCCATAGATTCCATTCCCACTGCTTCCACTTTAGTCCAGTCAGAGGGACCCTAAATTGAATATCTTATCCCAATTTTCTTACAACTTATGTCCCCTCTCTGTGTTATAATTGGACTGATCCCAGAATTCCTGAGTTCAAACAATCATAAATCACGAATCATAGCCTCCCCAGCAGCAAGTATCACCAGCATGTACATCTTCTCCTGCCCCCCCCATAAATAATAAATTACTTCATGAATGTATAAGTAAATATATATTTTGATCATGTTTATTAAAATAATATTTAATATAAAAAGCCTAGCCAAGTAGACTGAGACAGATCTAGTCATTATGTCGAAGATCAAATACATACTCTCTGGCATTTAAAGCCTTTCACAGCCTTTCTCCAACCTACCTTTCAAGCCTTATAAATTACTCTATTTCTAGCACTCTTTGATCCAGCCAAACTGGCCTCACTGATCTTCATATGACATATTTCATTTCACAGATTTGAAGGTTGTAAGGGAGCTCAATGGCCATGTAGTTTAACCAATACATGAACCATGTCCCACTATGACATACCTAAAAAGCGATTGTCTTGGGTTTGCTTGAAGACATCAAAGGAAAGAGAATTTAACCATCTTTCTAGGAAGCCTTGACCTGGAGGCTAGCTCTGTCTACTACTCCATGCTGCCTCTCAAAAGTAAATATTAGGAGTTGGGGGCAGAAGGAAAGGAAATATAATATTCTAAATTTAAAATGTGAGAACTACTGCCAACTTGGTTGTTCAAAATATTTTAATTCCTACCTAAAATTTGAAGAAGAGGCATTGGAGAAAAAAACCTAACTGAAATTACTGAACTAGCTTCCTAACAAATCCAGCCAATTTAAACATTACAGTAACTGAGGTCCCTGTACTATTTCCCAACACCTAAGAATCTGTCCTAGTATCATCTACCTTATGCCTCAATTGTACTCACCAGTGCAGGGAACTATAACCCTATACCATTTTTCTGTTTGTATGGCTAGGTCAATATTACTCACTGTAAAACCTTCACAATGTCAAATGACTAACTTCCTGGTTCTCATTTATTATTCCACTGAAGAGAGATGTTTTCCTGACATTTCACCCTAGCAATAATTTCTGGGACTTCCCAAAATTGCTTATCCTGTCCTTATGAGTCTGACCCATCAAGTCACCCCCCCCCACCCAAGCACCAGTACTGACACTAATTTTTGAGCATAGAAAATTGGGGTTTTCACATCTCATTTTATAGAGAACAAAGTCACCAACTATCATAATATCTCCATATTGTGGCTTTCTATTTTGGAAATTTTTTTTTTTTTAGTGAGGCAATTGGGGTTAAGTGACTTGCCCAGGGTCACACAGCTAGTAAGTGTTAAGTGTCTGAGGCCAGATTTGAACTCAGGTACTCCTGACTCCAGGGCTGGTGCTCTATCCACTGCACCACCTAGCTGCCCCGGAAATCTTTTAAAGATAGTGATAGAGACCATAAAATGTACCTCAGTGTGTATCCTCGATGCCCAATACAATCCCCTCAATATAGTACTGTATCTACTTAACCGGTGTCTGGTTTTTTTGTTTTTTTTTTTCAGGGCAGTGAGGGTTAAGTGACTTGCCCAGGGTCACACAGCTAGTAAGTATCAAGTGTTTGAGGTCGAATTAGGATTCAGGTCCTCCTGAATCCAAGGCCAGTGCTTTATCCACGGCGCCACCTAGCTGCCCCAATCAGTGTCAGTTTTTGATGATGCTTCTTTTTTCCCCTTTCTTTCCTAGGCAATTAATTTTTTTTTTAACTTTTTACCCACCAAAACAAGAATTTAAATACGATTCTCCTTTATTCACAATGTATGACAGCCAAATTGGAATTGTTCACCAAATTAAATGCTCTATCTCCTTTAATGCATTTTCACGAACAATTCCTCATTCCTGGAATACATTGCCTCTCCCCACCTTAAAATCCTTGTTCTTTTATGTTCTCAGGTGTTACCTCCATGAAGCTTTTCCTGATTCTTACCTCACCTCACACATCTACCTCAACTCTGGATCTTCCTAACTTCTCTAGGTTTCATGCAGGGTGTTTGGGGTAATCATAACATCGAAAATACAGTTCAGATTCCCACTCCAATGCTTGCTTTTTGACGAACCAGACGTCCCTTAAATCAAACACCTAGGTCGATGTCACAGGGAGAGGTGGTGGTTCTTAGGTATTCCTCAATAAAGAATTATACTTTCACACACAGTCCAATTAGAATTAAAGTGGTCTTTTATTTGGCACTAGAGAAAGTGACCAAGGGGTTGGTCAAAGACTTTACCTCTCTGGGAGGAGGGCTTAGAAACATTCTCCTCCTCCAACAGAGAGAAGGCAAAAGCTTTTATAGAGGAGAGATGGGGTGTCCACTTGAAAAGTTCCCAAACCTTTTGGGGTGGGGTGGGGAAAGCTTGGATGCTTGTCATATTCCTGAAAGTTGAGGGGGATTTTTTTGAAAAGATGGTCATGGGATTACTCACAAGCCAGGCAGGCTAAGAAGAAGCCTAATCACCCCCTGGGCCATGCTGTAGCACGAACAGGGTGTCCTGGAAGCAGCGCTACACTTTAAGGAGTAAAAAGTCAAGAAATAGTAAGCCAGGATGAGTAGGCAGAGAAAGCAGAAGACCATCGAAAACTTCTTTGGGGGAAAGGTAGACCACAATACATCCTCAGAAGAAGAAGATAATAACAGGGTCAAAGCTCCAACATCCAAAGCTTCCAAGAAAAATACGAACTGGTCTCAGGTCATGGAAGCTCTCAAAAGGGACTTTGAAGAGAAAGTAGGAGAGATAGAACGAAGATGTAGAGAAAGAGAGGAAGGAATAGAAAGAGAAATGAGAGCAATGCAGGAGAGTCATGAGAAAAAAGTCAACAGTTTGAAAAGCCAAATGGAAAAGGAGATTAAAAAACTGTCTGCTGAAAATAATTGCCTAAGAATTAGGATTGAACAAATGCAAGCTAATGACCTTATGAGAAACCAAGACACAGTAAGGCAAATCCAATTGAATGAAAAAATAGAGGGCAATATGAAATATCTCCTTGGAAAAGATGGTCATGAACTTTGGGATTATCTCTGTCTCCTAGCTCCAGTCAGGTAGTAGCTATGCCTGATTGACTTTCCTGCTATAGAATTTTATCTCCCCTTATTTCTTAGGTATGTATGTCTGTCTTGAAATCTAGTTGTTCAGTCTAAACTTTAGCAGTCCCTTGATTCCTTGACATGTTACCTGGTCATCTTTGGTTTTGCTTCTCACAGGAGAACCTTCTTCTGATTTGTCCTAAACCCCATGTCAGTTGGTGACCCTACCAAGTATTTAAATGGAAAAAAAGAAGAGCAAGATAAGTAATAGTAGGGATCAAATACTGGGATCCTTCTCATACACCCCTACCACAGGCAAGCAGTTACTATTTCCCCAGAAAAGGCATTTCTCCTGTACAATCAGATGGAGTGGAGGCAAAAGTCAAGCATTCTGCATTTTCTTTAGGTTTGGCCTTAACAATAGACACAGAGACCTACTACAGCCTCTAGAGTATAGACATTCATTTCACAGGCTCTAGGATCATCATGTTTCTGCTTGAATTCCTGGGTTCTACAATGCTATTGCTGTTTTGCCCAGACAGTTCATCTTTCTCCTTTTATAATGAGTTCAACCTGGCTGTGTCCTCCCTACATCTGTCTGATATTCCCTGCACTCCAGCACTAATTATATCCTGGCACATCCTCTACAATGGAAAGTCTTGTTGCCCCCATGTGGGAGACAGAAAACCAGACAGTCTATAAATAGGTAAGACTAAAACTTGAAGATACCTTAATGCCATTAAAAAAAGAATATACCCTCCTTTTTGGTTGTTGTTTTCTTGCTTTCATGCTTCCTTCCTCTGTCCCATCCACACCCTTTCTTTCCCTAATCCCACTACTGATCAGCACAGGAGTTCGATCTCCTTTGTTTCTGATCCAGACCAGTATGCCCTTTCTTAGGTTAGCCTGATGATCCTCCATTATTAGCGCAGACACCACATAGATTTTTGTCTTGCTGAAGCTCAGAATTCCTGAACTCAAGCAATCCACAAATCAGAGCCTCCCCAGCAGCAGGGATCACAAATGTGGACATGGGACCTCCCCACCTCTTTTCTATTAATGCAAATAAATACTCCAGCCAAGTAGGCTGAAAGACCATTAGGAACTCTGGATCAGGAGGTATCGATTGTTGCCTGGCTGAAAGTTAATTCTTATTAGTATTCCCATCCTGCTTTTAGCATAACAGGTTATGACACATTCCCTAGCCAGTGTTTTCTTGCAGAACAACAACTAAGAATTCTGGCACCCAAAGCAAATTGAATTGAACAGGAAAAATATTGTAGAAGACAATCCACCCACAAGTGCATATGGAAATACTGAAAGACGGGGTGGCCTCTCCCACAGGTTCCAAACAGCCCTTACAGCTGGAGTGGGGCGATGTGTCGGGGGAGGGGAAAGGGAGTGGGGTCAGGTGGATAATGTAATTTCCAGGAAGGTGGTGGGAGAAGAATGTCCCAATATCAGCACCCTGAGGGCAAAGCCTACCCTAGAGTTGTGGCTTTGAAGATGATGTCTGGGCTTCTTAGAGACTAGCAACATGACCCTGGGTTAGGCAGCTGTATCACTTGGGTGGTGCAAGCTGGCTGACAATTGTTTGGAAGGTGTGGTGTGGAGACAATAGTCACTATTGAGAAATCTTTGTTATTGTTATTGTCTTCCTTCCAGAAGGGGACCAATGACATCACTAGGGTGATGGCTTGAACTTGAATTGTGAAGTGTGTTTGTGTGTGTGTGTGTGTGTGGATGAGGGGAAGTAACCACCTCCAAAGGTACCTTGGCACCACATCCTGTTCACCCATTCTAGGTACAATTTCACTTGGTATCATTCTTCCTGCAAATCACAGGAAGTAGAGGTATTCTCAGTCTTCACTAAATCTTATCCCTCTACCTTGATTTATAGCCATTCATGAATATTTAATCTATTTCTTATGCTCTACTGACTCCTCATTTGGCTTTAGATGCCTTCGGGTCTTCCCAATCCTACAAAGAGATTTCCTTTTACCTGCTATCCTTACATCTTTTTCTTCCTCTTCACTACTAAACTTGAAGGGGGGTAGCGAGGTGGCACAGTAGATATATATTTTTTATTTATTTATTTATTTTTTTAGTGAGGCAGTTGGGGTTAAGTGATTTGCCCAGGGTCACACAGCTAGTAAGTGTCAAGTGTCTGAGGCCGGATTTGAACTCAGGTCCTCCTGAATCCAGGGCCAGTGCCAAGGGGGCAGCTAGGTGGTGTAGTAGATAGAGCACCGGCCCTGGATTTAGGAGGACCTGAGTCTGGATCAGAAACAAAGGAGATTGAACTCCTGTGCTGATCAGTAGTGGGATTAGGGAAAGAAAGGGGCAAGTCACTTAACCCTCATTACCCCACCCCCCAAAAAAAATCAGAATGAGACTACTAAACTTGAAAAAGGTGTCTATACTCAGTATCTCCATTTCTTTAACTATCCACTCTCTCCTATACCCCCTTGCATTCTGATTTCTATGTGTACCATTCTGCTAAAGATTCAGTTTCAAATGTCATCAATAATTATGCTAACTCTGCTAATAACCCAGGGGCCTTTAAAAAATAAGGTGGCCATGTCTGACTAATGTGAAGATGTTTTGCATAACTGAACATGAATGGCTTATATTGAATTGCTTGATTTCATAGGGAAGGTTGGGGGCAGCTAGATTGCGCAGTGGATAAAGCACTGGCCCTGAAGTCAGGAGGACCTGAATTCAAATTTGGCCTCAGGTTCTTAACACTTATTAGGTGTGACCCTGGGCAAGTCACTTAACCCCAATTGCCTCACCAAAAAAAAAAAAAGAAAAAATATTTCATAGGGAGGGTTAAGGAGGGAGGGAGGAAGAAAATTTAAACACAAAGTTTTTAAAAAATCAATGTGAAAAAATTGTTTTTAAATTTTTTTACATGTAACTTGGGGAAAATTCTAAATAAAAATTAAAAAATAAAATAAAGTGGCCTCATCCTCCTTGACCTTTATGCTGTTTTTGACCCAGATGACTACTCTAGCCCACTTTGGCTTCAGAATATTAAGTTCCCTTAGCTCTACCTTTCAAATAATTCCTGTCCCTTCACTGACATCCCATCTTCCTATAGTGCAGTGGATAGAGTCCTGAACCTTGAATCAGGAAGACCTAGTTCAAATTTGACCTCAGACACTCTTCTAGCAGTGTGACCCTGAGCAAGCCACTTAACTTTTCTCTGCCTCAGTTTGCTCATCTACAAAACTCTCTCAGGGCTGTCGTGACTATAGTGAGATAATATTTATAAAGCACTTTACAAACCTTAAAGCACTAGATAAATGGTAATCACTATTATAAATGTTATACTTGGGGCGGCTAGGTGGCGCAGTGGATAAAGCACAGGCCCTGGATTCAGGAGTACCTGAGTTCAAATCCGGCCTCAGACACTTACTAGCTGTGTGACCCTGGGCAAGTCACTTAACCCCTATTGCCCCGTAAAAGAAAAAATGCTATACTTAAGTATCATATATAATTTCCTTGTTTATTTCTCTTAATGCTCTTTAACTGGAATTGAATTTTGTGGTTTATGATCACTGGAACTCCTCTGTATTTTTTACCCTATCTTAAATTTGACTTTCCCTGTAGATATGTTTCTTGTAGGCAATATACTGTTCAGCTACATTATTAAACCATCCTGTAAAAGGAAAACAAATTTATTTCCATTCAAAGCTGTAATTGTTAGTTGCACAAGTGTCTGCTTGCATTGGTAGAGGGGGTGGAACTCCCAAGAGCTCCTCCCCAACCAATGAAATCAGAGGTCAAGGCAAAGAGAAAATAGGTACCCTTCTGTCTTGGTATTCCACCTGTACTTGGTTTCATTGTGGAAACTAATTTTCATCCTTTCCCTCCATGCAATGCACTTTGTACACCTTGATCAGGCAAAAACCGTAAACCGAATAACAACAAATTTAACATAGGCAGAATATCAAAGTAAACTGTAGTGGAAAATAAACAGTGGAATCACTCTCAATCACATGCAAGATTATACACAATTGGGTACAATTTCCTACAGACATATTCCAGTGAGGAAAGGGAACAAAATCCCCAACAAACATTTATTAAACACATGCCAAGGGGGCAGCTAGGTGGTGCAGTGGATAAAGCACCGGCCCTGAATTCAGGAGGACTTGAGTTCAAATGTGACCTCAGACACTTGATACTTACTAGTTGTGTGACCCTGGGCAAGTCACTTAACACCCATTGCCCTACAAAAACAAAACGAAAAACCAAACAAATAAATAAACACGTGCCAAGCACTGAAGTGGGTGTTTAGGATACAAAGACAAATATGAAACAGTCTCTGATGTCAGAGAAGTTACGTTGTATTGAGGAGACAATACAACGCTGGGCTCAATTGCTGCAGCTTTTTCAAAGCTCACAGAGTCATAACCTAGTCTAGCCTTTGATAATCATTCATCTAAAATCAGGAAAGAATAAACAAAACACAGACAGAATAAACATTGGTGTCACACATTCACAGCCTTATGGTGAAGGGATGGAGAGATGAAAATACAGCTGCAGCTTCTGTCACTGCTACTTTTCCCTTCTTCTGGGGGTTTATAGTAGTTCTTTCCTCTCTAACGACTAGGGAAAAGAGAAAATGCATCTAGAATCTTTTGCATGCACACTCAGTGCCCATAGCAGCCAATTAAAATGCTTTTCATCACTATGTTGTAAGCAAATTGGAAGGAGAGGATACCCAAATGTTCTCTCAAGTGGGGAGGGAATGAGCACTCCATCCCCATCACAAATTTCCTGAATCAGGCTCATCAAATCTTCATGAAGGGGGACAGCTAGGTGGCACAGTAGATAAAGCACTGGCCTTGGATTCAGGAGGACCTGAGTTCAAATCCAGTCTCAGACACTTGACACTTACTAGCTGTGTGACCTTGGGCAAGTCACTTAACCCTCATTGCCCCACAAAAAAAAAATCTTCACGAAGACTTCACACATGCTCTAAGGACTGAGCCTTCATTAGTCACTGGGGACCCAGTTATCTCATTGTACAAAAAATAAAGGGAAAATACTAACAGCCAGTGGAACAGGAAAAGATTCATGTAGAAGATGATGTTTGAACTGAGTCCTGAAGGAAACCAAGTACTGCTAGAGACAGAGGTGACAAAGCAGGTGTTCCAAGCATGGGTGAGCCAGTGCAAAGGCACTGAGACAGAAGGCTACCATGTATGAGAAATGATAAGAAGACTACTTTGGATTGCAGTGTGTGAGAAGAGGGTTAATATGTTATGAGGCTGGAAAGGTTAGGTGGTGATACCTCATAAGACTGGAGAGGTTGGCTGTGAAGGTTTTTGTTTGGTTTTGTTTGGTTTGGTTTTGTGAGGCAATTGGGGTTATGTGACTGGCCCAGGGTCACACAGCTAGTAAGTGTTAAGTGTCTGAAGCCACATTTGAACTCAGGTCCTCCTGACTCCAGGGCCGTTGTTCTATCCACTGTGCCACCTAGCTGCCCCTGTGAAGGGTTTTAAATGCCTACAAAAGGAGTTTTTATTTGATCCTAGAAGTAAGTGAGCCATTGCAGTTTACCAAGTAGGGAGGTTAGGGGTTAGAGAGGTCTCTCAAGGGTGTTTCCATGTTAGTACTGGACATACCCAGAGAAGCCTGGGTTATATAAATGTTGCAGAATCTCTCTAATCACTAAAGAGATTTAGATTTTGAGACTGTGGAATTTGCCAAACATCTCTAGTAGTTTTGCTGAGGACAGCAAATATTGAGATTGGGGAAAGAATATAAAGTGTCACCTAACCACATTTTTATAAAATGATAAAATGCCTTGATACTTTAACCCTGTGAAAACAATCTCAATCATAAGGTTATAGTTTAAGTAAACCAACCACAGGGAGCCTAAAGAGGCTAAATGTGAGGGGCAGCTAGGTGGCACAGTAGATAAGGTACCAGCCCTGGATTCAGGAGGACCTGAGTTCAAATTCGGCCTCAGGCCCTTGACACTTACTAGCTATGTGACCCTGGGCAAGTCACTTAACCCCAATTGCCTCACAAAAACAAAAAAAACCCACCAGAGGTTGGACTAGTTAATTTTGGGGCAGCTAGGTGGCAAAATGGATAGAGCACCGGCCCTGGAGTCAGGAGGACCTGAGTTCAAATCCAGATTCAAACACTTAACACTTTCTAGCTGTGTGACTCTGGGCAAGTCACTTAACCCCAATTGCCTCACCAAAAAAAAAAGGGGGGGGGCTAAGTGCAAAAAGTGCTTGGAACTGGAGTGATACTGGAGAGGAAAAGGATTTGGATAGACTAAGGAAATGGCAAAATAGGCTGAGGAAATTTATAGACAACCTATGTGGATTAAGGGGCAGCTAGGTGGCACAATACTGGGCCTGCAGTCAAGAAAACTCATCTTCCTGAGTTAAAATCTGGCTTCAGACACTTGCTATGTGACCCTGAGCTAGTCACTTAACCCTGTTTGCCTCAGTTTACTCTTCTGCAAAATGAGCTGGAGAAGGAAATGGGCAACCACTACAGTATCTCTGCCAAGCAAACTCCAAATGGGGTCATGGGGAGTCAGACATGACTGAAAAATGCCTTAACAACAATATGCGGTTTAATTTTAAAAGCTTGTCATGTATAAATTTTTCCCCCAGAGAGCTGGTTATCAAATATTTGCCAACACATCCCTGACTGTTGCCCATTACTGAATATTCTTCCTCCAAAGATAAACCACTTATTACTTCACTGCAGACCTACTCTTGTCATTGGTTATTGAATTGCTTCTCCATTGAAGTGATGCCTTTTCCTGGAGGCTTTCTTCAATTGCCAAGGCTTCTTTTTCCTTAAAGAGAATGCCATCCCTCTTTTGTGAAACTACCCTTACTAGGGCTCTTTCTTCCCCCCCCCTTTTTTTTTGCAGGGCAATGAGAGTTAAGTGACTTGCCCAGGGTCACACAGCAAGTAAGTATCAAGTGTCTGAGGCTGGATTTGAACTCAGGTCCTCCTGAATCCAGGGTAGTGCTTTATCCACTGAGCCATCTAACTGCCCCCAGCTATTTCATTTCTTTGGTTAATCATGCCATAGCCTTACTCAGACAGCCAGTCAGTATATGAGAGCCCCCAGATCAAGATCTATCTTTCCCCAAAACCTTGGTCCCTTCCAAACTAGTCTTCTTATTTCTTATACATGGAGTTCTTCAGTCTCAATGCCTTTGCACTGGCTTTCCCATGCCTGGAATGCCTGCCTTGTCCCCTCTGTTTCTAGTAATTATAAGCCTTTAATAGGGCATCTTTCCCATCACTCCCAAGATTTTTTCTCTTTCTGCAGCTATGGGCACAGGTGTTTTAACTCCATTTCATTGTCTTGAGCCAACAAATTCCCACTGGGAATATCAGTTCTGATTGATATTTAGGTTGTGGGTGGTAAATTCAATTCAACTAATGCCATTAGATCCACCTTATATCAAGGCCGTGCAATTAGCACAAAGTTAACAACCTTTGTCTTTCATTCCTGAAGCTACCTCTAGGTCACAGTCCTTTTTATAGGTGTAGTTACTAGCAGTAAAAACTCTTAAGAATGCTGAGATTTTATGTACCTGATTCAAAGATAGGGAAAGGGAGAAGTGGATACCTGACCCACTTCCCATGGTGAATCTGAGGGAGGAACTCAGGCGAAAGAAAGCCTAATGGCAATGAACTAAGGAGGTAGGTGGACTAAATTTGAGACCAAAAGGAGGGAAGGTCTAGCTGTGTGGACTTTAGCATTTAACCTCTTTCTTTGGGCCTCAGTTTCCTCCAATGCAAAAAGAGAGACTTGGACTAGAAGGTCCCTTTCAGAATGAAATAATATGACTCTTTGAGTAGATCTATGCCCAAGAAATGTTTCCAGACTTGAAATTGGCAGGGTGCACTTTGTAGCACTACAGAGATACTGAAGGAATGCTCTCCAAAAAAGCATTTCAAATGATTCCACATGCCCTCACATGCCCTAGAGGACAGAGTCAGTTCTAATTTCTAATCCCAAATTGCTTTACCAGGAGGACTATTTGGCTGAAGCCAGTTTGTAGGACATATTTTATTTGTTTGTTTGTTTTTTGTCTGGGCAATGAGGGTTAAGTGACTTGCCCAGGGTCACACAGCTAGTAAGTGTCAAGTGTCTGAGGCTGGATTTGAACTCAAGTCATTCTAATTCCAGAGCTGGTGCTTTATCCACTGTGCTACCTAGCTGCCCCTGTAGAATATATCTTTGTTTATTTGTTTGTTTGTTTTGTGGGGCAATGAGAGTTAAGTGACTTGCCCAGGGTCACATAGCTAGTATGTGTCAAATGTCTGAGGTCACTTTTTTTTTTTCTGGGCAATGGGGGTCAAGTGACTTGCCCAGGGTCACACAGCTAGCAACTGTCAAGTGTCTGAGGTCATATTTGAACTCAGGTCCTCCTGAATCCAAGGCTGGTGCTTTTTCCACTGCGCCACCTAGCTGCCCCTGAGGTCACATTTGAACTCAGGTCCTAGTGAATCCAGGGCTGGTGCTTTATCTACTGGGCCACCTAGCTGCCCCCTGTAGAATATATCTTATCTCCTGGTACTCCTTTGTAGTACTTACTGTAACTTTGTATTTTGTAATCTTCTAGATGAAAGTGGGATTATATCTCAGCTAATACTTAAATTATCATTAGAAATTAGTTAATGGTTATCTTAGAGTAAGACTAGAGGAGGGTAGGTAGAGCAGGGAAACATGAAGCAATTATGAAGGGAGTGAGGATAGGGTGTCTAGCATTTCTCAGAAAAATTCTATGCCTAGTTTCTGCCATACCATCTTCCAGTTTTCCCAGCAGTTTTTGTCAAATAGTGAGTTCTTATCCTAGAAGCTGGAGTCTTTGGGTTTATTAAACAGTCTGTTCAACGTTTCATGTCTGAGATCCAAAACCAGAGTGAGAGGTAGCACCCTTAGAGACCTGCTTTTCGCTGATGCTTGCCTGTCACTCAGAGCGTGAATTGCAGACCCTGATGGATCGCTTCTCCCAAGCTTGCACGGACTTTGGCCTAACCATTAATCTTAAAAAGACGAAAGTCATGTGTCAGAGTGTTATGTCGCCTCCATTGATACACATCAGTAGCTACCAGTTGGATGTCGTAAGCCGATTCTCGTATCTTGACTCTATTGTTAGTGATAATTTGTCACTTGATTCTGAGATCAATCAGAGGATTGGGAAAGCTACTTCAAACATGTCTAAGCTTGCCAAGCGTGTCTGGGCAAACAGTAAACTGACAAGATGAACCAAATTTGCCGTCTATAGAGCATGCGTCCTGAGTACCTTACTGTATGGCAGTGAAACATGGACTACATATACTAGACAAGAGAAGAAGCTTAACAGCTTCCATATGCGCTGCCTTCAGCGCATCCTTGGCATATCTTGGTCAGATAGGATCACCAACACAGAAGTGCTCCAATGCGCGCAACTTCCAAGCATCTACACGCTACTGAAACAAAGACGACTGCACTGGCTCTGTCATGTGCACTGCATGCAAGATGGGTGCATTCCTAAAGCCCTACTCTATGGCGAGTTAGCCTCAGGCCAAAGACCTGCTGGACTCCCCCAGCTTCACTACAGAGATGTATGCAATCGAGACTTGAAGGCTCTGGGAATAGACACTGGCAGCTGGGAGGAGATGGCCAAGGACCGCGCTCCATGGAGTTCAGTACTTAGGAGCAGCTTGCACGCAGCTGAGATGAGCCTTCAGGCTCTGGAAGAAGAAAAACAAATGAGACGCAGGAACCCACGGGCAACAGAGAGCGCAGTTTTCTGATGTCCTCCTTGCGGCAGGAGCTGTGGCTCCCGTATCGGACTGCACAGCCATGCTGTGGCCTGTGGCTCTTCAAGGAGCTGATCCATGGTCATCCGCGACTGGCGGAAGTCTACTACATTACTATAGTCATTTACTACTGTATTTCTCAGAAAAGTTAAAAGATAATTTAATTCTTAAGAAAAGAAAGAGGGGGCAGCTAGGTGCTGCAATGGATAAAGCACTGGCTCTGGAGTCAGGAGGACCTGAGTTCAAATATGACCTCAGACTCTTGACACTTACTAGCTGTGTGACCCTGGGCAAGTCACTTAACCCACATTGCCCTCCCCCCCAAGAAAATAGAAACATGAGGGATAATTTAAGCATTAAAGTGGCAGGTGAAATAATCAAATTAGTGAAGTAGCAAGAAACTCCTTTAACCCCTAGTGTAATGTTCTCTCCTCTACCACACTATTGTCCTTTTCAAAAACACAGAAATGTTAACACACAAAGAGCCTGGGTACCCTTTGAGGTTTTTCCCCCCTCCCCTTGGTTTATGATCTTCATCAAAAAACCTGGAAAACTCTATGTATGATACTACCCAGAATACTGAGTCAATCTCTTTACTTGCAAGAAAATGTTATGAGAAGAAAGAAAGCAAACTGGAGACTTTAAAAAAAATGACTTATTTAGTTATCTATTTATTAAATAATGTTCATTTACAAATATATCTTGTCTCTCTTCCTCTCTTAAAGAGCCCTTCCCTGTAATAAAGAATTGCACAGAAAGAGAAAAAGAAAGTTTTATTAAAACTGATACTGTAAAAACAAACAAAAAAACTGATACTGTATTCAATGTTCCACTTCCACCTCTGGAGAGGGAGAGGTATTTTATTTATTTTTAGATTTTACTTTTTTTCCAATTACATATAAAAAATTTTAACATCTCTCTCTCTCTCTCTCTCTCTCTCTCTGTGTGTGTGTGTGTGTGTGTGTGTGTGTGTGCGCGCAGGCCAATGAAGGTTAAGTGATTTGCCCAGGGTCACACAGCTAGTAAGTGTTAAGCATCTGAGGTCATATTTGAACTCTGATCCTCCTGAATCCAGGGCCAGTGCTTTATCCACTGCATCACCTAGCTGAACATCACTTAAAATTTTTTTTGAATTCCAAATTCTTTCTGCCCTCCTGCCCTTACCCACTTATTGAGAAGGCAAGTACTTTGAATTATATTATACATATGCAATCGTGCAGAATATATTTCCATATTAGCAATGTTGCAAAAGAAAACACAGACCAAAAGAACAGTGACAACAACCCAACAACATGAAAAATTTAAAAAGTATGCTTTAATCTGCATTTAGATTTCATCAGTTCTTTCTTTGGAGGGGGATAGCATTTTTCATCATAAGTCTTTCTCAACTGTCTTGTATCATTGTATTTCTGAGAATAGTTGTCATTCCCAGTTGATCATCATACAATATTGCTGTCTATAATGTTCTCCTGGTTTTGCTCACTTCACTTTGCATGAGTTCGTAGAAATCTTCCCAAGTTTCTTTGAGCATCTTGATCATTATTCCTTATAGCACAATAATATTCCATCAAAATCATATACCACAATTTGTTCAGCCATAAGGGGAGTAGTTTAAAATATTTGGGTTTTTATAGTTTTGTTTTTGTAATTCTTTCCATTTACATTATTATAATTATTATGTAAATTGTCTTCCTGGTTCTGCTTACTTCACTTGGCATCCATAAAAGTATAAATCTTCCTATCTTTCTTTCCATTTTTAACACTCATCATTCCTCATGGCATATTCAGTATGTTTCTTTAACGCATTTTATTTAGTTACCCCTCAGTATACTTTATCTCTGATTTTTTGTTTTGTTTTACTACAATGAAAAGTACTGCTATAAGTATTTTTCTTTTTCTTGAGGTTAAGTGACTTGCCCAGGGTCACACAGCTAGTAAGTGTTAAGTGTCTGAGGCCAGATTTGAACTCAGGTACTCCTAACTCCAGGGCCGGTGCTCTATCCACTGTGTATTGGGCCTATCTTTCATCTTCTTGGTATATATGGCTAGTAGTTGGATCTCTGGGTCCAAGGAAACTAGAAACTCTTGAATGAATAAATATTAGTTCCCCATGTCACTCAATATAAATCAAAGGTATTCGAGATACTATATGATTATTCCTAATTATTATTATTTTTGTATAATTTGGATTATCTGAACATGCATAGGTGGAATTTTCCTACTTCTGGTTGGGGTTGCTTCTGGCCATGTAGTATGCCATTGATGAAAGGGCTTGGTGTTTTCATATGATATATAAAACCCTAAGTGGTTTCTTGTACAATAGTAACAGGGAAGGCAGGATGCTATGTCTGTTAAAAGAAAAATATCAACACCTAACATTTATATAGCACTTATGTGCCAGTTGCTTTACAATTATTATCTTTTTTATTCCTCACAACAACCCTGGGAGGTAGATGTTATTATTATTATAACCCCCATGTTATATGTGAGGGAACTAAGAGATTTGCTCAAGGTCACACAACTAGTAAGTATCTGAGATTAGATTTGAATTTAGGTTTTCTTGACTCCAGGCCTGACACTCTATCCGCTCTACTACCTTGCTGCCCAAAAAATGGCTTCTGGTTAAGGCTTCTTGGCTTCAATTTATAGGATATATATATATATATATATATATATATATATATATTTTTTTTTTTTTTTGGTCGGGCAGTGAGGATTAAGTGACTTGCCCAGGGTCACAGCTAGTAAGTGTCAAGTGTCTGAGGCTGGATTTGAACTCAGGTCCTCCTGAATCCAGGGCCAGTGCTTTATCCACCGCACCACCTAGCTGCCCCCCAATTTACAGGATTCTTTTCTATTTCTAGTGTCAGGCAAACCTTTCCATGTGGTAGCTAGTGCCTGAGTGCAGAAACTATTTGAGCTTTCACCTGGGTCCCTAACAGCCCTCATTTGTGTTTTCTTTATTTTTACAATATTGATGTTATAGTATAAATTACTTTCTGGTTCTGCTCATTTCACTCTACAACAGTTCCTACAAATCTTTCTATGTCCTTTTAAAACTGTCTTTCTTCTCATTTCTTAGAACAAAAAAGTATTTCATTACATCCATCTTAGCCATTCCTGAATAGGCATACCTTAGTTTCTAGCTCTTTGGCACCACAAAAGGAGCTGCTATTAATATTTTTGTACATATAGATAGGGTCTTTTCCTCTATGATCTTTTTGGGGTATAGGCCTAGCCCTGGTATAGCAGGATCAAAGAGCCTGAAACATTTTAGAAACATTTTGTTCATATTTCCAAATTGCTTTCCAGAATGGTTGGACCCATTCATAGCCTCACCAATGCTGCTGTCATTTTCTTTTTTTTTTTGGTCAGTGTTGCCAATCAAATGGGTATGAGGTGGAACCTCAGAGTTGCTTTAATTATTAGGGATTTGTGTTTCCTTTCCTTCAGCAGGTGACCTTGCAAGTTCAAAAGGTATGGGTCTGTGAGCCCTGTGTCAGCAGTCTACTAGCATAGCTGCAGCAGGAGCAGGCTGACTGCAACAGAAGTTTCTGCATTGGAGAGGGTGATCACTGGAAAGAAAATTGATCCAAATAAGGCTGGTTGAACAGTACAGTACCAAGGTGAAATGTGAGGTAGAGCTAATTATCATGCTTATAAAACCGTTTTAAATTCTGATAAGGCTTAACTATTGCTTCTAGCCAATTGTACCAGTAGTTATGTTTGTGAATTCTGTTTTAATCATCCTGTTAATATACACTATGATTATTTTATACTTAGCATTCCTTTTTGTGAGGAGGAAATTACCTGTCCTTTATTCAGTTCACATAGTATCTTGAATACCTTTGTTACTTTCTCCCTTTGAGAGAATCCGCTAGACATGAATCATAATTAGCAGTTTCTGGCTGAAATTTTTGAAAAGTTTTTGAAAAGTTTGTTAAAAATCCAATGATTATGAAAGAAGGCAGTCCTCCATTAGAAAACAGTTTCTCAGCTACTGACCCTGAGCAAACCAAATTTTGGGGTGCAGGACAGGGAGGGATGAGTGACCCAGCCCCTCTGTACTAAGCTGAGCAGTCTCTTAAAACATCTCTGGGGGCAGCTAGGTGGCGCAGTGGATAGAACACTGGCCCTGGAGTCAGGAGTACCTGAGTTCAAATCCAGCCTCAGACACTTAACTCTTACTAGCTGTGTGACCCTGGGCAAGTCACTTAACCCCAATTGCCTCACTTAAAAAAAAAATCTCTGGAGAGATCTTGTAGTATTGCTGCCACTACTCTTGGAAAATAAGTCATTTTAAGTAGCTGAAATTTCCCAGATAAGCAGTGATTTGCCTCTTTTAGTACCCAAACGTATGCACTATCCACTTGGGATGTAAGTTTTTCTAAACACATATGTATCCTATGGGCTCTTTCACTTGCTACCCGTGTGGCCTTGGGCAAGTCATTTAAGTTTTATGGGTTTCATTTTCTTCATCTGTAAAATGAAGGGGTTGGATTGGAATATTGCAATGGTGTCTTCAAACCCTAACTTTAATTATGCCCTATTAGAATACATGTTAAAGGACAAACATGGCACTCGACCTAAAGTACTTCAAAGCCTAACACAGCAATGAAATGATAAAGGTGTAATTATATGTAGTTAGTAATTTCAAAATTACAAAAGTGCTTTGAGGAGGAAATATGAAGCAGTGTACTGTACTGGAGAGTTGGGTTAATTTGGGAAAGTTTTCTTGAAATACTAGGTGGAGAAGGCAAACTTTATTTCTTTTTATAATAAGGAAGTAATAACAGCTACAGTGAAGTCCTTGAGGTGTGAGAAGTGTGTGAAGATGAACTTAGGGCCTTTGTGCTGAGAAATGTCCATTTCACTTACTTTGACACCCCTAAAGGGTATGAAGTGAGGTTGGCCTCTTCCATTTTATCTCTTGAAGCTAGAAACCAGACATCCCTGAAACAACTCAATGCTTGAAGAGTTCCCAAAGAGGACTCACCCTGAAGAGCCCAAAAGGGACTCAAAGGAGACTGGCTGAGAACTGAGGTTCTCTCAGTTCTCACCAACCCCCACCCTGCCCCCTCATGCAGAATCAGGCATTCATTCCCACCAATAAGGAGAATCCCATACCAATGGGCTTTGAGGTAGGAATTACAGGTGGAAACCATCCAAATTCCAAATCAGATCCAAATATCCATTTATTTCCTATTTCTGTTAATTCTCATTGCCAAGAGAAGAAAAACAAACAAACAAAAACTATGCTGCTTGAAGTCAGTACTTCTCTGATTACCTGTCTTTTTTTGGAGGGAGGAAATCAGGATGAGAGATTTGAGAGATCTCAACAGACTAAAACAATGGACTAAATAAATCGAGTCAATAGGATAATGAAAAAAAAAAGCCTGTTCTTACGTTAACAAAACAAATTGTTCAAGTACAAGATGGAAGAAAGATGACCAGAAAGTACTTCCTGGGAAATGGTCAAGAAGTTTTAGTGAAATATAGTTCAATGTTGTATTTGCGATAGTACCTCCACCACTACCAACCCCACCCCTGCTATTCTGATATTCTTAGGCCGAGGTAGTAGACGTGTGATGTCTAGTTCTGGGAGATTATAGTCCCTCTGTTTCTAGTGTGAACCACATTTCTGGAAGCCACATTTTAGGAAAGGCATGAATAAACGTTGGAGTCCCTCCAAAAGAGGGCTAACCATTTAGTAAAGAAACTAGAAATCATGGCCAGTGGAAGTAACTTCGAATTTTTAGCTCGGATAGGAAAGGAAAAAAATGAGGACAGAATACCTGTAGGCTAGGGCTTAGACTTGTGACTTCAGAGAACAGAACTAAGACCAGCGGCTAGATGGTACCGTCAGATTTTGGCTGAATTTCTATCCTTGTGGGAAAATGTAAGGTTCCGAATTGTCCTAAAGAGCCCTTGAGACATGTAGTATTACTTAGTACCTGTGTAACCTGGCAGGGCCAACGATTTTAACCTTTCTGCGTTTTAGTTCTCTCATCTGTTGAGAGGAGAGGAGAGGAAAGGGAGAGGGGAGGGGAGAGGAATTGGAATAGCGCCAAATGATCTCTAAAGGTATTTCAAGCTCTAAACCCTGTGATCCAGAGAGGAATGAATGTGCTTCATCAGGAAGTAGTGCTTTCTCCATTTCTTGGAGTGTTCACAGCCGAGGGTAGCGATTGGTTGGTTTATTCTGGAGCGAGGTCCCTCCATTTCTATGAGTCTTTTATTTTACAATGCGATGTGGACGGGAAGCAGGCAGGTGTTTAAGTCGATATTAATAAAACGGATTTAAAAAACCCCACACCATTTAATCATAAGCATAATGATGTCTTGTTTTGTCATTGGCTCGGGACTAAAGAGGAGGTAGGGGACCTTCCCCTCCCCCTATTGCCTCCTGCCCGTCGCCAAGAGAAGCAGGAGGCACCAAGTAGTCTTTTTACAACATCTAAGCTCAAACCCTTCTCTTTGTTTGGCCTCTTTCCTTCTAGCCTACATCAATCAATCAACAAGTACTTATTAAGTAACTACTATGAGTCTGATGATGTGCCAGGTAGGCGCTGGGTATACAAAGACAAATAAAGGAAATGTATACGAGGTAATGTGGGGGTGGGGGGGTGGGGGGTGGGAGGGGAGAACAGCACCTGGGTGATTGGGAAAGTCCTCCATTAGGAAGCGGCTTAGCTTGAGGGGCCTCAGGTGGTGGGCCCCAGCCCCAACGGCTTTGAAATGAAAAGGGGTGGAGGGAGGAATAGAAAAATTGTCGCCTTACGGCTAGCTAGGTCGCCCAGCTTCTCAGTTCCCCGGCTAGCACCGGAGATGCGGGAGGGGAGTAGCGGGGTGGGCGTGCCCGAAGTGGCCGCCCCGTGGGTTGGGACGGGAGGAGGAGCGAGAGGAGGGGTCTGCGGGAGGGTCGCAGCCTACAGGCGGAGAGCTGAAGACTAAGCTTCGGAGGCCGAACATCCGGCCGGCTGGGAGGGTGCTGGGGGTGGGAGACCGGGATAAAGGCACAGCTGCTGCTTTCGCTCGCGGTCGCGGTTAGCTCCCAGCTGCGGACCCCGGCTTTGGGGCAGCCCGCGGCTCAGCTGAATGATCCGCGGCAGAGGGGAGAGGAAACATCTCCGCCCCGGCCTCCAGCGCTCCGAGCGCAGCAGAACCGGCGGCCCGAACCATGAGTGCCCAGCATTTCTGGGACCAGCTGCGGGCGGGCAGCTCGGAGGTGGACTGGTGCGAGGATAACTACACCATCGTGCCGGCCATCGCCGAGTTCTACAACACGGTGCGGGGAGCCGGAGGGGGTGTGCGTGCGTGGGCGCGTGTGGGTGCGTGCGTGTGGGTGTTGGGGCGGGGGGGGGGGAGGCGGTGTGCCTGGGCACGCGCGTCCGCGAATGCACGCGCGTGTGGCAGTCTCTAAGTAGGCTTATCCGTGACGTTCCCTCTTACCCTTCTCTGCAACCTCTTTCTGTAATTTTCTGCCAGTGCCCCAGATGCCCTGGGCTGCCCAGCCCTGCGTCATCGAGGAGTTGCCTTACAAGTTCACGAGTAGATTGACTTGCAACTTAGCCCCACTGGGCGAGGGTAATGAAACTCTGAAAAGTTTCAGTAGCGCCCCCCCCCCCCGCCCCCGTGCCCTTTTTAATGCATAAAAGGACTCCCAGTGACGCAGTCCCATCCCAATAAGTGACTTTTACATTATAAACGCCTGCCTTTTTGGAGTCCTGGGGAAGGAGGAAATGAGGAATTCCGAGGGCATTGGAGTTGCCACGGAGTGGGGCAGTGACTGGTCAACAAGTCAACATTTATTAAGCACCTCCCATGTGCCAAACACTGCTAAAACGCAGGGGATACAAAGAAAAGCAAAACGAAGGCAGGAGAGAGTAAGTTGCAGTGGGGATGAGACGTTGTGAGCAGAGCGTCTTGCTTGAGATGGCACGGAGTTTGATTTCCACAGCATCGTTAACTTCTTGTTTATGCTTTGGCTCTTCTGACGCAGAAAACAGGGGTTCCAGGGGAGTTTTAAAACTTGGTGTTGGTTATGGGTTTCATAGAGCAGGACTTCCTAAAACTTTCCCACTCTCACCCGAGAAATTTTTACGGGAGCCTGTGTATATCGGTATGTAAAATAGGTATACATAACCTTTGGCTGTTGCCAAATTTTTCTCGACCTCCATTCAGTTACGGGACCCACAGTTTAAGAAACTTTGCCATAGAGTGAGTACTAGAATGGTAGAGCTAGAGGAGGAACTGTTAAAGATCACCTAAATTACAACAACCTCTTCATTATACACACAAGGCAATTGAGTCTCACAGAGGTAGACACAGCCAGTGAGTGAGTGGTAGAACTGGTACTTAAAACCTAATACTTTTGATTCCTGGATCCATGTTCAAAGCCATAACATCTTGGGCAAACACACAGAGTCTTTCTTTGTGACATTGTCAATACCTAAGGAAAACACTATACAACCCTCACAATGAATTACATTTCAATGTCATTGGATGACACCAATTTAGTAACTCTAGGAGGATGTTTGTATGACTACTGGTAAACAGGTAGTGGGAAATTGTATTGAGAGTGAGTTTGGTGAGTTCAAATCCGGCCTCAGACACTTGATACTTATTAGATGTGTGACCCTGGGCAAGTCATTTAACCTTCATTGCCCCTGCATAAAAGTCTCCGTGGTTTCCTGATTCTTCAGTATCTTCCTCTCAGAGAGTGAATTTGGGGTGGGGATGACAGCAGTAAGAATAAAGCACACTTCTTGATCCATTTCCCCTTTTTATCTTATAGAGTTAATGACACCACTTTTCATAAAGGGGTAGTATGAAGATAAACATTCTTTGAACTTTGAAGGATGGATAAGAGAGTTACCTACATACAAAGTAATACCACAGCACACTAAAAGACCAATCAACTACATGAAGACTAATATTATAATACAATATACCAGTAGGCCTAAGAAACTGTGAAGCAGAAAGTAGAATAGTTTTTCCCCAGGGAATCTGGGACTGGTGGTAGACAGTCAGTATGAGGACTTTTAGCCAAAGGAATCCAATTTGTGTATTTCAAGTTTTCCACAATTGTGTTTTTCTCTTTTTCTGTGAATATTTGAGAAAGTTTGGCAGTGGTACTGTGTTGTATGTGTGGTTCCCCCCCCCTTTTTTTTTAGTGAGGCAATTGGGGTTAAGTGACTTGCCCAGGGTCACACAGCTAGTAAGTGTTAAGTGTCTGAGGCCGGATTTGAACTCAGGTACTCCTGACTTCAGGGCCGGTGCTCTATCCACTGTGCCACCTAGCTGCCCCTGCCACCTAGCTGCCCCTTTTTCCCCTTTTTAAGCTAATCTCATTGGAGATGGATGAAATTAGGGCAAATCTGAAAGAATACATTTTAAAAAGTCTAACAAAACTCGAGTTTTTTTTGTGTGTAAATTTTATTCTTCGGCATAGTTATCATTTTCAACATTTGTTGTGCTTTACAAGAGAGAATATGAAGGTCAGTTCTTGGGTCTGGTGGGATCAGTTAAACATTTGTGGAGGGAAAGAAGCTTCCTATAACCTTAGAAAAGATGACATTTCACTGATGATCAGAGAAGATCAATTGTGGTACTCATTTATTTAACAAGTTTTTATCTACCTACCATATACTTACCCATTTAACAAGTTTTTTTTTATTGAATATCTACTCTGTGTCCAATCATATCAAAGTGCTTTAGAGAAAGCATAAGAGGCTTAAGATATGGTCCTTTTCCTTTGGAAGCAATAAAAGTTTTTTGAATTTGAATTCAGGGAGACAAAATCGAGGCACATGTAATAACCAGAGAATTCCAAAACTATGTGTTAACCAAGTGCTTTGTAGCATAGTACTTAAGGAATTCAGAGTAAAGAAAAGATGATTGTAGGGTGGGGTTAGTTTGGCAGTCTAGAAACAGAGTCATATTTTGATAATGGGAGAGTACACTGTCCAGTCAAGTCAATGAGCATTTATTAAGTCCTTACTATTTGCTGGGCTCTGTGCTAAGTGCTGGGAAAACAAATATAAGCAGAAAAAAGATAGTCTTTTCCCTCAGGGAGCTTACTTTCTAATGGAGGAAGACAACATTTGAAGCTGAAAATTGTATAGAACCTGAAGGGGAATGAAGAAGTAGCTGGCCTGGATCAACTGATGTTGTTCAGTCAGGTCCAACTCTCCATGACCCCATTGGGGGTTTTCTTGGCAAAAGATACTGGAGGGCTTTGCCATTTCCTTCTCCTGTTCATTTTACAGATGAGGAAACAGAGACAGAGTTAAGTGACTTGCCCAGGGTCACACAGCTATTAAGTGTCTAAGGTCAGGTTTGAACTCAGAAAGATGAATTTTCCTCACTCCAGGCCAAACACTCTATGCACTGTATCACCTAGCTGCACCTGCTCCACCCTCCCTGGCCTAGGAACTTCTCTTAAAATGGAGGTTTGAAAGAAGAACTCATCAATCAGAGGATTCCTCAAGGATGGAGTATGCTTCCAGTGTGAGAAGACTGCTGGGGCAGAATGAATTCCAGATGAAGAAGCCACAGGGGCAGAGTGAGCTTCCAGGTTGTGACACCGCTCAGAGCTGTGGGCAAAAAGGGTTCCAAATGAACCGCTGATGTTGTATGTGGGTCCTTCACCTGCTCTGGAACTGCCCCAGCATGTATTGTGCAAAGGACCTGGGATTTCCATGGTGACTCCTTTTACTCTTATAATTTATTAGTTAAATTCTAGGGAGTTACTTGAGACCCAAACTGATCCAGTGCCTCAGATTAAATACATAGCTAGTGTCTGAGGCAGGATTTTAATCCAAGTCTTTCTGACACCCCACCAAGTACCCCTATCCTACTACACTAGCTGTCTTTCACAATAAAGGTGATGTGTGTGTGTGTGTGTGTGTGTGTGTGTGTGTGTATCTAAAGGGTGTAGATGTAGCAGCTTAAGAGATAAGGAAGATATATAGGCTAATGATGTCATAGGTTCATAAGTCATAGGATTTAGATTTTTATTGGAGAAAAAAATACTAACTAATACTGTACTGTATTGAAGATGGGAACTGGTCTGCCAGGCAGTTTTATTTAATTTATCTTTAATATATAAGCCATTGGCATAGTCCCTCATGCATTTTGACATTACTCTTTGCCCCAGGAAGATTTCAGGTAACATTTATAGGAATCTTGAATCAGGAGAACTATCTTAAAATATAGCCTGGGATAGTATTCTAGAATTGAGCAACCATATCTCTGTTTCCTTTTTCTGGGACCCCTTTCCTGGAGGAATCAATGGGGTTCTCCACAAATTTATGTTAGATCCAGTGCCTGGCACATAGTAGGCACTTGATGTTTATTGATTGCTATCGAGAATATCAATTAAAAAGGTAGAGATTTGAATGTTCCCTTTGGGGGTGTAGACCCTAGTCTACATGGAACAAAGGAAGGTGATTACCCTTAGATGGGTCTGTGTCCTGATTGCATGCTGGGGAGAGGAAAAGCAATGTTCTTATCTAGACTAGAGGTGGTGTTATTATTCAGTCATTTTTCAGCCATGTCCTACTCTTTGTGACCCCATTTGGGGTTTTTTGGGCAAAGATACTGGAGTGGTTTGCCATTTCCTTCTCAGCTCATTTTACACATGAGGAAACCAAGGCAAACAGTTATATGACTTTTCCAAGATCACACAGCTCATAACTATCTGAGGCCAGATTTGTACTCAGGAGCATGAGGCTTCCTGAATCCGGGCCTAGTGTTCTATCCACTGCGCCACCTAGCTGCCAGACTAGATCTACTTTTTGTTAAATTTCTGCTTATTTGATTAATTCCCCTAGAAATGTCCTTTTTGCCTTTTGTTCTGAACTATTCCATCCACCTTTCCAAGGAGCTTTTCCCAGGAATCTGTAAAGACTTTAGAGAAAAGTATTGTTTTAAAAAAATATTTCTAGGGCAGCTAGGTGGCCCAGTGGATAAAGCACTGGCCCTGGATTCAGGAGGACCTGAGTTCAAATTCGGCCTCAGACACTTGACACTTACTAGCTGTGTGACTGTGGGCAAGTCACTTAACCCCCGTTGCCCTGCCAAAAAAAAAAAATTTTATATATATATATATATGTATGTATTTCTAGAGGAACTAAAAAGGACATTTTTACTATGCTTCAGCATATGGAAAACAACTTTTTCATCAAACTCCACTGTTGGCAAGGATAATTGAAAACCAGTGGTTAAATAAAACCAACAGAAAATCTCTCCACCTGGGGTGGAGCCCTGGTGTGGTTTCCTGCTGCCCATTAGCTCCATAACCCAGGAAAGTCCTTTGAAAAGTGGCTGCTTTGATCTTTCCCTCTTATCTATGTGAGAGTTCACAGTGTTTTTCATGGGTTTATTATTTCTTTTTAAAGAGCAAATGTCCTTTTTGAATCTCTAGATGTCTAGAGAAATCATTATGTTTTAAAATTGTGTAGCTTTCTCATGTAGTTCTGCTTAAAAACTTCATTCTTAGGAAGTTGATTTGCTGACACAGAGTTCCACAAATACATCATAGCTTAGACTGATTACCTTTCAACTTTAGTGACCTAAACAATTTGCATGGGAAAATTTCCATTCAGAAGCAGACATAATTATTAGATCTTTGTCTTCACTGTTACTTTCTGGCTTTCCTGAATTTCTCACATAGTTTCTTCCTCTTTTTGTTTTCAAGATTGGCTTTTAATTTCGTCTTTTCCTTTTTGTACACAAATGTGTTTAAAAGAAACAATAGAGACCAGTAGAAGATCTTGTTGGTAGATCTTCCAGGCAGGAACAGTAATGTAATTTCCTGTATTATTTTAGAGTATGTATAAATGGTATTTTAATGTTTTTCAAAATTGAGCTCTCAAAGATCCCTTTTTTGGTGGGGGGAATAATAAAGAAAGAAACAAGCATTTATTAAATATCTGCTATGTGGCAGGCACTGTGCTAAGTGCTTTATTAATATTATCTCACTTGAACTCCTTTGACCCTGAGCCCAGTGCTTTATCTATGGTTAAATCATTTAGTCACGTCCAATTTTCTGTGATCCCATTTTTATGGGGTTTTCTTGGCAAAGACATTGGAGTGGTTTGCCATTTCCTTTTCTAGGGTCCCCAATTTAGTGTTGGGAAAACTGAGGGAAACAGAGGCTAAATGACTTGCCCAGGGTCATACATTTAGTGTCTGAGGCTAGATTTGAACTCAGATCCCCATGACTCCAGGCCTAGCACTCTATCCACTTCGACACCCAGCTGCCCCAACTGACAGGTAGAATAGTTCATACAGAAATGAAAAGGAAGGAATGAGGTGTGAGATCCTTCCTCAATATATTTCAAAATGCATTTTAAACACATTGTCGTCTTCTCTTTTGTTTAATATGCATCTTTTAATTTTATTTTTTCCAGATCAGCAATGTCTTATTTTTTATTTTGCCGCCCATCTGCATGTGCTTATTCCGTCAATATGCCGCATGCTTCAACAGTGGCATATATTTAATATGGACACTTCTTGTTGTTGTTGGTAAGTTAATTAGTTTGTGATTAGCCTTTCATGCATGACCTGAAAGGGAGGATGTTGAATTCTACATACTTCCTGACCTCCTTTGGACATAATGTTTTGTAAACTAAAGCAACTCTGATGTCTAGAAAACCTTTTTGTTCACTTGCTTGACACACTTTCAAACAAAAGTTGTAGAAACAACTGAAGCTGTCTGGAACGCTCAGGTTTACACAATTCCCCTCGAGAGTTCCATTACTTAAGGTTACTGTTACATGCTGCTGGTAATTTTCTGGGAAATTCTGAGAACAGAGTTGTGAGAAACATTTTTTTTGCTGGTACTGTTTCTTTTGCTAATGGATTTAAAATAATTGTATAACTTGATCTTTCTATGTCCTCGTGAACCATTTGTATATAGTTTTTCCTGGCTTACAGTACTCATTGGACAAAAGTTCAATGGGGGATGAATGGGAATGAATGTTGATGCTTATCACCTTTCCATTTCTCTGTGGGCTCTGGTATGTTTTGGATACGATAGATTGTGATTAACCATGAGCTTAGCAATACATTGATATTTACATATTTGAAATGTACATGAAATATATTTATAAATTTCCATGCATTTATAAATACATCTATTCATGGATTTGTAGACAGTGGCCTTTATTTATGGATTTTTCTTCCAGTTTCCATCCTGAGACAAATGTGCCATCTGTGAATTAGGTGTCAGCATTATCCTTTAAGCATTGCATTGAATATTTTTTCAAAATATAATTCAATTTTTTTTCACTTAGCAAAACTGTTTTCTCTCTCTCTCTCTCTCTCTCTCTCTCTCTCTCTTTTTTGGTGAGGTAATTGGGGTTAAGTGACTTGCCCAGGGTCACATAGTTAGTAAGTGTTAAGTGTCTGAGGCCAGATTTGAACCCGGGACCTCCTGACTCCAGGGCCAGTGCTCTATCCATTGCGCCATCTAGCTACCCCTTTTTTTCTCTCTTTTACCTTCTCCCCTCCTCAAATCCCTACCTTACCCTACCCCTTGGGAGAAAAAACAAAGAAAGAAAAACAAAACCTTTGTAACAAATATGTAGAGTCAAGCAAAATGAATTCTGGTATTGAACATTGCATTGAATTGTTATGTCTTCTCTTCTAATCTTCTCTGTTGGTTTGTAATTAATTCTAGGAATTGGATCAGTTTACTTCCATGCCACACTGAGTTTCCTGGGTCAGATGCTTGATGAACTTGCTATTCTCTGGGTATTGATGTGTGCACTGGCCATGTGGTTCCCCAGAAGGTACTTACCAAAGGTCTTTAGGAATGACAGGTAATAAATATGTTCTCTTCTAAATATTGTCCCAGTCATGGCCAAAAGAATATTAATGATAAATACAACAATGAAACCCCACTTCTACTGAGCCAATATTAAAAAGTATTCAGTTGATATAAGTACAGTGGTCACATTTATATAGACTGATAGAGAAACCATCTCTACAACTTATGAATGGCAACAATCTCATGAAAAGGGAAGTAATCAAACAATGGGAAAAAACAAAAGCACATGTCTTCCTCACTGAATGATCGTGAATGAGATCCAGGAGTCAGTCAATAAGCATTTGTTGTTGTTGTTATTGTTGTTATTGTTGTTATTGTTCAGTCATGCCTGACTCTTTGTGGTCCCATGGACCATGCTGCACCAGGCCCTTCCATCTTCCATATCCTGAAGTTTGTCCAAGTTCGTGTTCATTGTTTTTGGGACACTATCTATTCATCTCATCCTCTGCTGTCCCCTTTCCCTTTTTGCCTTCAATCTTTCCCAACATCAGGGTCTTTTCCAGTGAGTCCTGTCTTCTCATTATGTGGCCAAAGTAGTTAAGCTTTAGTACTTGTCCTTCCAATGAATGGTCTGAGTTAATTTCTTTAAGTATTAACTAATTTGATTTCCTTGCTGTCCAAGGGATTCTCAAAAGTCTTCTCTAGCACCACGATTAAAAAGTGTCCATTCTGTGGTGCTCAGCTTTTCTTATAGTCCAACTCTCACAGCCATACTTTGCTACTGGGAAAACCATAGATTTGATTTTATGAACTTTTGTCAGCAAGGTGATATCTTTACTTTTTAGTACGCTGTCCAGATTTGACATAGCTTTCCTTTCAGCTGGGTGGTACAGTATATAAGGCACAGACCCTGGATTCAGGAGGACCTGTGTTCAAATCCAGCCTCAGACACTTGACACTTACTAGCTGTGTGACCCTGGGCAAATCACTTAACCCTTATTGCCCTGCAAAAAAAAGAAGGAGGAGAAGGAGGAGAAGAAGAAGAAAAAAGCATCTTTTAACTTCATGGCTGCAGAAACCATTATCCCAAAAATATAAAATTTGACACTGCTTCCATTTCTTCTCCCTCTATTTGCCAGGAAGTGATGGTACCAGTTGCTACAATCTTAGTTTCTTTGCTGTTAAGCTTCAAGCCATGGCTTGCTTTTACATGCTTCTCTTTCACCCTCAAGAGTGGTCTCATCTGCATATCTGAGATTGTTGATATTTCTCCTGGCAACCTTAATTCTGGCTCTTGATTCATCCAGCCTAGCATTTCACATGATTTATCTGAACATAAGTTAAATAAGGTGAAATATACATCCTTATTGTATTCCTTTTCCAATCTTAAACCAATCATTTGTTCCATGTTTATTTCTCACTGTTGCTTCTTCTTCCATGTTTAGTCCTAATTGTTGCATCTTGGCCTACATATAGGTTTCTCAGAAGACAAGTAAGATGATCTGGTACTCCCATCTCTCTCTCTTTTATTTTTATTTTTTTTTTTTGCGGGGCAATGAGGGTTAAGTGACTTGCCCAGGGTCACACAGCTAGTAAATGTCAAGTGTCTGAGGCTGCATTTGAACTCAAGGTTCTCTTGAATCCAGGGCCAGTGCTTTATCCACTGTACCACCTAGCTGCCCCCAAATAAGGTAGTCAGACTCCTTACTTCTAAGGTCCTTTTCAACTCTAAATCTATCTTTTTGGTTTTTGTTTTTTTGCGGGGCAATGAGGGTTAAGTGACTTGCCTAGGGTCACACAGCTAGTAAGTGTCAAGTGTCTGAGGCCGGATTTGATCTCAGGTCTTCCTGAATCCAGGAGTGCCATCTAACTGCCTCTGGTACTCCTATCTTTGAGTGCCTTGACACATTTTATTGGGATTCACAGTCAGAAGCTTTTAGTATAGTCAATGAAGCAGAAATAGATGTTTTTCTAGAACTCCTGTGCTTTTTCCACAATCCAGTGAATGTTGGAAATTTGGTCTCTAGTTTCTCGGCTTCTGTGAAAACCAGCTTGCTCTTCTGGTAATTCTTGGTTCACATATTGCTGAAGCCTAACTTGTAGAATCTTGAGCATAATCTTGCTGGCATGTGAAATGAGCACAATTGTCTGGTGATTTGAGCATTCTTTGGCATTGCCCTTTTAAAGGATTGGGATGTAAACTGAGTTTTTCCAATCCAGTAGCCACTATTGAGTTTTCCAAATTTGCTAGCATATTGAGTGTAGCACTTTGACAGCATCATCTTTTTTTTTTTAATTATGAAAGTATTTTATTATTTTCCAGTTACATGTAGAGGTAGTTTTCAACATTTGTTTTTATAAGATTTCTAGTTTCAAAACTTTTTCCCTTGGACAGCTAGGTGGCGCAGTGGATGGAGCACCGGCCCTGGAGTCAGGAGGACCTGAGTTCAAATCTGGCCTCAGACACTTAACACTTACTAGCTGTGTGACCCCAGGCAAGTCACTTAACCCCAGTTGCCTCACCAAAAAAAAAACAACCCACAAAACAAAACAAAATTTTTTCCCTCCCTCCCCTCTCCCCAAGACACCAAGTAATCTGATATAGGTTATATATGTACAATAACGTTAAGCATATTTCTGCATTAGTCATGTTATAAGAGAAGAATCAGAGCAAAAAGAAATAACCTTAAAGACGAAAAACAGCACCAAAACCAAAAGAAATACTATGGTTCAATCTGCATCTATATTCCACGGTTCTTTTTTCTGGATTTGGAGAGTATTTCCCATCATGAGTCCTTTGGAATTATCTTGTACCATTGTATTGCTGAGAAGAATCAAGTCTATCCCAGTTGATCAACACATAATGTTGATGATACTGTGTACTATGTTCTCCTGGTTCTGCTCATCTCACTCATCATCAGTTCATGTAGGTCCTTCTGACAGCATCATCTTTTTATGCTTTCAAATGGCTCAGCTGGAATTCTGGCACCTCCACTAGCCTTAATGTTAGCAATGTTTCCCAAGATCCTCTTGACTTCATCTCTAGGATGTCTGGATCAGTAACCACATCATAGTGGTTATTGGTGATGTTAAGATCTTTCTTGTATAATTGTTTTGCATGTTTTTGCCACCCCTTCTTAATATCTTCTACCTCTGTTAAGTCCTTAAGCATTTATTAGGTGCCTGCTCTTTGCCAGGTACCATGCTAAGTGCTGGGAATAGAAAGAAGGGCAAAAAAATACAATCCTTGACCTCGAGGAGCTTGTAGTCTAATGGAAGATGTATGGTTCAGAAATGGAACTCAAGGTATATTTGGACCAAATTCAAGCTTAGGTGCATCTAGCAAAAAAAAATTCTGCCTTTTTTTCCCTACTCAGGATTTCCTCTGGGAATATCAGAATTCAGCTTGTGTCCAAAATGAAAGGAAAAGGAAGGCCTTCAGTTTCAGGGCTAACAAAATACCACATACAGGTTTTTAATTTAACCTGATAAAGAGATAATGTAGTGCTCGCTTCGGCAGCATATATACTAAAATTGGAACGATACAGAGAAGGTTAGCATGGCCCCTGCGCGAGGATGACACGCAAATTCATGAAGCGTTCCATATTAAAAAAAAAAAGAGAGATAATGTAAAGGCCTCTCACTGAAGCCTATACATAGTTAAAATAATTCTCTTTCTATTTCCAGTGGGCCTTCACCTCTCCCCCACCCCAAGATTCTATACAATTATAGTACTACCCTAGGGTTGAGGTCTCTCTTTTTTTTTTTTTAAAAAGACTGGATCTCCCAACCTTATCCTGTTTGGTTGTGGGAGGTAGGGGGCAGGGTTCTCACAGGCCTGATCCCACTCTGATTGGCAGAGGAGCTTTCACTTGCATGTTTCCAACTTGGACCTGTTTGCCCCTCTTTAGGCAACCTAGTAACCCTTGCCCCTGGAGGCACATTATATTAATGACAAGCGGTTCAGATACCCACTTGTGTTAGCCCACTGTAGCTCAGATCAGAATCCAGAACCTCAGCCCTCCCGGATCCCCTGACTCTTCTAAAGGCCCAGTTGAAGGGTACAGCTCCGGACTCAACTTTGTTAGGAACAGTTGTTGTCAGAGTAAGGAATACCTCAACTTCATCTTCAAGGTGGGGTTGGTTAATTCAGTCATGCCTTGAGGTGTGTTGTCAGAGTTACTCATGTTAAAAGAATTTTATACCTCCTTAAGAAGATAGCATCGGGGGCAGCTAGGTGGCACAGTGAATAGAGTACCGACCCTGGAGTCAGGAGTACCTGAGTTCAAATCCGGCCCCAGACACTTAACACTTACTAGCTGTGTGACCCTGGGCAAGTCACTTAACCCCAATTGCCTCACCAAAAAAGAAGAAGATATCATCAGTATCCTAACCAAGCCTTCTAAGTTGAACCACTAGGCCTTTTGTACCTTCCATAGGAAACTTTGTACTTTTCCCAGTCTGGACGTATCAATCAATGGAGCATTTATTCTTAAAAAAAAATCAGGGGAACAGCTAGGTGGTACAGTGGATAAAGCACTGGCCTTGGATTCAGGAGGACCTGAGTTCAAATCCAACCTTTGACACTTGACACTTAACTAGCTGTGTGATCCTGGGCAAGTCACTTAACCCTCATTGCCCAGAAAAAAAATTTTTTTTAAATCATAAAAGTATTTTATTATTTTCCACTTACATGGAAAGATAGTTTTAAATGTTTGTTTTCATAAGATTTTTAGTTCCAAAATTTTTCCCTCCCTTCCCTCCCCCCTCCCCAAGACAGAAAGCAATTTGATATAGGTTATATATGTATAATCACATTAAACATATTTCTGCATTAGTCATCTTGTGAAAGAAGAATCAGAACAAAAAGGAAAAACCTCAAAAGGGAAAAATAAAACAAAAGTAGAAACAATATAGTTCAGTCTGTATTCAGAATCCACAGTTCTTTTTTCTGGATGTGGAGAACCTTTTCTATCATGAGTTCTTTGGAACTGTCTTGGATCAGTGCGCTGCTGAGAAGAGCTAAGTCTATCACAGTAGATCATTGCACAATGTTGCAGTTACTGTGTATAATGTTCCAATGGAGTATTTATTAAGTTCTGACTGTATCCTGTATACTTATGGTTCCTGGTGACACAGATCACATAGTGGTCCAGTTATGTCCTAACTTATTTTGGGAACTGATGAATACTTCTAGAACTAAAAATTTCTAAAACTTCCTAAAACAATTAGTTGGGTTTTTAAAAAATAGACTCAATATTTGAATGTCATTTTCTAAAAGCTGCAGTGAGGCAGGTGATTTTCACAGAATCATAAAATTGGAGAGGTGGAAAGAACCTCAGCAGGCATCCAGCCTAGCCCAGACATAAAGAGAACCATGACATGTGGTCATCCTTTCTCCCTGACAGTCAGATGTTTTATTTTGATGTTCTTAAAAAGTCCCTTCCAGGGGCAGCTAGGTGGCACAGCGGATAGAGCACCAGCCCTGGATTCAGGAGGACCTGAGTTCAAATCCAGCCTTAGACACTTAACACTTACTAGCTGTGTGACCCTGGGCAAGTCACTTAACCCCAATTGCCTCACTTTAAAAAAAAAAAAATCCCTTCCTAGAATCATTTCCAAAAGAATTGATACAAGACAGCCTGACAGAGGAAGAATCACTTTAATTTGGGAAATGCTATACATTTGTATTGGATTTCAGGCTTGGGCATACTACATGTAGAGAAACAATGTGGGGAAGAAACATGACTACAAGGAAGCAAATCATGTGTGATACTGATAGTAGGTACAACAAAGGAGAAACCACAGAGGCCGCTAGGTGGTATAGTACATACTGGGCTGGACCTGAAGTCAAGAAGACCTGAGTTCAGATCTGACCTCCGACTAGCTGTGCAACCTGGACAAACCATTTAACTTCTGTCTGCTTCAGCTTCCTCAACTGTAAATTGGAGATAATAATAGCAACTACCTCCTAAGGTTGTTGTGAGGATTAAATGAGACAATTTATAAAAAGGGCTTATCATAGAAGAAGCTTAAAAAATGCCAGTTCCGTTCCCTTCCCACCTATTCAGGGAAAACAGTAGATGCAATTCTGCCTTAGGATTCTTTACATTGTTCTTGAGTGCTCTAAAAATTGGTTGGGTGGGGTTGGGGTGGGGGGATGGGGGTAGGTGTATGGAGAAGTTATTTTTTCTTTTTCTTTTTTTTTTTTTTTGGTGAGGCAATTGGGGTTAAGTGACTTGCCCAGGGTTACACAGCTAGTAAGTGTTAAGTGTCTGAGGCCGGATTTGAACTCAGGTACTCCTGACTCCAGGACCTCTACCTAGCCGCCCCAAGAAGTGATTTTTAATTAACTAGTCAGAGGACAGTGGTTTTCACCCTGGGAAACAGGATTTCATTTCAGTGTTCTGATCCCTATGTAACTTTCAGGATTCCATTTGTGGAAAGGGACATTTAATTGTAGGATTTAGGTGGAGGGGAGGGGCCTGAGCAGGTGAGGATAGAAACTAGATCTGTGATTTCAAAGATACAGGGACACACCCACCCCAACCCCAGGACTCCAGGTGAGGAAAGAATATTAACAACAACATTAATACTACTGGTACTACTAGTCAGTCATGTCTGACTCTTCGTGACCATGTTGACCATAGCATGCAATGCCGTCTGTGGGGATTTTTTAGACAAAGATACTGGAATGGTCTGCCATTTCCTTCTCCATTGGATTAAGGCAAACAGAGGTTAAGTGATTTGCTCAGGGTCACACAGCTAGCAATTATCTGAAGTTGGATTTGAACTCTGGTCTTCCTGACTCCAGGCCCAACACTTTATCCACTGGGCCACCTAGCTGCTGCTGCCACTGATGATGATGATAATAATAACAATAACAATAACAATAATAATAATGATAACCAAACTTTATGACGTGTGAAGTACTACTTTCCAAATATTATCTCATTTTATCCTAATAACAACCCCTGGGGGTGGGTGCTAATATTACTCCCATTTTATTGATGAGGAAACTGAGGCAGATAGAAGTTAAGTGACTTGGCCAGGATCACACAGCTAGCTAAGAATCTGAGATAGTATCTGAAATCAGGTATTTCTTGACTCCAGGCCCAGTGCTCTAACTTCCATGCCATTTAGCTGCCTTCTACCAATGAAGGTTGGCACATTTTCTGCAACATATAGTTTTTCATTGAGCACTGGGAAATTAAGTGACTTGCCCAGGGTCAGCCTACTAGTACATGTTAAGACATGGGATGTATGAACCCAGTTTTTTTTCTAGATTCAAGACTGGTGTTCTAACATGCTGTGTCTTTCTGAGTAGGTTGATGGTTACTGAATACTTATTCACTCACTAAAAAAAAAAAATCTTGAAGGTAGATTGCATTTTTAGAATCAGTTTCCTTTTGAAGTTTGAAATGGTAAGAGCCAGCTTGAAACAGTGGCTGTTGTATTCCAAAATGTTACAATTACATTATTTCATAGGGTTAAATTTCATGGAGATTCAGAGAAAACAGGAATTGGATACAAATATTCACTAGTCAGTAGGCTCAAATATGAGACTATTGTGTATCTGGATACAAAGTACTTGGATACAAGCTGACTGTCTTAGAATTAATTACATCATTCTTGTTCTTGGAAAAATCTCTGGATCTGGCTTCTGTTCCAGGGTATGTTAAGAGGGGTCAGAAATGAAGATCCTGCAGTGATTCTTAGGTTAATCATGTGACATTTGTTTATTTTCTGCATGTTGCAGAAGAATGACTTTACAAGGCTGACTTCTGATGTCCCAGTTGGCTGAACATTCCGCCCAAGGAAGTATTCTTCCACATTCTTTAGAGCCCAATCCCAGCTGGATTTCATGGCATAATTAACTGGGGAAGGGTCCTGCAACTTTCTTTTAAGTTTGTTTTTGTTTGTCTTATCATCAGTGTATTCCTTTGCAACCAATTACCTTAACAAGCATTGTGTGATTCCAACTCATGTTGAGTCAGCTTTTACCACAGCCTAAACACTGAGACTGAAATGTCCAGGTGTTCTTTTGGGCTAGGAGATCACAGTGCTCTTTCTTAATCTGTTTCTAGATAGAATCTTCTGAACCTAAAAAAGCCAAACAATTCTGGCAGCAGACTTAGCCCGAGTTACTGCAGATCCCAGGGGTGTCTTAATTTATTACTGTGGCAGAGGTTAGACACTGAGAAACTTCCCTCAGAGAGGAGGGTAATTACCAGCTTTACTTTGTGAGGTTACAGATGCCAGGCAGGTCAAGGAGTTTCCCAGATTTCTTTCCCTTTTACCCTTCTCTCAGGCCCCCAAACATCACCAGTACCCTTTCTCCCATAATTCAACAAGTTAATAAGCATTCATAAACACCTACTGTGCACTGGGAACTGTGCTAAGCTCTGGGAATACAAAGAAAGGCAAAAACAGGACCCTACCACTAAGAATTCACATTTTGATGGGGGAAAACCAACAGTAAGCAACTATATACATATAAGGTATATACAGGAAAATTACAGATAATCTCAGAAAAAAAGCACTAGCATTAAAGGGGACCAGGAAAGACCTTTTGAAAAGGATAGGATTTGATCTGAGACTTGAAGGAAGCCAGGAAGTAATTGTGATTTTATATATATATACATATGGGCATATATACATACATGTATATTATAGATAATTATATGGAATACCCATATAGTTTTGTGTGTATATACATACATACATACATGTGCACTTAGATATAGAAATGTTTTTGGGAGCAGCTAGGTGGCACAGTGGATAAAGCAATGGCCTTGGATTCAGGAGGACCTGAGTTCAAATGCAGCCTCAGACACTTGACACTTACTGGCTGTGTAACCTTGGGCAAGTCACTTAACCCTCATTGCCCTGCAAAAAAAAAAAAAAAGATGTATAAATGTTTTCTCCTCCATTAAAATATAAGCTCCTTGAGGTCAGGGACTGTTCTTCCGCCCCCCCCCCTTTTTTAACCTCTAGCTCATTGCAAGAGTTTAATAAATGCTTGTTGATTGATTGAAATAATGGAGTCTGAGGTTTTTGCAGGCCTTTTTTTTCCTTCTCTGGGATCAGCCTTGAAATTCCTAATGAGGGGGCAGCTAGGTGGTACAGTAGATAAAGGACTGGCCCTGGATTCACGAGGACCTGAGTTCAAATCCAGCCTCAGACACTCGATACTAGCTGTGTGATCCTGGGCAAGTCACTTAACTCTCATTGCCCCGAAAAAAAAAACAAACAAAAGAAATTCCTGATGAATCCCATCTTTTGAGAGAGAATTGGAGACTACATCAGTGGCTTTCTCTGCCTTGTTGCTAAAATTTTTTTTCTTTTGAGAAATAGCTTTGTATAAGTTCACATTTTGACAACTCAGTGAACTTTCATTTCTGTTTAATGGACTGTTTTCTATATTTGTTTTTGACTTGTGCCAGAGCCTTCAAATTCTCTTGGTCAAAGGAAATCATGCATCTCTTCTCTTAGGGTTAGAGGGCATGCCCTTCAATTTCATCTTAGAATAATGGTTTAGTGGATAATATGCCCTTCCTCTTTTTTTTTTTTAATAATTTTTTTTGGGGGGGTGAGGCAGTTGGGGTTAGGTGACTTGCCCAGGGTCACACAGCTCGTAAGTGTTAAGTATCTGAGGTCTGATTTGAACTCAGGGCCTCCTGAATCCAGGGCCAGTGCTCTATCCACTGTGCCACCTAGTTGCCCCGCCCTTCCTCTTAATAAATAGTTAACTTCTTGAATGTAAGATTGCAAGGTTTATCAACCTTAGTTACTTAAAAAAAATTTTACTTATTTTATTCCAAACTTAAATAAAATAAGCATGGTAGAATAGAAAAAAAATAAGATGGAGGGAAATTCAGTTACTTTTTATACTGCTTTGCTTAAATACTTTTAAGAGTTTACCTGTGAGTTTGTATGGTTTCCTAAAATCAAAATGTATCAGGTTTTTTTTTGGGGGGGGAAATGTTTTTATGTTCATGTGTTACCCCTTAGTTTCCTCAGGGAGGCAGAGGGATGAGCCTTGGTACTGATAGTGAAAATTTAGACAAGGGATTCTTAACCATTATTTTTTTGTTCCCTGGACCCCTTTGGCAGCCAAACAAAGCCTATGGAACCTTCTCAGTAGGTTTTAAAGGGCATAAAATAAAATACACAGAATTACAAAGGAAACCAATTCTATTGGGGAAAAAAGATGTGATTTTTTTCTTTTCTTATTCAAATTCCTGGATACTCTGAAGTATATCCATGGACCCTTAGGGGTACAAAAGTCCTAAGTTAAGAATTCCTGGTTTAGATTGTGGTAGAGATCTCTGGAACAGTAGTGTGACCTTGTACCTGCAAGCCCACTTCCCAGCCTGCCTCATCCCTATCTACTAAGAGTTTGCCAAAATACCAGTTAGAAAAAGCAAATGAACTTAATTGAGGAATATCAGAAATTTCAGTGAAGCCATATAGTTCTAAAATAAATTCCTCATGTAAAGTGCTTTGTGGGGGTATATTATATATTTATAAACTCATCATAAAGTTTATAATCTATGGAAATTTCTTCCTAGTTCATCTTAGAGGCCTAGATTAGTGGAATGCTTATGAGATTTTCATATGACAAAATCTGGGAGAGATAGCTAAGAAATAACATTAAAGGTCTGGATCTAAAAGGGTCTTATGAGCCTGGAACAAAGGGGATAAATCAAACAATATGAAGTTTAATAGGGATTTTTAAAAATCAACTTTCCAAATATAAGATGGGGAAGTGTAGCTAGATAGCAGCTCATATAGGGAAAGGTTTGGAAGTTTTAGTTAGTGAGACAGAATGCTAATGCTTGGTGATGTGATGTGGCAGCAAAAAGCTAATATAACCTTTTGTTGGTGGTACTGTTCAGTCATTTCAGTCATGTCCAACTCTTCATGACCAATCAAAGACATTGGAGTAGTTTGCCATTTCCTTTCCAGCTTATTTTATAGAAGAGGAAACTGAGGCAAACTGGGTTAAATGACTTGCCCAGGGTCACACAGTGTTTGAGATCAGATTTGAAATCACAAAGATGAGTCTTCCTAACTCCAGGGCCAACACTCTATCCACTAAGCTACCTAGCTGCCAAACAAATTACTGGGCTCAAAAATTCCAAAATGGAGATCTGGAAGCAGAAAAACATCTTGCTCACCATCATCATCTCTGACGTGTGTCAGAGATGAGATTGTTTTCCTATACAAAACAGGAAATCTGGAACACTGTATTTGGAGTTGTCCCACTACTCAATCTGGGGTAGGTTTGGAAGTTTACAGCATCCCATTCCTGCATCCAGCTGGCTATGAATGCTATCTTTTAATGAATCTCTTTTGTACTTTTCCTTTCCCTAGTATGGATACTTGGATTATCACATGCTTGGGTTATTCATTTGCCACCAAATGAAAGAATTGAAATGGGTAGGAGAAACTTAGCAAATCTCTTCCTCATTTAAAATTCCTCAAACTCAGGGAGACTTACTTCATTCTAGTTTTTGCATTGAATGATTCTAATTTACAGATGTGATTTAAAGGGGACTCTTGGACAGATATAGGTTGTACCAGATAGCTTCTGGGATCTCTTCCAATTTAGAGATTTCGTGTGTGTGTGTGTGTGTGTGTGTGTGTGTGTGTGTGTGTGTGTGTGTGTGTGTGTGTGTTTTACAGAGAGAGAGAGAGAGAGAGAGAGAGAGAGAGAGAGAGAGAGAGAGAGAGAGAGAGAGGGTTTTCCTTATTTAATTTATTCTTTAGAAATATAGCTGTTACAACAATGTAAGCCTCCTTAGTCCTTATAGTTGTACATGGGTTCATTTACGATCCCTACTCTCCACAAAACAAACTGAGAAATCTTTGGGTCTGGATTTGTTTTTCAACCTTTCAGGGGCAGGTTCAAAGCTGTAGTCTGTGTCCTATCTGGAGTCACCACATGTCTTGCATTTGTGAAGCCGGCCATCAACAACATCTCTCTGATGACCTTGGGCATTCCCTGCACAGCACTGCTCATCGCAGAACTGAAGAGGTGAGTGACCTCTCTGTGTGTGCCTGTCTCGCAGATTCTCATTAGGGCAGAAACATTTGATGAATGGCTTGTTTGACATTTCCTGGAACCAAATCCTCTAGTCCCCAGCTCAGGGCACACTAGAGTGTGGTACCTGGATATCTCTGGGATGGTGCTTGGTACATAATAAGCACTAAATAAATGCTTACGGAGGAGGAGGAGGAGGAGGAGGAGGAGGAAGAATATTCGGTCTCTTTTGGTATTCAATTCCTGCAATAAAACATCTCAATGTATGTAAATTTTATATGAACACAGGCTTGACTGGCTGTTTTGCCATTGTTTTTCCTATGAAAAGTGGAGGGTTTCCTGCTTCCTGACAGAGAGGTGGTAGACTTAAAGTGGAGTAAGATGACATACATTTTTGGACTTGGCCAGTGTGGGAATTTGTTTTGCTTGATTGTGTGTATTTATTTATTTATTTATTTTTAGTGAGGCAATTGGGGTTAAGTGACTTGCCCAGGGTCACACAGCTAGTAAGTGTTAAGTGTCTGAGGCCAGATTTGAACTCAGGTACTCCTGACTTCAGGGCTGGTGCTCTATCCACTGTGCCACCTAGCTGCCCCTATGTGTGTATTTATTTTGAGAGGTTTTGTTTGTTTATTGTTTAATTGGGAGGGGAGGAGCAGTGAGATTATTGAAAAAAAAATTTTTTTTAAGGTATTGAAAGCATCCTCCATACATAATTGGCCCAGGGGACTAAGGCCATCACCACTGATTTAGCTTCCTGGTGGCCTGAGTACAGAATCCACTGCAGGAAGAATAACTGGTTCCACCCTGAGGCCTCAGACTGTTGCCCCAGTGGGGCCTAAGAAGCTGAATCAATGCTATATCCTTGCTGGATATATTCCGTGCTACAGCTAAAGACATTTCCTCTTGTTAACTAAAAAAGAAAAGGAGGGCACATCCAGTAGAAGTTTGATTTTATTTTTATTTTAAATTTTAAAACATCAAATAAAATGAGCATTTCCAAAAACAAAGTAGAACAGAAAAAGAGGATAGCATACGAATCTGTAAATGCCTGTTATGTGCCTCCTGTGGAGTGCTCGGGAGAGATCATACAGGTGAGCTTTCAATTCTGAAGTAGCATTAATTGGCCTAGAGCCAGCCTAACATAGGCTGGGATATATGAGGTGATTTTAGATAAATAGAAAATGGGTTATCTTAAAACTATTGATTTTATGTGAAAATTTAAATGAAGGGTAATTTGTGAAAGAGTTGAAAAGAGGTGTCTTCTGTAAGTAACCTCTCTGCCCCAAAGACACTAGAAAAGAGATAAAAAGGGCTGAAGATGGAAAAGAAATTTGTATATGAACAGAATAAGATGTGAAACGTCTTTGTGGATTACATTCCTAATTGTGATTTTTTTCCCCCAAGGAAACTGTTTGTAATAGATTTCTATAGTTGCAACTCATCACAAACACAGAATTCTTGTATAAACACATTTGTGGCATGTTCAGACCCTCTTTCAGATGTAAACTGTATCTAAATGCTATTTTTAAAAGATCTCTTGTGACAGTGCTTCTCTTTTTATTTGCCTAATTTTCCAAATGCATTTTATGTTCATCGCCATCTAAATCAAATGTGTTTACCTAGGCCATAGGGAAGGCAGCAAGGTGATATACTGCACAGAGCACTTGACCTGGAGTCAGGAAGATCTGAGTTCAAATCCAGTCAAATATACTTATACTAGTGAGCTAGCTTGTAGAAGCAAATTACAACCTCTGACTACTTCTTGACCTGGAGTCAGGAAGACCTGAGTTCAAATCCAGCCAAACTAAACTAGGGAGCTATTTTGTGTAAGCCAATCACTTAACCTCTGATTGCTTCAGTTTCCTTATCTATAAAATAGAGATAATAATAACACCTCCCTCCTAGGGTTGTTCTGAGGATCAATTGACAATATTTGTGAAGTGCTTTGCAAACCTTAAAGCACCATATAAATACTAATTATTATCATCCTCCTGTTGTCCTGAATATATCCTTCTTCTTTCCCATCCCAGCATAGCTTTGAGAGGGAAAGGGGCATTTTTTTCCCTTCCACACTATTTTTTCCCAGGTGGGCTGCTTTGATCACCAGCAGCCAGCCAAGCACTCTGCAGGCTTGGGTCTGAGCCAACAAGACCACCTTCTTAGTTAGCAGGTAGATTGTTCGAGTT